>NC_048893.1:172381500-172425519 GCF_011077185.1 Oxyura jamaicensis
ACAAAAAAAAAAAAAAAAAAAAAAAAAAAAAAAAAAAAAAAAGAGAGAGAGAGATGAACTTTGGTTATAGCACTTTCATTATGTAAAATCTCTGGATATGAATACAGCTCCTCATTTCTTTCCACTCAGCCTGGCAACTATATCCAGCAAGCAAAAGGGAGTTGTTTTACAGTCACACCCACTAGTATATTCTAAGAAAATTGTTACTGCTCACACTTCAGTCACTGCCATTGATAGGGAAAACCCCCGAGGACAAGCCTTGGAATAATGAAAGAGCTGCCAAGACAAAGTGGCCTGGGGCTGTAGATTTTTAAGTTGTACCCATTTGTTTTTTTAAGTCACTTTGGTTAACTTCCACTCTGTTGCATTGCTTTCAAGTCAATTTAAAGTTATGGTTTGAGGTCAAGGTCTAAATGTAAACAGTATGTATATACCAGGTCAGTGCAAGATCTCAAGGAAGGCAGGATTCAAGAAAAAACAATCACTTTCTGGAGCAGGTGCATCTAAATAATTATATACAGAAAATTCCAGAGTAAAGGAAAAAGACTCCAACTAATACTGCATGAACATTTAGTGATTAATGGGGAATTTTCAGAGTTTCAATGAAGCAGTCAGTACTAGAGGTTCGTCTCTATCTTTTAAATTAATCAGGTCTCTTAAGTTTGATAAATTCGTTCTTGAAATATCATGGAGATGTCCTGACTCCATTCAGACTAAAAGTAGTTTCAATAGGCCAATTTCTGATTTTGCTCACTAATACAGAGCTCAGCAATTAAACCCACCAAAACTTGCATTTGAATGCAAGGTAAATAAAGGTGGAAATATATTGTCTATGTTCTTTGACCCTTCTAATTTTTCTTACAGCCAATAATTGAATATATGAAGATGCAGGTCTGTAAGTTTTTCCACATATATACTAGTTTTAATTCATGATATTTTTAAACTTTAAAAAAAAAAAAAAATTTGAGCAGAGTCTCAAGTTGGGACATCTGCCCATAGATTCCTAAATACTTTCTGTTCCCTCCTGCACTCTACAACCTCACACTTTCTATATTTAGAAGTGATTAGATTTATTTACCTTGCACAGCAACTCAACACAAATAAGTACAGAGCTGAACCCACTCTTGCAAATATCTGTTTACATACCCTGATTTCCATTTAAGTATTGGCCAATTAGACCTTTGTAAGCAGCAGAAAGCACCCATAGCCTTTGAAGTTTCCAAGTAGGTGTGCAGCATATATGAGAATTTCTGGTTATTGCTCTCTAATTAGAACTCAGAGTACAACATTGTCCTTTTGACAATGAAACCTGCCTGTCACATTTGCAAGCACATACATGAATTAAACATAGCACATAAGTTTATTGCTCTTGCATCTCAATGTTGTGTCCTAGAGCTGTTCAACCTAATGCATTATAATCATGAAAAGGAAAACTCTTGCTTTAGATCCTGTCTGAGCTGCAGCCATCATGCAGAAGAATCACCCAAACTGACGGGGATCCTCCAGTGGCATACAACTGGCAGAGAAGTTCTCATTGTTGGGTGGTGTTCAAGGTCTCCCCATGCATTGGAAAGGTCCAGCTGCCCTTGCTGCTGTTGGCATCTGCTGCAAGTTAGTTACGGCTGCCTGCCTGCAGACTGCCCTCATATACCCAAGGGTACCAGCCAGGCACACAAACAACCACTGATAAAGGGAGTGCAAGAGTAGCTTTATTTCTCCTTTTCAGTCCAAATCCTCAGATGTGCTTTGTGCTTTTCAACCATAGCAGAAGCTCTGAGCCAGAAGCTCAAACTCCAGTACAATGTATGCAATATCGTAAGCTGATGTGTGGGTGTAAGTGACTACAGGTCAGTGGGAGATAAAGGCAGGGGATGAGAAAAGGGAAAGAGAACAGAAAGAAGTACTGAAAGGAGTGTGCCTAATGCAATGTTTTTGGGAGAACGCATGCTGTTCTCTCTCTGAAGGTGTGGAGGAGGCAGCTGTGGTTTCGCTGCCGGAGACACCAGTACACATACCGTTCTCAGAGCCCCACGTCAGGCTGCTCAGTGGAGTTAAGCAGCATTTGTGCTGGTTTGAATGACAGCACATTGCCTCCAGGAGCTCCTGCTGGGCTGCACACCTCAGCACTACTTCTAAGCCAAAGCTGTGACGTTATGCACTATCTTGCCCGGAGATGTTTTTAATTTGGTTTGATTTCTCTCAGAGGCAGGATTAGAAAGCTGGAGTTCAAGGCCCCCTGCCTCACGCTGACACCACTGTACCTCACCTTTCTCATACTGTTGTGTCACAAAGGTTGAAGGAGTCCTCTTTAGTGGTGGGACAAAGGGACAGGAAAACAGAAAGCCTGGATATTTTCCTTTCAAAGCTATCACTGGCAGAAAAATATGATTCAAACTTTTCCTGCTGAGTTCCAAAGAGAGGAAACTTAGTTCAAATTCGCAAGTAGTTCAGCCTGGCTTTATAAAAAGTTCGCCCAGCAGAATGAACACACTTAAAATTGACTCCTCTTTTGAAAACCTAATATTTTTTATCTGGGATGAAAAGACGTTAGACTACTTATAGTCAAAAACCTGATATAATGCACTGTGTAGAGCATTCACTGCCATACTCTGCAAAGTTTTATTTCTTAACAATTACCAAGGAGACAGCTAAAACCAAATGTGAAAAACCTTTCCAACAGCTGTGTAGGTTGAATATTTCCCATTTTCTTTGGGTTAACCCATTTCTGCTATTATTAGGATACCTGCTGGGTGTCTCCACAGAAATTGGTATCTGTTGTATTAATCAGCAATGCTTTAAGTGTGTTAAAAAAAAAAAAAAAAAAAAAAAAAAAAAAGGAATCAATATTGTTGCCTATTTCCAAATGTCTCCCAAGGACCAATCCTGGCCAGACACATTTTCAACACTTACCCCAGAAGCCCCCACCTTGGAATTACCCCAGTAGGGCTGTGTGTGAGTAATGCCACATGTGAGCATAACTAGTTTCCAGTAGCATTCAAACAGCAGGACATTCTCGGTTAAGTCTCTTTCTTTTTCTTTTTAAATCACTGCATCTGCCCACTGTGTTTGTCCTCTCACTGTCTGTATCCTTACTCTTCCTGACAGTACTTCCCAATTGTCAGGACTGGGCAGTAACCAAGCCCAGGCTCCAGGGAGGTTTTCCCACAGGGTTCACATCCACACTACCATGTCTGTCCTTCTCTCCATGAAGAGGAAAGCCAGGTATGCATCCTGGGTGGGAATGGCCATATACTTCAAAGACTTTCTGGATGATGAGGTGACGAAGACCCTAGGGCTAAGAAAGCAAACACCAAGAGGAAGTATGAGCTGAAACAACTAAAAATGTAAGCCAAATCCACATAACCAGAAGTTATGGGACTGATACAGCAACCAGTTTCTTGACATGGCAATAAAACCATTAGAGACACATCTACATGTCAGTGGAGCAATTCCAACAACTTTTTAAGAGGTAGGGTGTAAAGGAATTAAAACTGCTTCACCTTATGCAAATCTTTGCATTTTAACTTTTTTTTTTTTTTTTTTTTTTTTTTTTCCTTCATAACTATCAGTTCTTAACAGCTCTTTCCTCTCCCAGGCTTTCATGCAGGCCTTCTTCTATTTCTTTGATGAAGTCTTGCTCCCAAGGAGATTCAAAATGTAGCCCAGATCTATCTTTAATTTATTATGCTGGACCTTATTTCCCCAAAGGTGCGAGTTGGAGCATACTGTCAACCTCATCTTTACATTTCAGCTCTTGTACAATATATTCAGCCTTTTATACAGCTCTCCTAGCTTTGTATTTGGGATATGGAAATAACTCAGATGAAACCAAATGTTTACAGAAGTTCACTTTGTTACTGTGTAAAATCATTCTCACTTCTCTGCCAAGCAGTCTGTGAGGTGAGAACAGGGTTGTTTACCATACAAATGCAAAACGAAGTACAAGAGGAAACAACAGTGGAACAAAATTCAGACTTGAACACTGGTAGAAGTTGTATGGTAGTAGGTAAGCAAGCTAATATAATTTATTATCTAAAGGAAAGGAAACACTTTTTAGTGACTTGTAGAGAATAAAACCATTTATACTTATTCTAGAACATTTTTTCTATGTGTCTCTGCACTGTCGAAACAGCTCTGCTGAAGCTTTTATTTGAGACATTGGCAGATTAGTCAAACTCTAAAGTGCTGTAGCTCAGCAGATCCTTGACACCATCTGAAATTATTTCCAGTTCACACACACAATATGTCATGCTGTGCTGCACATACACAGAGTGTATTGAACACTTCCTGTTTTGGGGTCTCCATTTCCTTCAATCAAATAAGATAAATCCAGATAAGTTTACCAGTTATGAAAAATTACCTCTTTAGTTGCCTTTTTATAGTTAGCTAACGTGTCTTGGGAATTCATAATTAATTTGAATTCAAACAATTTTAATTTTAAAGCAATTCTAAGCAGTATTTAATTCATTCTCTCTAGACAGATTCCATACTGATGGCAGGTGTGATATCAGCCATGTGCTCAAAGCCAGATACCAGCAAGTCCAAAGTAAAGGTAAATAAATAAATAAATAAATAAATAAAAGTCACAATAGTTATTATGCTTTGTACAGTTTTATCCCATTTTAAAACATAAAATATTTAGTGGGGGCTTAAACTGTTAAGGACCTACACAGTGCTGCTGGTCTAACAAAGTTCTACACTTTCTTTTTTAATTACTTCTAAAGAGTCCATAGTCTTCACTCTTTTTACTCAAGTCTGGAAGAACGATGTGTTCTTTGAAGGATACCAGATGGTGAAGGTACTGAGTCAACCACATGGTGAAATAGAACTGCTAGTATTGTATCACCATTTATAAGAATCCAGTAAAAGCATTGACATGTTACTGTTGAACTGTCAAAAAATAAAACTATCAAAAGACTGTTCTAACTGTAGCAAATGCTGCATTTTAATTAGAAACAACTATATGTCCTTTCTACTTTTAAGTTTTTAAGATAGAAAACTGGTTTTATTATAGCAGATTTAGGAATGCATAAACAAACAATTTTCAAATTTAAAAGACATAATCCCAGGTGAGCTTCATTTTCAGACAGATATTCCTTTGTTTACAAAATTGAATGGAAGCTCAGAATCAGATTTGCAGTGGAAGTGAAGTTCAATTTCAACTGACAATTATCCTCCATACTCAGTGGCAATTATCCTCCATATTTTATTTCCCCTTTTAATCCATAAAAAGTGTTAATGGTCCATTCATAAAATAGTGACAATAGTGTAAACATATCATTATGTATATAAGGGAAAATGTTACTAGATCAGTTTGTGAAATTCAGGAAGGATATCTGTATCCATGATCGATTTATGTTATGGTATTTAATGAATTTCATTTCAAACTGAAGTTTCACTGCAAAAAGAAGTTGCAGCAGATAAATTGTGTAACAAGTTCTTAGCATGCACAAGAACTACTAAACAGTCTATTCTTACCAGGACTCATCACTTTTGTAATCCATCCTGTAGGGGGTCAGTGCTAAAATTAAATTATACCTGCCTACCATTCTCAATCTAATCAGGCTGTGAACTGAAAAATAAAACAATTAAAATTAGAGACAGGCCAGCCTCCCACTGTTTATGATCTCATTCTATTTGTGAAGAGTAGGTGGAAATTCACCCGTGGTGAGCATTTGGTTTATGTCAATTTTTCTTGTTATTACAGCTGGGGCTTATTCTGTGAACTGTTTGCAGCTATTTCTGCTAAAAATAGGTGGATACCAATTTAAACTTCCTGGCGATATTTCAAGTCAAAGTATCATTAGTAGATAGTTATTATGCTGCATTTTATTGTAAGAGATCCTGCCACGAAGCCAATCTATACAAATATAAATAAAGACAGTTAGAATTACCTTTCAAATGACTCTACTGGAGGTTATTCACATTTGGTTTAGCAAAACAAGTTAAGCTATTTGCAAGAAAAGTTATTAGTTGGAGGACCACTGAGTTAATGAGACTTCCTAAAACTCCTTATCAGGTTAGACTGTTGTACGTAGAGACTGGGGATCAATTTTGCCTTTTTGCCTAAATAAGAGAAACTCATCGTTCTCCCTTGGTTTCCAAAGAATATAATTTCCTTATATCACTTCTCCCTCCTCTGTTGTGTAGTCTCATAACAAAATCATATACCCAAACACATTCCTTAAAAAAAAAAAAAAAAAAAAAAGTCACAATTAGATACAAAAATCTCTACCATCTAATGACAGCAAGAGATGGGAGAAGACCACAGAATGGGGATTTGGTCACATGGTTGAATGTAGTTTCTTAGTTAGCCATTACAGGGTCTACATGCTGGCCTGTGAAGAATAGGTCAGACCCAGTTGCCATTCAAGTTTTCAACAGGAACCTTAGGGAAGGTACCATTTCCAGATTCTTCTTCTTAAATCTACAAGCTGTTAGCATGGATGCAATTGTTCAACAGTCAGTATTTCGTTACCGCCAGTAACCATCTGATGTTATGGTGTTTGAATTTTGAGTAACAAAATGTTTTTTTAGCTGCAGCTCCCCATGATAAATGGATCTGTTAAAAATATTAATATTTTCAGGAGTGTACAGTAGTGAAATTTTACAAAGGTGCTAATAGTGTGTCTGTGAGATGTCATGCTCTGAGAGGCTAGCTGGATTGATAGCATTGTCCAGAGGTGTATCAGTAAAGAAATTCAATCCAGCCCGATTCTCTTGCCCTGAAGACAAGGCACAGATCTGCCTATTAAGAAATGAGCCACTTTGGGCATTGTCTGGGAAACACTAACACAAACCAAAATGTTACCTGCTAAACAGTATAGAGAATCATCTACCAGAGCTTACATCTGTGCCGTGGTCCAGTTTAGTCTGCCAGCAGTCATAGCCAGAAATTTAGTACTTCTATGGCACAAGGCATAGCAAAATTGTTCCAAAGCTCATTAGCCCCATGGAGAAGCAAGGCATGTTAGTAGAATTTTAACCATTACCATAATACTATTACCATAGTAATTGAGTTATATTTCTCCCTGTTCTCAGATGAATTCCTTTAGATAATACCCCATTGAAATAATCATAGTCTCAGAATGATGTTCATCTAACTCATCTGACTTTAGTCTAAATTTAGTCTTTTTAGTCTAAATTTATTATCTAGTTTTCTTTCTTACTCTCTCAACTCTATCTGCCTAGCTTAACTACACTATTTTAGTCTGGAAGGCATCTCTGGATGTCTCTGCCCACCTCTGGCCATGGTCTAGAAGGCAATTTTCAGACAATTAGACATAGGAAGAGAATTTCTGTTGAAAAGATTAGAAAGGGAGAATGAAATCAATCTGGTAGCCCAACTCCAAAAGTTAGGTTATGTTGGCTTTCAAGAAAGGAGTTTAAGTGCTCAAGAGGTCATTCTTAGAGGTCTTAAAGTTAAGGATACAGATCTAGTGTGATTAACTTAAATATTTAAGCACACTGGTTTAGAAGTCTTGTTCCAGCAGTGGAATACATAAAGCTGAATTAGATGCCCAGAGTTCGAATACGTAAAATTGGGGAAATTTCAGTATCTAGTTTGGAACAACAGCTGGTAACATGTTGCTAATATTAGATTTACTCCTTTAACTAACTGAGTAGAAAAATAATACCTATGCAAAAAAAAAAAAAAAAAAGTATTCAAAGCTTTTCTTCTTCCCTCAGTGCTTTCTTTCTTCCATCCAGGTGCTTATACCACCCAACATTAAACTGTGAGACCTGGGTGCTGCATGTGCAAGTCTAATAATCTTATATCCCCCCAAAAAGAGCTTTACTCATCCTCCATTGCTCACCTGAAAAGTGGAATGAGATTAAATTCAGGAAGGATTAGAAGAACAAGAAAACTGAAGCAGATAGAGAAACAGAGAGCCAATGATGCGAATCAATAAGACCCCAGAAAATAGTTGTTGAGGGAAATGTGATTGTATGTTTTGCATGAAAAAGGAAAAAGAAAAAAAAAATGAAAAAAGAAAAAAAAAAGAAAAAAAGAAAAAAAAAACATATGCTTCCTAAAGCAATCCATGATTTAGGAATCAGCAATCTAGCAAGACATAGATGACAAGAGCCAAAACTGTATAAAATGTATGAATGAAGAAGTGTTTTGAATGCCTGTTCAGAAAGAGAAGGATCTTAGATATTTTATAGTAGCAGCTATAATAGTACTATTAATATACAGAGAACAATGCTTTCTAGTGCAAAGCAAAACAGGGAAGATCTAAAATGACCTCCACGTTTACAAAGAACATTAATGAGTTTTGTTAGTTACACTGGCAGTGAATTGGCAGATAATGGTTTAAGAACAAAAGTAAGGAATTTGATTTTATTTCCACTACATTTCAAGGGAGTCTGAAAATGCATAAAGTCTTAAGGTAGACAAGGCAAACAACTTAGACGAAGGAAGAGATGACAATGAGTGAATGACACGAGTGACTGATGTAAAAACAGTAAATGAAATTTTGTCTTCAATTGATCTCTTAAAGAGATATCAGTTCTAACAGAATTCTATGTCTAATGAAAGAAAGGAGAAGGTTTATCGCTCAGGTAGTAAAAGAGCAGCCAGTGATGTAGCTGGAAAGCTAACCACAAACAATCAAAATACCCTACAAAAGGACAGGATACCAAAAAGGTAGATTTGATCAGACTTGTAATGAAGCTTTAGGAAGAATGTGAGGAATTGGGAGAAAAGAAAGTCAAGGCAGTCATACTAGTCTTTCTTTTGAAAGAGTAATTAAGCTATTGCATGAAGAAGGTGAAAGGATAGAAATAAGGAGTGTTTTAAGAAAGTGTCAAAGACTGTAACTGAGCTAAAAAACAGACAGAGACATTCCATTCAATTCCATGATATTCTAGTTACAATGCAAAGTAATAGCAAAGTAATTGATTTTTTCAACTACTGTGTTACCAACACAAATTTACTTTTTAAGTAATTGTTTTGTTTGTTTGTTTGTTTAAGTTCAAAAATCAGTGGCACCATTAAATTTATCCAGCTCTTTCCAGAACTTAGAACATCATATTTACCTAAAATTATTCAGATGATTCACACAAATCTGTCATACATATACGTTAATACTCAATTACTTACCTTAATACTCAATGTGGATTACTTGCCCACAGTTAAATGATCACTTAATACCTGATAAAATGGAATATAAAACTGGAAGTTTTACTCTTTTTATTTCACTAGGTGACCATGTGCAATTGGAGTTTACTGTACAATATGCAAAATGGAAGGGACTCTTGTACCACTTGTACCAAACTGAGATTCCAAAAGACTGATGAGCTTTGTTTTTCAAAAGGATGGAAAAGGACAAAAGAATAATGTAAATGTATGTTCATTCTGCAAATAACTGACATAAGTCATAAAAAATGTTGTTCCATAAATTAAGGATGCCCCTAGATGTATTATAAGTAATTCACACTCTTGTGAGAGGCTGGAAGAGGAATTCAGTTGTCCAGTTCCATCCTGATTCTTCCAGATTTCAATCACTGAAGACAGATTATAACTGCCAGACATCAAGATGTGACAGTTTTGCATTGGATATTCATTACCTATTATTTGCCCAAAATTCTAGGATGTCTGGTATGAAGGAATTAGTATTTAGTAAAATTTAGTATTCCTCAAAATACTAAATCAAAACAAAACTATCCCATCCCCCCAACTTAAAATACAATGCCACTAATTTCAGCCTGAAGTTACACCTTAACAACTCCCACGTAACTCTTTTCTTAGAGATTCAACAGCTGGCTCACCCCTCCAGACATGTTGCCTATCACTTAGTTTTGTCAAAATGAAACCTCCTAGGTTAATATATTTTTATCCTTTTTCTTTTTTCTTCTGCAAGCACATTTCATTAATGACATTATAACACTTGATAAACCTGATAAATTACTTACACAGAATTGCAAATCTACATACAACTATTTGGCAACAACATGTTGTGTTTACTTGTTATAGAGCAAAATAATGGCCAATGAATTCCACTGCCAGCAGCAGTCAAAACTTCTTTAATACACCTCTGCTTCTGCATTAGTTTAGGGTGAAACACAACCAAATCTCTTACAGACAAAAGACGCTTTTGTCAGTGGACTGTTTCAGTGAGATAAGAATAAAGGAAAAATAAGTCTGTATGCTTTTAGCACAGATTGTTTTCCTTGTGATAGATGTAGGCAAGTCTATGACTGGGGAAAGTTGCATTTCAGTTTACATGATTGAAAAGTATATCAAATCTTTTTTTTTTTTTTAAAAAAAAAAAAAAAAAAAAACTATGATCAAAATCAACTCTTTCTGTTAAATCTTGATTCAATGTATTGCCATGTTCTTCTTTCACTCTTTTTTTTTTTTTTTAACATTTCTTTAACCGTGAAATGCACTCTTTGGTACCAGCTCAGTATCAGATTTTAGCAATTACACAGTCGTTTCTCTTTACTGACAGGGAAAGTCACAGGGCATAGCTGCCATTTACTTTATTGAGACCAGTAGTATAATTACTTTGTCTGAACATATACAGACTGGAGAGTCTTCTGTGCTGTCTCTGTTATTCACGTTTTGCAACCAAAGTACTACCATGCTTCCATCCAAAGATGGCTCTGGAGAAAAGCTTCTGTTCTTCCTAAGCACCAGTAATACATTCAGCACAATTTCTTTAGAACATAAGGATAATCCCTGCTTGAAAGTTCATGAAGCTCTTAGACCTCCACATTCAGAGATCTCAGACTAAAACTTACAAACTCAATCCTGCAAACATGCTTAAAATTGTACATACAAGAGTTCTGTCGTCTTCTGTGGTATTGCTGTTTTTAAAGTTGGCATATGAATATAGCTTTGTGCTATTGGGGTTTAAATAGAAGAAATGGAGAAGTTGAGAAAAATGGAGGAAGATGAGAAGAAACAAAAGTTCTGAATTAAATGTATAGATTCGTAGGTGACCATTCAAATATTTTGTGATTGAATATGCATGTGTGAGCATTGACTGAAATATATCACATTATCTAGCTCCAGTGACCAGTCCACTACCTTGAACTGCTACAAATAGAAGTTTCAAGAAGAATCCAACCTATCTTGCGTAGATCTTTATCAATAATGCTCACAAAGTGTGGACATGTCAGAGAACATAGCTTTCAATGCCTACGAAGTGTCTCTTGAGTATGTGCAAACTGATATTTTTCATGGATGAAGCACTAAGCAAATGGCGTTGTTCCAACATCTAGGAAAATCCCACTGCTTAATTTCAAATCTTTGCTCCAATATAGTATACAAGTTCCCCTGATAAAATGTAGGAGAATTTAAAAGGAACGTGATTTTTTTTTCCTATCCCAATGCAGAGGTTTTACTATTACTGCTCACGTTCCCTCTAAAACATCAGCTTAATATACATACTAGTCACAGAAATACTGCGGTTAAGCAGTAACAGTTTGGTGAAGTTAAAAGGAAAGGAAAACCTTGAGTTTTTAAAAGTAGACCTTGTAATCATTATTATAGCCAAACCATCAACATCATATATAAACATTATATTTCTCCTAGGTTTCATAGAAGAAACAAATGTCACACTGAAAGAGCTTTGAGGAGCTTCCTGCCTTGCATAGGACATTTGACAAAGCTTCGAGTAATGAAGCTAGGAACCTGTCCAGTGATTACAACTACTGCTATGGCACAGATAAACAGAAGAAAGAACATTTAAAGAAAAAAACTTTTTTATTATTTAACTAATAGCAAGACTGGAAGTTTTAGCAATACAAGGATTTTTCTGTCTGTAGGCATAGTCACTATTGCAATTTGGAGAGCACTTTGCAAAGTCAACACACAGTCAATTCAGCTTTCTATTCCCAAGTTTTATTTGAAATACACATTCAATAGGCAAAACTTCCAATGATTTCACAGACAGTTTTACCTGACTAAGGCACTAGATATTGGACTATGTTAATTACTTGGAGCCTGAATTGTAGTTCTAAACACTAGCCTGAGCTACTATATCACTAGACTAGTTTTGTGGTTCTTTGATACTGCAGTAGTACAAAGTGAATCATTTTCATATGGATTTGATAGTGTTATGTTTAATACAGTGTAGTTCATTATAGTTCACTTCAGATATATTTAACATCATTCAAAATGATGGGGGGCAGTTTGTCAAAGTTTTTTTTTTGTTTGTTTGTTTTGTTTGCTTTGTTTTTTTCATATGTTGGTGGACTGCAGAAGAACAAATGAAGAAGAAACTTCTTCCAGTATCTTGCAGTTGTATATATTGTGGTGTGTATATCACAGAATCATAGAATCACAGAATTTCTAGGTTGGAAGAGACCTCAAGATCATCGAGTCCAACCTCTAACCTAACACTAACAGTCCCCACTAAACCATATCCCTAAGCTCTACATCTAAACATCTTTTGAAGACTTCCAGGGATGGTGACTCCACCACCTCCCTGGGCAGCCTGTTCCAATGCCTCACAACCCTTTCAGTAAAGAAGCTCTTCCTAACATCTAACCTAAAACTCCCCTGGTGCAACTTTAGCCCATTTCCCCTCGTCCTGTCACCAGGCACGTGGGAGAACAGGCCAACCCCCACCTCTCTACAGCCTCCTTTAAGGTATCTGTAGAGAGCGATAAGGTCGCCCCTGAGCCTCCTCTTCTCCAGGCTGAATAAGCCCAGCTCCTTCAGCCGCTCCTCGTAGGACTTGTTCTCCAGGCCCCTCACCAGCTTCATCGCCCTTCTTTGGACCCGCTCAAGCACCTCGATGTCCTTCTTGTAGCGAGGGGCCCAAAACTGAACACAGTACTCGAGGTGCGGCCTCACCAGAGCCGAGTACAGGGGGATGATCACCTCCCTAGCCCTGCTGGTCACACTATTTCTGATTCAAGCCAGGATGCCGTTGGCCTTCTTGGCCACCTGAGCACACTGCTGGCTCATATTCAGCCGACTGTCCACTATCACTCCCAGGTCCTTCTCCGCCTGGCAGCTCTCCAACCACTCATCTCCCAGCCTGTAGCTCTGCTTGGGATTATTACGCCCCAGGTGCAGGACCCGGCACTTGGCCTTGTTAAACTTCATGCAGTATGGTACAATATATATCTTTGTGCAGCAGAACATAGGCCAGAGAAAGTCCTGTCTCTAATAAAATATCTGTTCCCTATGCAAAATGTTTCCTAATGATGGAAGAGTAGGCTGCTGTGTATAGAGAAAATATTGGCTTACCAATCAACCATCTGGTGTACAGTGGGAATGGTCTGAGTAGCTTTCTCAGTTGGAACATTTGGAAAATGAATATACTGTTGCTAGAGCTCAGACTGTTGGCCATGATGTTTGTGATAATGTTGTTGATTTACCAGATGTCCTGCAAATTCCTGGTGTGGTAGTGTTTCCTGCTCCTACTGAAGTCTTCATTATGTGGTGGGTTTATGATTGCAGTCATTTCTCACAGAGTAGGAGGGAGCTGGGAACTGTGTCCAAGCACAGCATGAATCCATCATCCACTTGCCATTCAGTTTGGAAATCAAAATCTATGCAAACATGTTGCTTCTACATCTCTAAAAATTACATGGGAATACATACATAGACTTAACTAATACCACTGGCATTATTTTCCATTTTTCTAAATCATGCAATGCCCAATGCAGATGCTTTCACACCTGTCTTTAAACAAGCATTCCCAGCTCTTTTCCTACTTCTGAACTAGCAGGCATGAATACAAATGGCGAGTACTAAATGCTGTATTCACTCATTATGCTCAAGAAGTGTATCTGAGCTTTGAATAAGTGTGTCTTACTACCCTGTTCCTTATTTGTTAGACTAATGAAGGTAATATATGATGTACAGATGAGCACCTAGGCTTTGACTTAAGAAATTAACTCATCTCTTTTACTTTCAAAATGAAAAAAACATATGTGCTGCTTTTCCTTTTTTCTCCATATGTTCCATTCATATATGAGCCAAATGAGTACTGTTAGATCACAAGTCTGTTGAAGATGAAGGCGCATATACATGGTAAGTGTATTTCACAAGACATGCAAATTCATCAATCTATTGTTATTCAAATCCTGACATGCTCTTCATTCTTACCTTCATGGTGTGAGCACTGCTTAGTCAGCACACTTCAGCCATAATGACACCTTGTGGGCTTGAAGAAAAATGAAAAAATAACAAAGATTTAAAAACCTCAGGTTGGCTCTGGGAAAAATAAATAAATAAATAAATAAATAAATAAATAAATAAATAAATAAATAAATAAATAAATAACCTGTAGAAAATATGTCGTTCATCTTTCACTTATACCAATTGCAGTATGACTGTGTAGGAGTTAAATTAGTAACTTTAATTCAAGAAAGTTATATCACCTAAGTACTAAAATCCTGAAGTAGCTAATGGATATTTAAAAGATAAACTCATCCTTGTCACATACATCCCAAGGTATAAAGCACAGCTTTGTTGAGCATCAGAATTAAGATTTGCCAGTGGTTTGTAATGATCTGGAGAACTGCTGTAGGGAGATGTGGTTCAAGCAGCATTGTCTTCTGCACAACACAGAACAGCGAAAAGTGCAGATAAGTCTGGTTTTGGCAGATATTTAGGAAAAATCACTTCAAAAAAATGCCAGCACATCTGTGATTAGGTGTGTCCAATGTCCACAAAATCTTGTATGGTATGCTTGGTATTCCAGATTAACTATAGCACTGCATCAGTTGCTAATCTGCATCACAGCTCAGCACTTTTTTTACAGGTAGAGAAGTGAATTCTGTGTTATTAGGAAAAAAAAATATATATATATATATATATACACACATATATGTGTGTATATATATATATATAGCAAGATTATTCATACCTTTTGCAAGAAGGCGTCTTTTTCTATGCATGAAAATAGACTCTAGATTATATGTTGACTATGGGTTATTAATCTCAGAACAGAAAATAGCACAGTATATATTATATGTGTCATTTACACATTCAAAAGCAAGCAGTCTGAGACTTATCCAAATTTCTTATGAAGGTGCATAGGCTTTCTCATGAAAGTTTCACCAATGCTTTATTCAGATAGATTGGAAAACCTTCTTTCGTTCTTATAATGTCTATCTCCAGGCTATCCATATCCAGCTCGAGCAAGAAACAATAAACCAGGTTCTGTCAGTGAGAGCAAATTTTACAAATCCTCTCTTGTAAAGGAAAATGGAGACAGAAAATATTTAATTTGTACCAAAGAAATGCTAATTCCACATGGCTGATCCCACTGACTTTGCCCTGTATGAGATCTTTCATTCCTCAACTCATTGCCAAGAGCTGTCTTTTAAAGCATATTTTTCACCACTATTCTGGACTCTTCCCAGGTGAGCTTCACACAAAAATATGACAGAGGCATCATGCAGCTGGTACCACTTAGAGTCCCTGATTAGGTAACTAGGAACATTCAGGTGGGAACCTGAAAACTATACATTTTATTAGGGCTCACTGTATGTATCATTCTTGAACGATATTGCTTCAGCTCAGAGAATCAGCAGTAGCATGATGAAATGGTCACTTGAAGACCTGTCCCAGGTGATTTGGATGAGCAACTCACATCAGCACAGACCTCTCAAAAGTGATGTTTACAAGACTGTTATGATCAGCAATTTCCAAGCTGTTTCCAATTGTAACTACACTTCCAGTTGAGATACACTTGCAGAAACAATTTAATTTCTTTCAGATGAATGCTCCTTCTCACAATGATTATCTATGGAATTGCTGCCTCTGCTGTGTCCCACTCCATAATATTGTCAGTAGGTAAGAGTGAGGAAAAAAGGAAGAAAAAAAAAACTCAGGTTTTTTATATGCTATCTGTTATAAGTCTGGCTGTGTTTAAAATATTGTTGACTCAAATAACTCCAGCCCCTACCCTTCTGCTGGCCCACATCACCTCTGTGATAAAATTAGGGAAAAAAATAATAATAATAATAATAATAAAAGATATCTTAAATTTCTTAGCCTGATTTGCTTTAGTTCAGACTGCTGCTGAGGGTGGATTTAACTAAAATGTCAGAATGTACAGCCAAGCAGGTGGAGTGGTAACAATTCCTTTGTATGAACTCCCATGAGGCTGGTGATATTCTTTGGCAGAGAGGTAGGACAGACAACTGAGGACAGTAACATCATAAATTATACCAGCAAGATTTGCCAGAGCTTTTATATTACACTTCTTACACAACAGCGGTTTCCATTCAACAACAAAGCAGTCTAGAAGTTAAATATCCAGACTTCTTAATGGCAAATCCATTAACCCTTAACCTGTCTCTTAAGGAGAAGAAGAGAAAAAGGATAGTGAAAATTTCAGTAGGCACTGAAAATGGGTTCAACCTGATTTCATGAACCCAAGTTGTTCCTTTAATCAACTACTGTTTGGAGACAATTTACATCTCACCTTACCTCATCCCTATTTTGGGGTCAGTTCCTTTTCTTTCTGAATTGACTTTCTCATTCCCAATGCTTTCTTCAAACACCATGAATTTCATACTTATTTCTCAAAGGAAATATTTTTCCCAGAAGCTGTATGTACAGCAAATGGACCATAATACATTTATGAATTGTGTCCTTAGTAGTTCTTGAGTTGATAAAGTATTTAAAAGCATTAAGTTTAATCATTCTGGGTAATTGTAAGCTGTACATTGTCTGTTGGGACTCTGGACTTTTAGATAAATCATAAATCTTTTTCTAGATATTGCAGATGGTTGCCTATTTCTCTTCATCAGTAAGTGATGGGGCTGATGGAGATCAGCTGCTTCACTTTGTAAATGGCTAGCATTCTCTCACCTGCTCTGCATGACTACTGAACTGAGGTATGTTGTGACAATCTGCCTGCTTTTCTCTGTTCAGATTAATGAATACAGCTTTAACTGTTAATTCAAAGGCAGTCAAGCTTATATCCAACAATTAGAGTGCAACTTCCCTATTCAGTGTATGTGTAATTTGGCATGTTTTTTTTTTAATACCAGTTTAGGGTTAAAGTGTGTTTCTGCTCTAAAAGTGACTTTGTAAGGACAGCTTTGAGAATCAGAAGGCTTCATATTTGTTTTCCCTCAGAGAAATCCAAGGGAATTTGCACACACAGATGTTTTTGTTCTAACTGCCAACCTGCAGATTCAGCCTGAGCATGGAAATAAAAATCTGCCATCTTTCCACTCCACATGTTGTTTCCAGTAATAAATATACCACAGTCCAAACTTTGCCCTTAGTTACATCTGAGCAACCCCACTGAAAAAAAAAAGAAAAATAAAATAAAATAAAATATAAATCACAGTGATGGTTACACACATAAATCTCAAGGGATGGGAAGAGTCCATCTCTGCAGCTGGCGGGAGCCTTGGCTGACTAGCATGGATTTGGAAGAATCTATCACAAAATTCTTCTTGTCCCATCCTCAGTGCACATAGAAAGCTCTTTTTACCATACACTGTGATACAAATAGGCTTCACAATGTTTGCCTAAATAGTAAACACTCATTCATTCATGACAGCATTTGATTCACAGATAGGTTACACAAATGTCAGAGCTATGTCAATGTTAGTTAATTTTCAGTTAGTATGACACATTTTTCTCTCCTTCTCACCCTCTTAATCGCACCTTCACTCTGAAATATGGAAGTGGACTTTGAAATACCAGCTTGATTAAGGTTGTCAGGGATTTATGCATTGAGTGGAAAGGGTTTATTTATGCATCAGAACAGATATATCAGATTTGCGAAGTATGATTCAGAAGATCTGGATCCAGCCCTTAGTTCTCTTTCTAGCTTCTTTTGCTATAAAATGGCAACAATAACACTTCATCTTCATCAGAACTGTTCAAAACTTGTCTCACCCCACAGATGAGCAGATGAGCTGCCAGTGTTGATCTTGATCTCCACTGATGTCTCCAGAAGGTAATATAAATATTAAAGGTAACAAGTGGATACTTTATACTAGACTTAGAACAGATCTCCATAGCTTTGTTGAATTACTCCAACATGCACAATTTCTCTCCATTTTAACAATAAGCTTCTTAAAGTAAGGTTATATCCTGGCAAACAAGACATATTTAAATGCCAAAGACCCCTCTAAATCAACAAGTAATATTCAAGAAAGAAAGAAATACTAATGACAGTGTAAATATCTGAAAACCCAGCAACTTTGTTATGTGACTGTCACCTTCTGCCATTTCTTATTAGGTGGACCTCAGATTAGGAGGAGAGCTTGCATCAGAGAGTTATTAGAATATTACTGATAGGATAATGAATCTCAGAATTTTTTACCTTCTTTTTTTATGCTTTTGGAACAATTTGATTCGGACAATCTGTTTCAGATGCTAGGAATAACTATGATTCAAAATGCACATCCAATTGAGTTAAGCTAAGTTCAGGTTTTGGAGTGTTTTTGAAGGTTGCTGTTCTGAAATTCTGTTAGAGAGAGAGGTGCTTAAAGTCTGATAAAAGTCACACTTGATATAAACAAGGCAGTCCAAAACTAGTCCAGTGTGTCTAGGATGACTTTGCATTGGTTGTTAAACACTCCCTCAATTTCCTTCTGCATTACTATTATGAAACATCTAACAAATGGAAAGGAGACCATTTGAGGAGCAAATATCAATTCTTCAGGTTTTTGTCAAACTTCAGATGCTGATGCCTAAGTAAAATCCAAATTCAAGAACATTAAAATGCGGTGTCATGCACATATCAGGATATCAGGATTTTTCAAGCAGACCCAGACCAAGCATGCTGAAGTCATACAGCCCAAGTATTGATGTTGCCTAATTAGTGAGATGCCATCAACCTAAACAGCCTAAAGAAAAATATTTTTGCCAAAATCTCAGCAATGCCACCTGGACCACCTGGACTTATTTCAGATCCTTCCTTCCTTCCTTCCTTCCTTCCTTCCTTCCTTCCTTCCTTCCTTCCTTCCTTCCTTCCTCCCTCCCTCCCTTCCTTCCTTCCTCCCTCTCTTCCTTCCTTCCTTCCTCTCTCTCTCTCTCTCTCTCTCTCTCTCTCTCTCTCTCTCTCTCTCTACTTGCTAGTCTGCAGGTCTAGGCTTTCAAAGGGCTACACATCTTACTGAAACAAGAAGCCCACATAACTTTAGTATTAAAAGGTGGAGAAGGCTGGAAGGCAGCAGTCACCAGCTCTGGAGGGATGGCTGCACTTGTGACACAACACCCTGACCTGAGACCTTGCCAATCTGCCCCTGCTTGCTCTCACTTTCTCTGCCAGATGCAAGTTTAATACCATGTCTCTGAAGCTTTCCAGAAGAAAAAGAAAAGAAGAAAAAAAAATGTATTAGAAGTTAATAGTCCTCTTTCACAGCTACATTACAAGTAAATGTAATCTTTCTCCTCCTGTGTGGCAACCTTTTTGTGCTTTAGATTGGAAGAGGCTGTTCCTGCCACTGTTCAACATCATGCTGACTTCAATGACTTTATAAACACAGCCCAAGATATTAACATCACACACACATGCCTGTGAACAGGGGCAGCACTTAGACATGTATTGTTGGTAGTGGGGCACTGTCAAGGTTTAATCAGGTTAGGTCACTCTCTATTTTATCCCTGAACTGCCACAATAGATCTGAGTTAGGCAGCTGGGCATTGACGATGAGGAGATGAGGATATCTTCCAGATAGTTTTCATTACACACCCTCAGAGGAGTCTCTGAAAAGCCCTGTCTTTTTCACCAGAAATGGCTGTAACACTGCCAGTCTATTTGCTCCAACTTTGTCTTTAATAAGGTCTTAAAAACCTGCTTCTCTGAGTTTCCATAAAAAGAGTAACCTTAACAGAGAACGCAGCATTTTGTCAGAGCAAAATCCACTTGAAAACTGTTCTGCCTCCACTGAATGCAAAATGTTAATTCTAAGGGAAGGAAGAGATATACACATTTTTAATATGATAATATGTTTCCAAACAAGCTTTTCAATATCTTACACAGCATGGTTTACAGTGGAGTGGTGAGTGCTGCTGCCTAAAAAGAAACATGCTTTTTAATTATTATTTATTCTTCCTGTTCTTTTTCTTTTCCCTTTCAGAGAATAACAAGACTTACATAGAGAGGCAGGGGAGTGGAATAGAAGACAGCATCTGCAAAATATTCCCTCAAACACACCAGCCAGTTAAAGTATATGAACATGTAGACAATAAAGTTCACTCTAGACAGTTAATGAAGCTGGGGACAAAAAAATGAGAATCTGAACATAATGAAAAAATCGTAATTTCAGTGCATGAAAAATAAGTGAATGCCCTTTAATTGTTCGGTTTACTTGCAGAGGGGACAGCCTGGATAAATTGAAAAATTATTCTGGTTTGTTAAAAACTCTGTACCTTATGCTAAATTCTTCAGCTCTGCTGGACTTGTGAATATGTGAGAGTATGAACCACCGCATGCCCAGTAGCCCACAAACCCAGCGTGGCTTCTTTGAGGAGGTTCTTTGAGGTTCTTTGAGGAGACAGGAAGTAATTGTGTGAACATCAAGCTGGATTCCTCTTCCTCCATAGTCTCAAGGGCCATGACAGAAGGTGAGGTGGCTGCTGGAGAGCTGGGGAGTGGGAAATTGGGAGCTGCAGTTGGAGAAAGGGAAGGTAAATTGTCACTGCTGCTGGAGGGACTAGTGAGGAAGGGTTGTTCCTGTGGGGACTCGATGGAAGGAAGGCTTTTGGTGATGAACACACCTCCATGGGCGAGGGAAAGACAGGTTCAGGTGGAGGACAGGTTTCTTACAAGGTGTTAGCTGTGCCTTACAAGGTGTTAGCATGCCCCACTGCTTCTGCTGATGGCCATGAGGAAGATTGAGCCCACGGGGAATATTCCAGGAAGGACTCCTTTCAATGTGCAGGAAAGTCCTCATTTCATTTTCCATCAGTGTAGCACCTCTCTCCCTGTTCTTGATGCTTTTTTGCCATGAACATGAATCTTTCATGGAGCCTTCTGTTCTAACCATGGGAAAGGAGGCAGGTATCTCCGGAGGAGCCAATGCCAGCTGCAAGTATGTAGTGTGAGAAAGACTACAGTTGGATTAGTTAATGGGACCCTGGTGAACAGAGAGGATGAGGTGAGAGAAAGGCAGGGAGGTCCAACAAAAGGCTGTGAGCAAGTGGGAAAGCTGTGAGTAGATGTATGAGAAGGCTGTCTTTGTTTTCTCTGAGTTCAGATGCCTCCCATTTGGCTTCCTGCACTACTGAGCAAATTTTAGTACCTATGCTCCTGTCCCTGACCTCAGTATCTTTGAAGACCTTTTGCTTGTAGAATGTTTACTTCTGTGGATCTGCATACATTTCAGACAACATTTATGTCGTGTCTTTCATAGATAAAGCACTTGACAAAAGCTTGACTGAACCTCAAAATAGGATAACTTTCATTTAAAAGTGAAGAAGTTAAATTGTAAATTAAAAAGAAGGAGAAGCAGGAGGAAAGGAGAAATGACCTACAAAAGTTCCCAAATGAAATTAATGTCAGTGCCAGAACCTCTGGCTTCCCTCTGTACAGATCCCCAAATACACATTCACAGTGACAAGGCACCCTAGCACTATTCAGTGTCCACATTACATCAGCTGAGTTTCTTACCACAGGAACTGAAGATTCATAATTTTTTTAAGAAATGTGATAGGGTAACTATGAATTCAGTTATAACCTGACTGAACAAGATACTTTCCACTGAAGTTAAGGTTAAAGATTTTGTCTGAGATCTTCAAAAATGACTAATCATGGAGTAGCTGAAATGAATTTACCTTGGTTTTATACTCGAAGTACAATGATTTGTAGCAAGAGGGTTTTATGTCCTCTTCACTGTGAACAGTGCAGCAAAGTAACTCTTTTAAGCAACTTGTAGTGACACAAATGGGCAAAAAATGTCTCTATTCTGGCATTCTTGGGCATTTTTTTAATGACGGTCTAAAATGCCAAGTGAATTGTTTCAATTTCACAGCCATTAGGAGAAGAAAAGACCAAGTAGGTCAAGACTGTCACGTTAGAAGCACTTAAATAAATAATAGTCTGACACCCAACCAAAGGAGGATTTTTTTCCTTTAGCACATCTACTCTTTCTTTGTTGAGTCTAGTTTGAACATGCTATAATTAAAACACAGTGCAGTATGAAGTCAGTGAAGTTACAGCAAGGGAAATTTGCCCATTATTTTCCAAGTAGATAATCATCTGTTATCATTAGTCAACCTATTCAAGCAGGAGGCAATATAGATGGATTAGCTTTAGATCATGTACATGCATTTGCTCTTTTTATTTCTACAGAAGAAAGAAAAAAAAATCTGTGAACTGTTAGAGTCAAATTTCAGTCATATACAGGACAGCAAAGCAGAGCTTTGTAAAAGCTGATATGTTGGCATGTAGAGACTTTCTTTTACAAAAATCTAAACTTTTTGCTGATAACAACATGACAGCACCTCCTTAATTTCATTCAAACCTCTGCAGAAACTAAGACTACACAGACTTATCAAGAGAATATACAAGATACACAGAACTCGCAATAAAAAGAAAAATGTGACTCTACATATAGGCTTTTTCACATACTATTATATCTTTCAGTTGTCATCATTAACTCCAAACCTAGAAATGTCTTGTTGTTCTGTTGCCTTTGAAAAAAGGATACAGTGATTAGGATAGATTTTACCTGGATATACTGAAAAAAAATTCCATGACAGGTATATGCTTCTTTCAGTATGTTTCTTCAACATGTATTCATCATTATAATGATTGTATTTGAAAATTTACACATCTCTAGAGGGAAAGAAAAAAAAAAAAAAAAAAAAAAAAAAAAAAAAAAAATAAAAAAAAAAAAAAAAAAAAAACTAAAACCTGTAAATTGTTTTCCCAAGGCAATTAAAATGAAAGTCAAAACTGGAAGACTAGTAACAACAGACCTTTACATATTTGTATAAAAGATGAACCTTTCTGCCTCTTCACTGTTTATCAGCAAAGAAAATAGAAAGAGATATAGCACTGCAACCTAAGAAAGCTGATAACTGATGACTTTTGCTTCATGATATCTGGTGGCTCTTTTAAAATAACAACAGCAAAAATAAATAAATAAAATTTAAAAAAAGATAGGATAGCATGGCAACACTAGTTATGCAGAGAAAATTAATATGGTATAGTTGGTACTGAAGGATACCCATCCTTTGCAAACTGACTTATGTAACTGTCAATTGACAGCCAACTTTGTACTGATTTCCTTGACATATAAAAGGCAATGATTCAGTGTCTTTCAGTTTATGTGCATCCATTTTGAATGAACAGTATTATTCATCCACTTCATAATAGGGTCCTGTTGTGAATAATACAATGAAAATGTTCAAGATAAAACCCATCTGAAGAGAACACGTCAGTCAGAGAGATAAATATGCTGATTTGCTCACTCCTCCCCACCTCCATCCAAAACAAGATTAAGCACATATTTAAAAATAAATAAAAATAAAAAATAAGTTGTTTCCACACTAGGTAACAAGTTTTAAGGTCACAATAAAATGCACAAAGAATAATTTCCACTTTAGACACACTAAGTGCTTCTCTTGCTTCTCTTGTAGTGATCTACAGTGTGGTACCAGTGTTGATTGGCTGATCTTTGCAGTGTGCTACCATAATAAGTTATGACAATTGCAAAATGTTTGACAAAGCCTAAATCAGATTAATCTGTCCACTGGTAGGGAATTCCACCTAAAAAAGAAAAAGCTTTGGAGTAATTTGATCTTCTTTTAGTTAAAACCTAAAATTTTTAATGTAGTCTGTAGTTAACAGTTGTAGTGACTGGGCCAATGTCTGCTGCCTGCAAAGGTTCCAGAAGAGATTAACAGCATGGAAACTGAATGCAAACCATGACACTATTGCTCTTTCTGATGCCAAACAGTGGCGCTTGACTGCATGGATGGTATTCTGTTGCATAAACATAGGCATTCAGTGACATCTGAAACATTCTAACATTTTCTAAATCCATCAAGGCTGGCAGGCAGGACGGGCAGATCTCCTGAGCTTCAGCTGGTGCTCTGGAAGGGCATGAGTCCCCTGTAGGGTTCACACCATATTTTTTGGCAAGGATCAGATACCCTACTGCATTTTACAGTGGCACAAATATCTGTGTTTAGGCAACTGAATTTATTCTCACTACCAAAATTGGATTGTAAAGCCTGCAAACCACCAGAAATCTACTGGGTCCAAGTCTGTAAATTTCTTTTAACAGACAGTTCATTCCCCTCTTCTGAGCACTTTGCATCCCCGTATGTAAACTATTATGTTATTTTACTGTGGAATTATGAGATTAATGCTACTGACCATACTGAAGTCCTAAAGTAGTTTTCTACATGTGACCTTTTGATACAAAATAACTCTGATGAGATATAACCCTGACTAAGCTAGATTATATCATGTAGCTTATCCATTATACAGTAGTACCATAAATTGTAAAGTCACCATGAAAAATAATCCACCATACTTCAGGGGAACTAGAGAACAGAATAGCAGCAGGCACCTGATTAGGCAGCATTGGATGGCAGCAAAAAAACAGATGTTTTTCCAAAAGTTGACTTTACTATTTTTTCTCCTCACTGCAGTTTTGGGGTATTATTCTTGTTCTTGACCTTTACAGGAATAATTACTTTCAAATACTGTCCTTGTATGTTGTATTTCCTGCCTTCTGCCCCGTGGCTTCACCTGTGTAAGCCTTGATTTGGTGCGTTTAACGTTCATATATCGCTTTACATCTTCAAAGCAGGGTACATGTGTTAATTAAATTACATGCCTAGGAGATAACAAAGAACAAGATACAAAGGCATTTTAAGCACACAGACAGACTATCAAATTCTAACACATCAGGAATAAATTAATAATGGCCTTTTATAATGACTGAAATGCGTAGTTTTGTTTTTCTTGCAAGCAAAAAGACAAACAACATTATTATAAATGGAAATGTAACAGCTTTCATGTCCAAAGTCTTATGGACCTGAAGACCTAGAAACCAAGCTATATGCCATTGGAGAAAAATAAATAAATAAATTAACAGGTGTTCCAAAGTCTTCTTTAGGCACAGGAAAAAAAAAAAAAAAAAAAAAAAAAAAAAAAGGGTTTTAAGCAGAGGTGAGTATATTTTCCCCCCATGAAAACACAGAAGGAAAGGGTAAGATTTTAATATATGGAGACGTTTTTCTATGAAGGTTTGGCATCACTTTCAACCAGGCAGTAGCTCCTCAAAGAGATTCAGAAAAGGTAAAAACATCTCATGGTGACCAGCATGTTTCCCATCCAAATATGCATCCTCTAATCTTCCTGTACTTACTTACTACCCAGACAGGGAGATACATATTGTTCCAGGACATTTGAACCATCCACATTTTCATATACAAAGATTCTTTGGACCCAAAGTTCTTCTTAGGAGCAAGCCAAGAGCAGCTTAGCCTTGAACATGCTGAAAAGTTTTCTGCCTACCTCCGTTTACAGCAGATCCTCCAGCTCTACCAGGGGCACTCTTTCAGATTTAGGAGATTTTAATTAATTTTCTACCCCTACCTGAGAAAACCTGACCCTATTCGAAGAATTGATTGGGATGTTGACTTCATACTAGGCTTTGGGAACCTAAAAGTCTGCTGGCATCTCTTTCTCCCCCTCCACTGCAGTTCTAAAAGCCTGAATTCTAAAAGGCTATTCTTAGCCCTTCAGGTATACTGTTGAACTCACAGAGAGGATGAAGACCTGGCCACTCTCCACAGTGGGAAACAGCTCTGGGAGGCCCAGTTCAGCTTGTTAAATACTTAAAATGTTTAAAACAATGCTTAGAACATCCTTTTAGGTAGATAGAATACATTGTAATTGTACTATCTGAGTTTTCTAGAAACTGCCTTAAGACAGTAAGCACTCACTGTGTTGACTTTGGTGCAACCCCTGCTTAATTGATTGTTCCTGTGCATTGTCTAAGGGACCTAATGTGGGTGATGCAAATTCCACTAGGTGGATGAGTACATATGGGTTAGTTGAATCAACATTCAACGTTAAAATATTTTAGTAATGAGCCTCATCAGAGATTTTTTACAAACTCATTATTAGCTATAATTCCACTTTCTGATTTCTGCAAATGGGACTTTTGGTAGCTAAGACATCTGGTTTTGCTCAGGCTGACCTATATTATTCAAACATTGCCACTTGAGTGTAATACAACCAATCCAGATCTAGGTCATTAAATTTTTTCCAATACTCCACACTATTCACTGCATAAAACTTCTTCATTCATATCAGAAAATTAGTTTTGACTCATGGGAAAGCAATCTGTTGTTAGTCTTTTTAAATTGATTTCATTATCCCCACAAAAATGGAAAACGAGGAGTTGAGAGATTATTCACAGTGATGCCCATATTCATTTCAGTTTGCAAAACTACTATGTCTGTATGTGTGTGAAACAGAGAAAATGAAAGAAAAAAAAAATCTATTTATTTTCTTTATTGCCTTCTCTTTATTTAAAAAACATTTATTTGTAGTGTGAAGACAAAATGTGTATAGCAAACATAAATCCCTTCTGGATACCTGTTATTTCTCAGGATCTTGTCCAGATGTTGAAAAAGAGGTCTGATCTCTTTAAGATGAACTAATTGCAACTTTTTTTTTTTTTTTTCCTTGTAAAATAGTAAGGGCAGGAGATAGAAAGTTAAAAAAGGATAATCACATGGGCTGAGTTGTATCATTCTTTCCTTGTACTGATCAATATGTGAAGCTCATTTTAGTACATTTCCAGCCTTGCCTTTTGAAACACAAGTCAAGTTGGGTCAATGAGACAACCCTTTTGTATTAAACCTTATTTCTTCTGTAGTTTACAGACGACTTGTGAACTGAGTCTTCTGCTAGAAAACTACAACAGCACCTGCTTTCAAATGAGGTTTCATGTAAGCAGTTCTTTGTGCGTTTTTCTTGCTACTCACTGACTGCCATCAGCAACTTAAGAGCAGATTTTAAAGTGTTTTATCCTAAGAGCTCTTACGCATGCAAGTCATCCTTAGTTATACCAGAAGTCTCAGAGAAGTGCTGCAGAAGAAAAATTAAGTAACACTATTTGTTAAAATGGATGAAGCACAAGGGAATATAGCATCTCACAGTCAGATCTTTATTTCAAGAACTGAATTTGAGAGGGAATGGGGGGCAGGGCCATGGAATAAAACACTTTCGTGTTCAGGAACACAAAAGTATAATTCATCAATATTTCATGGACAAAGATTTCATATTCTGTTTCAAAACCAGAAGTTTAGAGAACAACCTTAGCCAACGGAAGGAACATATCATATAGCAATTTTTCCAAAACAAGTCACTAATATTGTGACACCCTCATAACAACTGGCCTGCACTTATATCCTATATCCAGTGAAACAGAATGCAACTCAGGTTTTACAGCTCACCTTTGATGTCCCTACCAGATACTCAAAGCCCAGTTTAACATCAGCAACAAACCTCTTCTTCTAGCAGTGGAACTGACTGTAGCACACTGAAGTGTCTTTCTGCATGTGCAGCAATAAAACACCTTTTTGCTCTACTCCATTGCACTGTTTTACACAGCTACTGTCATTACCTATCCTCAATTAGCTGAGTTTGTCTGACTAAGAGGGATGAAGCTTTCTTTTGTCTCCCCTGATAGGACTTGAGTACAATCTCATTCAGGGGAACATATTTATAACTAAGGAAAATGACAAGATGAAAGTTCATAATGCCCAAATCATTATAAAATATTCACTGAAAAATAGGATTTATATTTATATTTTCTCACATTTTTATAAAAAATAAATTAAATCCTCTTCATCCCCTAAAAATACACTGCCTGCAGTGTATGCAAACAACAACTGACTTCTGAGAACGGATCACTTTGTGGGTTAAAAGACATATCCTTCGCTAGTACACTAAACAGCTCCATACTGATAGCTCATTTCTGGATAGACTTCTCTGGAAGTGTTACAGCCAGAGATGTTATGGTGATATTGGTTATGCATTTTCATCTGACATCTCCTGAAAGTATCTAACAGAAGATAAAAAACAACTCTTCCCATAGTGAATACCATAACCCCTCAAAAAACTACTAAAGTAAGTGTAGTGAAATGAACTATAAAAACTAAAAACTATTTCAAAACAAATTTGTTTTGTGTTTACTCGGATAGCTCAAGGTGTAGAAACATCTATTTTTGAATAATGCTGATATTCTCTTGAAGAAATTCAGAGTATACATTTTTTTTTCACAGTTATCAAAAGCAGTACTCCAAAGACAACAGTTTAAAGGTCTTTTCTGGAACTAAGCTCTATTTAAGCCCTGTAACAAGTAGGTGATCTAAGGAAAGATCCAAGCTTAATTTGGCCAGAAAGTGAGTGACAATTCTGTACCCTTCATAACGGGCATTTTTGGGGGACCAGGCAATAGGAATTCTGTGTCCTGCTCCAGGAGATGCCTATACCTTTAATCAATTGCCTGTTTAACATAAAATGCATTGATTCAAACCTCTGCTAAGTGAAAACATATCTTGAGAACTACAATACTCAGAAACTTTTTTGGACCTTTCCAATAACATTAATGAAGGTGGAAACAAATATAAACAAACTGTAATTATGAAAGACTGAGCTGACAAAGTCCTAATTTTATGTGAAAATTCTTTTCTTTTTTTTTTTTTTTTTCTATTTTAAAATTTCTGAGTATAAACATGGAACATATGTAAGGTTTACAAATATTGTAAACCTTGGTTCTGAATAACCAATCTGTGCCCAAAACTACTGTCAATAACTGGAGGCTTTCATACCTTAAAAAAATAAAAAAATAAATAAATAAATAAATAAATAGCATTTCCATGCAAAAAGCAAATCATTTTTTCAAATATTATCAAGTAATTATTAACATAATTACTTAATATTTCAGCATTCTCATTATAAGGAAAAACAAAACCAAAAAAACCTTAGGCTCTGTTCTAAATGGGAACTCTGAATTGTGTACCCTCAGCTCCAGTTCTGCATCCGAGTTTCTAGTTTATGTCTCTGCAAACATAAGAAAGCAGATTCCCAATATCAGTAATGCCATAAAACATATTAGGCTTCCTACAAACTCTGACAGCACCAATAGAGAGTCACTTCTGTATCTAGGGCCCACACAAACGCCAAGAGTTACAAGTCTCCCTTGCTCTAAGATACGAAAATTTATTGTGAACGTGAATTATTTCTTGATTGAAGCAATACATAAAAAGCTTGATAAAGACTTTTTTCTAGGTAAAACTTTGCCCTAGGTAAGACTCAGGTGTCTAGACATTCTCTGCTGTGCTTCCTGAAATGCCACAAGAAGCTCATAGAGACATCAAACCTACTAGAGGTCCTTGACCACAGGTTGTGCAGCAAGTGGACAGGAAATCTCCAATGTGTCATTAGATGTCCATGTTTAGGCATTTCAATTGAGCCAGCAAGCCTAACCACCAAAGAAAAGACGTTACCTAAAAAATGCTAAAATATTTTTTTTCTGTTTCAAAGATTCAGCAATTGGACTATGAAATAAACGTTTTTGGAGTGAATTCTGTACTGTCACCAAGAGTAAATATGGCTCCCATCATTTTCTCCCTTCTGTGTGTGGCATAGCTCTGCTGCCTCTGCCTTGCTTCTCCTCTAGATGTTGCATTATTAATTTAGTGGCCATGCATCATAATAGAATGCAATGAAAGCACCATAAAACACATCCTAAACCAGGCTTTAAAGCAGTATTCATAACTGTAATCTGATCTTTCTAATATATATGGCATTCTCTTGTTCTCCCTTTCTTTTTCTTCTCATAATTGTGCTCATTAACTTCATGGTATAAGAATGTCAATTCTTCTAAAAATTCAGGCAACACAGACTTCATTCATACGTGTTTGTAAACAAAGAAGCAGAAATCCCCTAAGGTTTTAGTCAGTCTTGGCAATATATGTATATATATTGCTACATAGCAGAGCAACTATTGTGCAGTTTTGTTTTTTATTGGCTGGCATTATGAAAATTGATGAGCTGAAGAAACAAAGCTATTCTAAAGGCAGATTAACCAGCAATACTGGTGAAAGCATTGTCTCCTAAGATTCAAAGTGAAGTAAAGAAAAATGCTGTAATTACAAGTAACACATTCCTTTGAGATTCCAGCAACGTTAAAAATCAAGTGATTACCATTTAACTGCTTTCAATCAACTTTGATGTAATAACTTAACATGAGGGACTCAGAAAAACAGCAGTTAAGAAAAGCAGAGAATTATGTGGATAATAACCCCTTCGTTACAAAAGTGATTTTTACGCTTGAAGGATGATTGATTGACAGCTTCAAAAAAAAGTCCTCTGTGTAGCAGCAGAGAAAGTGCATTGCGGACAGCACTGAAACAAATACCCTTCTTGTGTCACTCACCCCTTAGATTAGGTTGCAAGGGTATCTGGATACACAGGTTTACAGGGGGAAGTTCAAAAGCATATAAAAGTAGCCAAATGATAATGAGGGAGATAAGAGGATGGTATGGATATTAGCTATCTTGGAATTTAAATGCAACAAGCTTAAAACATTATTTATAATTAACTATGAACTTACTTAATGTTTCACATTATTTTGCAGGATGCTTGGAGTTCTGATCCCTCAAATGTATTGCCTTCAGGATGTGGAGGCTCTGCAAATTTCACTAAGTAGCCAAATATATGAAAACAACCCAGAGCTTGTGTAGGACAGTTATCATGCAAGACTGCAGAAGTATATTCTCTGTAACTTGATCCATATGCACGTACTTAGCAAATGGAAAAAAAGATTTGATCATCACAGCAGTGAGAAAAAACAGAATGTGATATTATTATTTTCCTGCTGTTATTTATTATTAATGACTTGATTCTTCTGAGAGGGTTTGACATCAATGTCAGTTGCCAGTTCTTGACACTTCTAAAGAATAGGCCCATTATTAATTAATTATTATTATTGTATTACTGCTTCAGCTGTGTGATAGGTGATTTACAGACATATTCAGGCAGGGTCTCTACATGAAATGTTTAAATTCTAAAACATGAAAATTACAAACAACATTACACACAAATGAGTATGGAAGAGAGACAAAATGACAACAGATCATGTTTTTTACAGGGTCACTGCACAAAACCTAGACTCAGGTGAGTCCACAGGAGTTTTGCTGGTGAGCACACAGGCTCAGGAGCTTGGTGTTTAGTTTTGCTTCACAGGGAGATCAGTTCTGGAGTGGAGTAGAAACAGTGTTCATTTATATCTTCAGATTTCACTGTATCATCTGCTCAGTTAAAGATCGGTGAAATGACCTGTGACTTCAGAGCACATGGGTCAGTGGCACAAAGTTTTGACAGAAAGGAACTTTTTGAAGGATGTGAAGATGAGCATGAAGAAATCGTTGGCAGTTAATTAGTGAAATACCCAAATTAATATGAAGTTGAATGTACTTTTTTAATCCTCTATCCAGTCCCTGGTAGCTAAGAGTTAGCTAACTTTTTCCATGGTTAAGTCTAGCTCCTAAAATACATGGAGTTGTTTTTCTCTTACTTACATGTATTGAGCGGCCTGGTCTAGTGGGAGGTGTCCCTGTCCATGGCAGGGGTGTTGGAACTAGAGTATCTTTAAGATCCCTTCCAACCCAAACTATTCTGTGATTCTATTTTAAACCAACGCAAACTCAATAACTTCCTTGAGCTTACTCATTTCACTATATGAGAAAAATGTTGTCTCCAGATTAAACCAACCTGAGGCTCAGAAATGAAAAATAGCTTTGTCCAAGATTCTGTCTGTAGTAAAAGTAAAGAGACAATGACCTCCAGAGGATAATTCTTCCCACTTAAGGGCTGAATCGCCCTCTGGTAATTTTTCATTAAGCTTGAAGTTTAGGATGACTAGATTCCTAACTCAAGCATTTCAGCAAGGTACCTAAATTGAGTAGAATGAATCCACACCTCTATGCCTATGCATAATTTAAATGTACACCTCCCTGCAACTCTGCTGCAGACCAAGTAATTGCCAAGACATAAGTGACAGCAAAAGATAGTCAATAGATAGGAAGACCATTAAGGACTGCTTGGATTACTTGTGTTTTGCAGGGCAATTCAAGAGTGCATTCTGCCCATTAACATTTAACTTAAATTGTTCTTAAATATCAGTACATGTCTGGATTTGTCTCTTCATGAGGGGCACATAGCCAAGGTTTGCATCCTGTGCCCTGCTTACTTATTTACAGCCTATTTTGAAAAAAAATAAATAAATAAATAAAAAGAAAAAAAAAAAAAAAAAGATTAGCTCAGTCAATCAAGGATTTTAATACATTTATATGGTGCAATGGTGTATAAGTTTATTGACTGAGATATCATGGTGCAGAATAGGGAGAAAGCTATCTTGGATAAATTTATTGTTATTTTATATGAAATTCATGATGCTATTAAGTTTTTGGTCTCGTATACTGTGGAGTATAGCATTTCAGAGATAAACTATCTTGATGTTTTCATTTCAAAGACAGGTAATAAGTGGAATACAACAATTTCCTAGAAACCCCAGACAGGAATAACCTGCTTTATGCAACCAGTCACCATCCTGAAGCTCTTAAAAGAGTTTTACTTTATCACCAGTTTGAGAAACTGTAGGATTTGCAATCATGGCACTGGCTGTAAGGTGAAGATGGATTATCTGGCTAATAAATACAGGGAGTGGGACTAAAAAGAGGAATATATCAGAAGTAAATAGCACTTTCATTAAGGGAGAAGAGTAGGGGATTTCTGTAGTTGGAAGCAGAGAAAAATAAGGAATTTTGCTCTCTGATGTTACATTATGAATCCTTCTTTCTGAGCCAATCCATTGTGACACTATTTGATCTTTCTTCCTTGTCAGCATGATCCTCTTCTCCCATATTCTTACAGAGATTGAGACCACCTCTTGTTTTCCATGCTGAGTGTTTTTGCCTTGTTGTGTATGCTTCTTATGGATGGGTACATAGATCTAGGGTCCTTTGCCCATGCTCCAAACAAGCAGGCTGCCGTAAGAGATGTAAGCATGTTAGTACAACACTGTGTCCAAATGACCATCTCTGTCAATACATGCACAGGTGCAGCATCATTTTAGCATTGTTACATTTCCCTGGACTGGGACAGTATTATTTTAAACCATCTCAAAGGATGGAAAAGGTATTTGTGTCTACGTGCCTAACAAACACCTACAAAGATTTAGATTGTACTAATTTTTTCTTGTAAGCCTTGTATTTTTCACAACAGCAGATCTGTTCTGTGTTTGTAGACTGTCCAGCACTGGGCACACTGGTCTGTAAAGCAAGCTTCTGGGAAATAGTCCAATGCTAGTAACAATAAAGAAGAAATCAGTCAGTAAAGAATGGTTTAAGTAAAGAGAAATGTGATATCTAAGTCTATTTGCTTGGTCACTGAATCCCCAGCATAGTTATGATCTTGAGATTTTTCATCCTTCATTGTTTAAAACACACGCAACACCAATTTCAGAGATACAGGCTCCAAATAGTCTTAATTAAACCATTAGAAATCCATACTGATGACACCAAAATCAGTATCAAACCCCTCCTAGTTTGTTCTGACATAACAGAGGAAGCAACATGATATTGTAATTTCATTTGGAATTACTGTATTGATTATCACCATTTCACTTTTTGGTTACAATAACATAAATCTGAAATAATTTTGATGTAAATGAGCTCAGGATTTGGCTTTTTGCAGGTTTTCATGCTGTTCAACTCTTCACAAAGTGAGAGAACTCACAGGAAGAGAGAAGACCTCCAGAGAAGAATTTAACTCCTAAATGGACTAAATCAACCTTAGGAGATATTTATCTAATTTCAAAGACTATGCAGTTTTTTGGGAGTAACTTCATTTCCATGCTGCAGATCTTTAGGTTCTTCCCCAAAAGTTCTTCTTCTCTTCATGCCCTATGACCACATGGTAGAGCTAATCAGTCAGCAGATTTCTTCAGTGAATCTCTTCAAAAAGAGTCCTGAAGAAGGTTTTTCAGTGAGAGGTATAGACAGGCAGTTCAGAGATAACTCTCTATGTGTAAAAAATGCCATCTCAAGAATACCAATGAGATCTGAAAATGCACAGATTCTGTGGTATGGTTAGATTTCAGTTACATTAGAAGAAAAATTATAAAGGTAAAGAAATATATACAAATTAAAAACAAAAAGGCTCTGTTTCAAAAGATGGCATATTGTGTTCTGCTAAGCATGTCTTAATTTTCTCCTGGCTTGAAAGGGACTTGATATGCCTCGGCATTTACCACAGTCCAGTTCTGCAATAATTCTATAACAATTCCTTATTCCTTCCAGAAATCTGTATCTTTACAATTGATAAATTAATACAAAGTTCAGTGACCAAAACTTCCTACCTATATGTTATTTTTTTACACAGATAATATACACGTTAGAATTTTTACTCCTTCTAGAAACTGTTTCAAAAACCTTTCTACAGGAAGATGCACTTATGATTCTCAGTATGGAAAACGTGTTTCTTACCATCTGTTCCATATTTATAATTCTTTAGTTTATATTAAAGGAAACAGTAAACTACAGGGACATTATGCATGCAATTGAGGATTTTATAAGGTTCAATAAATTCCCTCTTAACAATCAGCTTTAAGCCTACATAAATTCTAATCTTTCACCTGCTCTACATTTTGCTTCCTTGTTCCTCAGTCAGTTTTGTTGCTCTTTTCTCTACTTTAAGATCAGACATCAATTTTATGACAAGGTAACAGGCTAAACTCCCTTTTTCTCAGAGAATCTGCATGGAAGAGTTGATCATCTCATCGAAACTAAAGCCACAGAAATCACATTTTTTTTCTGTTTAGATGGCAAATAGAAGAATTAGAAAAAAATATTCCAGAAGAAACAGACTTACAATGTTGTTTTTTTTTTTTTTTTTTTTTTTTTCTTGTCTAATTGTCATTTCATGACACCAAACACCTCATTCACAGATCTTGTTAGAAATGAAGGTGAGGATAACCTATATTTAGAAAATGATTGGAAAAAATCATCATCTCTGTTTTACTTCAGACTTAAAGGAGCATAAGTCAAGAGTGTGGGTGATTCAAATTCAACACCCTTCTACATCTGAAGGAACAAGAATCAACATTTTGTATCACTCATGAGATTGGACTAAATATTGGAGTATTCCTAGATGCCTTGTTGTCCTTGTTTGCTTAGACAACTAAGCAAATAAATATGTAGGGATTGTAGACCCACTTTCCTACTCAGATGAGTACCTTCCTCTCTTCTCTAGACAGTTATCCAAATAATTGGTTAAATATCTTATAGAGATGTGAGATATGTCTTCAGCACCCAGTAATGAAGATCTCTCCTTGATTCACATTGTTTTCCTCAAGTAATTAGAGAGGAGATTTGGATCAGTTTTTTCTAGAACGAAGTCCTAGGCCATTACTGTGAAGCACTCTCTGAAGTAAGATTTCCTCTGTCCCTCTTACTGGCACTCTTCTACTTCATGTAACTTATAAGAACTTTCTGAGAGAAATAGTAAAGCATGGAGTCTGGCTCTTCAGCCAGAGAGCAGCTCACCATCACAGAAGACAGATTCCAAAACTTCTTCCAGCCTATATTTAATGCTCTTTAAAGGATAAAACAGCACCAGAAAATCCCTAGTGGAGTGGCATTTTTAGGGACTTCTGATACAGATTCACACCTTTTAGGTAGAAGAAAAGAAAATAATACCACTGTTTTCCATGTTTCCATCAACTGCTCTGACTCTTGCATTACTGAATAATGAAGATTCCTACTTCTATAATTTTGCAACATTTTCTTAAACCAAAACAGTTTCATGTTTGGATGTGTCACCAAGACAACAAGAACTACATCCCATAATTAGTTTTCTGCCTGCTGGAAAAATGGTCAAAACTATTTGAGATTTAACATTACTCACAACAGTGATGTTCTGTTGTCACAGGTTCTTGCTTAAATGTGCTTGGTTCTGTGCCTCATAAGGTCATAAAAACATTTTCATAATGTTTCTGTGTACTTCATAAATCTACAGAAAGTTTCTGCTCCATTTGAAGAATCCTTCTGAATTCACTCGACATTCCTCAGATTTATGACAGATTATGACTCTCTGCTCTTCTTGTCATCGATAAAGACAAGTGAAAAGGGTTAGTTTCCAATTAGCATTTGGAGTCTCTCAGCTTCATTCTTTTTCTAGTGACACATTCCTTGGCCTCTGGAATTTATATTGAGATTCCTCATGAAAAAATGCCAGTATCCAAGTAGAGCCTCATTGACAGTAATAATGATGTCCCTTGGCACAGCCTTCAACATGCACTGATTTTGTTTCAAGCTTATGGCCAAAATCAGTAGTCTGTTCACTGCAGCAAATGGAGAAGCTTAGTGTTTACATCATTTACATCAAGAGAGAGCAGGATCTGTTTGTACACATTTTTATGTTTTCATTTCCCCGTAGCTGTGCTGTCACTATTGTCTCTGCCATTTGAGTCCACATATAAAAACAAACAGGAGTTATGTCTATATTGCACAAGAAAATTTCCATAGCAGGGATGTAAGTAAAGAAGAGGGAAGAGTTCCCTGTACACATCTATTTTCACACAGGTTCCCAAATTACCTAGGGGCTCTAACATACATCTTCAGAAAATAAAGATTTTATGGAGAGATTACAGTTTCTAGACATAGCTGGATAATAGTACCAACTAGTGCATATTCCCAAAAATATTAAACAGTTCAAAAATACTTTCCCTTACCAAAGTTACTGCAATAATAGCAGATCAAACATACCTCACTACTAATATGTATTTTTAAAGTCATGGAGGTCTCTGATTGCAGAAGTTCTGTCAGTAGCTGAAAGTACAATATGGATGATAAATGTTTCTGAATTTCTTGTTTTCTTGGAAATTTCCAGAAATAAATTCTAAGAAGTGGTTAATGTTAGTTCTTCAAAGATCTTTTTACTGAATAAAAATGTTCTTTCTTAATTTTTCTTTTAAAAGGGAGTGGGGGTATTTACATTACTAATTTGTTGGAAATATTGATTAACTAGGTTAATTTTCTACCTATGTAAATATGCAGGACATATTTCTGGAAAGGCAAAATGAGCTTTCTGGGCTTTAGGGGAAAATAATTATCAAGGTAAAAGTGACAGCTCTCCTAGTATCACATCAGTAAGTTTTCCCAAAACAAGGGCAGAGAACTAGTGGATTCATTTGTGTTTCACTGCCCTCTTGAACTTCACCTAGGATCCTCATGCACTGGACATCACATTGTGCCACTGTGACCACTAGCAGCAGAGCAACTCGACTGACCGCAAGAGGAAGGCTTTCACCTTTCTTTTTGTGGATGTTTTCCTGTGAATTACAACACAGACAGATCAACCAGTTGCAGGCTTTGTGAATACTTGTAGTTCCTAAATACACTCAAATCCCAAGTCTTCCTTGTGATATAGGCAGCCTATGGTATGGTTACCTCCCATGAGTTAATACAGAGATATGTACATGCACTTTCTTCCTCTTTGCTAAAAACAATTAGAGATTTCTGTCCTTCTCTGCTTGCCTTGGATAAACAGTACCCTCAAAAATTCTCCATCAGTGTTGTGAGAGCTCCCTCTCCTGTTACAAAGGGCTCTATCAGCTGCTTTAAAGTCTGTTTTGGTCTATGGGGCTGAAGCACAGCCAAATTGGCAAGCAGGCAGAGAAAGGAAACGGTGCCAGGATCAGCTAAAGAGTCCTCAGTTACATCATGCAAAGAAACTTCCCTGATGGTGTTGTCTTGAGGATGACTTTAGTCCCATCTTTCCTTAGTCATCTCTTGTTTATTTGGTCAAATTCTGTCTTGAGATTTTTCACTGGTTTGGGGCAGATAGCAAGCAGAATATACAAGGCAGAATTTTGTCTTTTCATAAAAAAAGCCCATAAAACAAGAATGATCAGCTCATATTGTTGACTTGATCTGTTGTGAGGTGTGGCTGGTGGGTGAACCAAATGTAAAGAAATGGAGTAGGTTTATAGACTGACCATTGTCAGTCAGCTGTTTTTCAGTAATCTGGTATTATTTATTTAATCATTTCATATCTAATAGTGAGCTAAAATAGTAAGCTTTGCATACTAGATGACCAGCACAATGACTCAAAAAACACAAACAATGCACACAAAGAGAAACACAGTTTCCATCTTGTCCAACCATCATGCATTAGTACTCACAGATAAAAAGGGAGCCTATTATCCTTAAATATCCCTTCCCTCCCTCAAACATATGCTCAATCTTTACACACCAAAGTGATTTTATGCTCTGAATGCCAACATTTCTAAAAAGTAAGGAAGGAGCCATGAGTCCACAACTAATATCTTCCAACTTGGAAAGCCTTCTTTAGCTTGGCAGATAGAACTTGAAATCAAAAAAAAATAATAATAATAATTTGCAATAATATGGCACTGCAAGAGAAACCATTTTCCATACAGGCAATTCTTTGACTATTTTAAATGGGCTGTCAAAATAACTTAGGCATCAAAATGCAAGTAAACATCCCTTGGGATTATCAGGCATTCCTCTACCTTTATTTATTATTGATTTCAACTTTCAGCCCTACACTCAAAATGAGAATTTGCTATCTAAAAATAGGATTTAGGTCATATCTGAGTGCTAGAGGTAAGACGATACAGAGGACTTCTGTCATTCTTTCAGGGGTGGGGGGAAGATGGTGGGCTTGAAACAGCTGGAGAAGGGAGATGAATTTGTGTCTCCTGCAGCTGAATGAATGTTCAGACAAGAGGTCATTCTGTGCACATTTTCAAAAAAAGCAGTAGCCATCTCTATATTTTTATCATATACAACCTTCAGGCATGTTGTAAAGAGTCTCTGACAATGCCTGATCAGCCTGAGCCCCTTCGATCAGGGGACTGTCTGTGTGGACCTATGGGAGAACTAAGCACTTTCCATCTGTCCTCTCCAGACTGGGTACTTCTGAACAGGCACAGAAGCAGAACATGAGGTTCTTGGGGAGTTTAAAAGTCAAAAACTGAGGCACTCCTACAGGCAGCTTGTGAGGTTTTTCAAGGCTGGGATGAGAGCTGAGCACGGATTTTACAACTGCTAAAAATGTATATGAACTTTATATGGTGATATTATCCTATACCTTGTTAATATTTCTGAACTGTTTAATAGAATGACATGACAAGTACAGTAAACATATCTTATTACAGTTTTAGCATATTTTTTCACTGCATTTTCTACATTCTAATACACAGCTTCAGAGGAATCAAAGTGAAACATTAAAATGCCAGTCACCTGGGGATCCTGAAGAGGCAATGATACAGATTGTATTTAGTGCTAGTAAAGCTGTCATGATGGATCCCTTGAGATAGTGCTCTCTTTGCTCAAGAGGCTCTGTAGGGTTTGAGAGCAACCCACAAAACGTAAGGAAAAATTCTTGGTACAAGTAAATGGAGAGGGTTGGGGAAAATGCTAACATGGATCAAACGATTACTTTAAAGTCACTCTGCACAGCAGTCTAGAATCTGATCTCCCTATTTTATTCCAGAGCACAAATGTACTACAGTATCATGACATCCCTAGAGCATGAAGGTGGTCTGTAGCCTTTTGAACCTTTTTCTCTTTTTGGTCTATACTTTCTAAACTGCAGAATGCTGAATTCTAGTTTTCTATCACCTTCTTATCCTGTGGTATCAGGTAAGTCATGCAATTTGTCAGCAACTTGTTGGCAACAGCGTCTTGTTCTGAGAGCTTGTAGCAGTTAATATGAGCTACACCTAGATAGCAGAGCTGAAGTAGTTGAAACATGACAAACCTCTTAAAAAATTTAAAATAAATAAATAAATAAATAAATAAATAAATAAAATGTTTGATTTTTTGTGGAAACAACCTGTTCTGTTGGGCACCAAGAAGTGTGAACTTTTCCATAAGAGTTCTGAGCAAGTCTCAACAACAGGAGCTAACTGTGAGCACCAAGATTGCCTATAGCAAGTCAGAAAAAAAAAAAAAAAAAAAAAAAAAAAAAAAAAGAGAGTGATTTGTAGGGACAAGTCACCTGGGAGTTATTTTCTACCTAACCCTACAATGAGAGAAAATAAAGAATTTTCAGAGACTCCAGGGACACAGGTTCCAGGGGGAACCCAGGAAAAAAAAAAAAAAAAAAAAAGAACCTGAGAGACTTCTGAGAAACCCTGGGGACACAATAGCCTGGCCCCAGCTCCATGCACCCCATTGTTAGAATCACTGCACTAGCAAACCTGGCCTCACTACCAGCCCTGTTAACTGCTCCGATGGGACAAGAAAGTCATGTGATTGATTAAACCATATATATCTCTGATTAAATATTAGCCTTCATACTGTCATTTGTTCTTAAACTGTTCAGCATTGGTTGGAAAAAGGCACGTAACAGGATTTTGGTGCAGAAGGGCTACATACTGCTAGTTAAAACCCCACTTCTTTAAAATAACACTTCAGAAGCAACTAGTAACTCAGGAGAAAGAGTAGACATAGTAAGAAAGTTAAATAACATAAATAGCTGAGATTTAGTAATATTTTGCAAACTAAGTATCAATACATGAAAAAGGAGAAATCCACTCTTAAATCATAAACAAAGTATTATTCAGGTCCCAAATGCAGGAGCCTAAGATCCTTGACCACAGTGACCATCATTAATTAAGGAGTTTTAACAGTGATGGGAAAAAAGAAAACAAAGAGTAATTACAATAATGCCATCCTCTAGAAATGTAATAAGATTCTATAGGAACACCTCCAGAAACTTCTATCATTTAATAATGATAAAGAATAATTATATTAACTATTCTTATTTTTGAATTGTCCATTTCAGGAATATAATACTCTGCTAAATACCACTACGTGATTTAAAATCAATGTTAAATTCAGTGATTTTTTGTTTTGTTTTCCTACAGGAATATCTGGATGATGCTCCAACTGTCTTTCAAAGAGCAATCAGAAGCTGTTTGTAGGAGCCCCTGTGAATTGCATTCATGCTGTTGAATGTCAGATATCCATTGGTTCACAAAAAAAAAGGGGATCTTAGGGGATGATTCTGCATTTGGTCCTTCCAGATACATACCACTTCACTATCACAGAAACAGATGTCTGAACTACATACTACTGGAATAGGCTAGAGCTGGTGATTCCTACAGGGCATGAATTTCTGTCAAAGGTTCATGCCATCTTACAGCTTGTAACATAGTTCACAGTTTTCAGGGAAATATTTGGGCTTTCCATAAAAGAGTATGGGGGGATTCAGTAGAAGTTTGCTGAAACTGTTACAGATGAGAGAGCTAGGAAGGACACTCACCACTGGCCTTGTGATTGCTCCCAAGTTGTTAACACATCCCCTTGCTCCATTTTGGAGCCCTCCAGCTAGGAGATCTATGAAGAGGGCTATTGCTAAGCAGTATGACTGGGAAGCAGTAGGTGTCAGCTGGCCTTGGGGGTCTGAACTTCCTTCACCTAAAACACTGCCATAGTCCAAAACTCTCTTCTTGTTGACAATTTTCAGGAAACATCACATGGGCTAGGCAGGTTCCATTTCTTTAACCCATTCTATAGCCCCTACTGCTCAAGGGCTGGAGCATCTGTCCTACAAAGACAGGCTGAGAGAGTTGAGGTTGTTCAGCCTGAAAAAGAGAAGGCTCCAGGGATACCTTATAGCTGCCTTCCTTTACCTAAAAGGGGCCTACAGGAAAGCTGGGGAGTGATTTTTTGTTAGGATTGTACTGAAAGGACAAGAAGTAATAGTTTTAAACTAAAAGAGAGTAGATTTAGATTAGATATAAGGAGGAAATTCTTCACTATGAAGGTGGTGAGGCAGTGGCACAGGCTGCCCAGAGAAGCTGTGGATGACCCATCCCTGAAGGTGTTCAAGGCCAGGCTGGATGGGGCTTTGGGCAACCTGGTCTGGTGGGAGGTGTCTCTGCCCATGGCAGGGGATTTGGAATTAGATGACCTTTAAGATTCCCGCTCTACTCTGCGCCGGTGCAGCCTCACCTCAAGTACTGTGTGCAGTTCTGGGCAACACAGTACAAAAAGGACATTAAACTGTTAGAGAGTGTCCAGAAGAGGGAGATGAAGATGGTGAAGGGCCTGGAGGGGAAGACATATGAGGAGTGGTTGAGGTCACTGGGCCTGTTCAGCCTGGAGAAGAGGAGGCTGAGGGGGGACCTCTTTGCAGTCTACAACTTCCTCGTGAGGGGGAGTGGAGAGGCAGGTGACCTATTCTCCATAAACACCAGTGATAGGACTTGCAGAAACGGGGTTAAGCTGAGGCAGGGGAAGTTTAGACTGGACATCAGGAGGAGTTTCTTCACTGAGAGGGCGGTTGTGCACTGGAACAGGCTCTCCAGTGAAGTAGTCACTTCACTGAGCCTGTCTGAATTTGAGAAGAGATTGGTCTGTGTGCTTAGTCACATGGTCTAAATTTTGGGTAGACCTGTGTGCCAGGAGTTGGACTTGATGATCCTTAGGGGTCGCTTCCAACTTGGGATATTCTATGATCCCTTCCGATGCAAACCATTCTGTGATTCTGTGATTCTACAATTCTATGATTCTATGATTCTTTTCATATTCTCAATACTTACAAGAAGCAGTGTATTTTGAACTCACTTTCACTAGTTGTAACTGCAAAATAGCATTGACTTCTCTAAATAGTCTAGTTAGACAGTCATATGCCATTTTCCTCACACAAGACGCTCACACAAGATGATCTAAGGCTGATGGGTACCTCCGCATGGACACTGCTACTGTTTCCTAGTGCACACACTTACAATGTCGGAACATCAGCTGCCTGGTTTCCAAGAGATTATTTCTTACTTCTTTGTCTTTAAAAATAGCAAGAGGAAAAACTGTTCAGACAGCCTGTGAAGCTCAGTAGAAGGGCATCTCTTGATGTACCTCTGGGTGGCCAAGCAGTTATGCTCAGAATCTACTCCTACCACATGTATGAGGCCAGTGAAGAGACATCCCAAAACTGACACCCGTGGTGAGGAAGTTGGACCAATCTGTCAAATGAGTGATAAGCATCTATTACACTGTCGTTTGTAACTCCCGGTAAGATAGACTAACAAGATAACACTTTGAATAATGCATCTCAGGATAAGAAAATTATGAAACACAGATGCTGCACTGTCTTACAATCATATGTCATTCTTCTGTCCTACGTTATCTGGCTTTGACAAGTTGACTGGTAGTAGTAGGATAGTTGCATGAGTTCTTTGTTTCCTCATCTACATTTCCTGAGCCTGAGATTGAACATTAAAATGGCTTTCAATCAATTTTGCAAGTTATTAAATCCGTTTATTCCTATAGCAGACAAATGCCAGAGGAAGTGGTAGATTGGCCAAGTCTCACTCTTCTGTTGAGAGACTTAGTACACCTGTGGTATGTACTAGGATCTTTTTCAAGGATAATGTTGACATCTGATCTCTGATGTAATTAGCACAACTGCAAATTTTCACAAGGGATTCTCTGTTCTTGTCAAAATCTTTACCATAACAACCTTTGAATTACAATACAGCAGTAAGTGTACTACAGTGCTCAGCAGAGGAAAAGATACAGTAGGAACATCTCTAAATGAAATTAATTAGAATGGTTAATGTTCGTGAAGCACTTTGAAGATGGAAAGAGCTACAGTAGTGTTAAATTATAATCATTAGCCTGCCAAATCCTGAAGGTCTTATTCATTTATTACCCATTTGTTACACAGGTAAACTTCACTTCAGTAGAAGATTTATCTGAATGAGATATGACTACAAATTTCAAAATTCATAAAATAGTAACAGTAAATATGGATTAATATGCCAATCAGTCAGTGAAAAGTGTTTTTCATAGCCACTGGTACTCAAGGCTTCTTAGGAATGACACAAGTGGAAAAGTCCTTAGACCAAATAGCTCCATTGTTCATTTAATTTGCACAAATAAATCATATAAGAAAAACAACAAAAGAGTGTTCTGCATTGGATTAGATATAGCAGCTCTGCATCTAGGGAAGGGAAGGGAAGGGAAGGGAAGGGAAGGGAAGGGAAGGGAAG
>NC_048893.1:172425529-172457825 GCF_011077185.1 Oxyura jamaicensis
AGGGAAGGGAAGGGAAGGGAAGGGAAGGGAAGGGAAGGGAAGGGAAGCCAGCAGAGGCAAACCAAGAAACACAGAAGTCTATGCAGCTTTGTCAGTGTATCACAGCATATTTGAGGTTGCAAGGCAGCTCTAGAGAGGAGGTATTAGAGGTCGGCATGCAGTTGCAGTCCTCCTGTCAGTATGATTTCATTGGGATCAGAGAAGTGTGGTGGAATAGCTCACACAACTGAAATGTTGCAATGGGTGATTACAGGGTTTTTGGAATGGACAGAGTAGGACAGTAGGCAGGAAGAGTTACCCCTTTTGTGAAATGCATGGGAATCTGCCTGGGGACAGGTGATGAGCCAGTTGAGAGCTTATGGGTCAGGAATAGAGGTCAAACTAAAACAGGTGATGCTGATGTCTGCCACAGGCCACCTAACTGTCAAAAATTATGTGAGACTTTCCAAAAACTGGAAGAAGCTTCCCATTTGCAGGCCTTGATCTTCATTGAGATCCTCACTAATATCTGCTGGAGGGACAGCACATAAGGGCACATGCAATTCTGGGGATTTTCTGGGGTGCATAATAACATCTTGACACAGACTACCAAGGAACCAAGGAGATGAGGAAGAAGTTCTGCTGGACCTCATATTAAAAACACAGAAGGACTGCTCCATGACCATTAGGAGTTGCTTTGGCTGCAATGACCTTGAAATAGAGGAGCTCAGGATCCTGATAGGAAAGAGCAAGACAGATAGAAGGATCACAATTCTGGACTTTGTGAGAGATTTTGACCTAGTCAGCAATGTGCTTGGGAGAATCCCATGGGAGACCAGCCTGAAGATAAGAGGGGATCCAGGAAAGCTGTTTGATTTTCAAGTATCTACTACTCCAAGCACAAGAATGGACAATTCTGATGGGCACAAAAATCAAGCAAAGGCAGGAAGAGGCCTGCATAAATGAACAAGGAGATCCTGACAAAATATTGATATACAGAGGAAACATACAAGATGTGGAAGCAGGGGCGGGTGACCCAGCAGAAATGTAGACACATTGTGCAATCATGAAGTGACTGAGTTATGAAAGCAAAAGCCCATCTGGAGTGGAATCTGGCAAAGGCCAAGAAGAGCAACAGTAAAAATGTCTGCAGGTGTAACAGTAGAAAAAGGAAGAATAGGGAAAATGTGAACCTGCTGCTGAATGGATCAGGGGTTCTGGTGACAAACAACTTGGAAAAAGCTAAAGCATTCATTGTCAGTTTTCTCCTCAGCCTTGACTGCCTTGCCCTCAGAAAGACCAAGCCCCTGTGACCAGTGGGAAAGTCTGGAACAAGGAGTACTTACCCTCAGTGTAGGAGGATCAGGTTAGAGAACATTTAAACAAACTGGACATACAGAAGTCCATGAGACCTGATTGGATACATCCAAAAGTGCTGAGAGATCTGGCCTGGCTGTCCCACTGAGATTCCACTCTCCATTATTTTTGAAAGGTCATGGTGACCTGAGGCCTGAGAGAAAGTAAATGTCACTTCAAGAAGGGCAAGATAGAAGATCCAGGGAACTATAGGCTGGTCTACTTCACCCCAGTCATTTCTAAAAAAAAAAAAAAAAAAAAAAAAAAAAAGTGATTTGGAGTAGTCAGCATGGTTTTAATGGTTTTATGAAGGGGAATTAATCTGATCAAGCCTTCTACAAAGACATTATTAGTTTGGTGGATGAGGGCAGAGCTTAGTGAATCATTAAGTCATTTGAGACTCAAAATACACACATTGATAAACAAGACACAGGTTAAATAGACAATGAGGTAGACTGAAAGCTTCCTAAATTACCTACTTTAAAGTGTTTTGAATATAGTTCATCTGGAGACCACTCATCTGTAGTGTGTCCTAAGGTTCAATAATACTTTCAAAACTGTTTAGCATCTTGTCCAGGACAATGGAACAGACTGCAACCTCAGCAAAGATTACAGAAGTTACAAAACAGGAAGGAGAGGTTGAGGTACCAGATGATTGTGCTGCCATTTAGAAGAACCTTGACAAACCGGAAAATGGACTAGTGGGAACCTTCTGAAGTTCAGCAAAGGCAACTGCCAATTTCTGCATCTGGAGAAAAATATCTCATTGAACTTGTATGTTCTGGGAGATGAGCAGCTGAAAAGCAGCTCTACAGAGAAAGACATTGGGATTCTGGTGTATAATGAGTAGATGATGAGCTAGTAATATGCCCTTGCAAAAATTAAATACAACGTCATCCTAGACTGCATGAGGAAAAGCATTGCCAGCGCATCAAGGGAGGAGATCTTTCCCTTTTGTGAGAAAAATCTCAAATAATTTTCTTCAGACAGGATCTTCTGTGAATCTTATTTTATTCGTGATTGCAATGGCGGGCGTCCTGTCAATCAGGAGCTCATTTTAGTAAACAAATCATAACCTTTTATTCCCTATTACCCGATGCCTGGTCACCTCCCCTGTTTCCTCATTGGCCGAGTACTACAGGTTCACAAGCTACTTGACGCTCCTCTATACCATCTATGTACAATTTTTCTTTTTTTCAACCCTTTATTTTCTCCTTTCTTATGTTTTGAGAACTTGTGATCTTTGTTTTACTGTTCTCACACTGCTCATCCTCTTTTTCTCAAGCTTCTACCTTATTTTGGAATAGTGAGGCCTTCTACTGTCCACTTATCTACTTAGCATTTCTCCTTACCATGAATACACAACTACCTTGGAATACAGAAAAGTAATTCTCTACTGCAAAAACAACTTAGTTTCTCACACCTTCCCTCAGCACTTGTGAGGCCATACCTGGACTGCTGTGTCCAGTCCTACCCTCCCCAGTACAAGAAAGACATGGACATACTGGAGAGAGTCTATCAAAGGGCTACAACAATGATTAAGGGACTGGAGCATCTCTGCTACTAGGAAAGTCTGAGATGGATAGTACTGTTCAACCCGGAGAAGAGAAGGCCTACATCTTAATATATAAATATATAATTACCTGACAGGGGAGTTTAAAAAAGATGGAATGAGGCTCTTCTCAGTGGAGTCTAGCGACAGGCCAACAGGCAATGGACACAAATACAGAAAAGTCCATGTGACTGCAAGAAAACACATTTTTGATGTGAGGGTGATCAAATATCGGTGCAGGTTGCTCAGAGAGTTTGTGGAGTCTCCATCCTTAGAAAGTGAAATGATATAGGTGGGAACAGGCTGCCCCTTGCACTTAGCTGTGATGCTGTATAATAATTCACACATTTAGTTTTAGAAAATTAAAATGCTTTGCAAAAGTTTACCTAAGTGACAGCCAAAGAAGGTGGGGTTTTACCTGCACCTCACTCTCCAAAAATAGTAATTTCCTAACTCTTTCATTTTTCCATTGCTTCTCCTTATTCTCTTCAGTTCTTCAGACTCTTCTGGCCAAAGTATTCAACAGAATCCAAAGTAATATCAGCATTAATGTATATCACATTTTGCTCAGAAGAAAGCTCATTTATAGGTGAGGTGTGTTCAGCTAAGTTCCTTCAGTATTTCATTTTACTGTAAAAGCAGCACCCATAACTTGCAGTCATTTGAAAATGACTTACTTAATAAAAAAATGGCCGGATCATGCTCAGTTTATCATGCAGTTAATTCATAGTGAAGCTAGCGGAACTCCTTTGGAAAGGCAGTCAGTGAGATTTTCACTTGCACATTGTAAACTTTTTTTTTTTTTTTTTCCTATATGGTTTCTGCAAACAGTACACATCCCACCCAAAATTTCTTTGGTGAGCAGCTGCCCACAGGGGGCAGACATCAAGTTGTGAGTTACAGCAATGTCCAGGTTTCCCAGATCTTGCTGGGATAGCATAGCAGCTACTCCTGTACTCCAAGGGTTTGTTGAGCAGTAAACAGAAGCTGCAGCTGGCCTTGATGCTAAAAGAAGAAAACATAAATTTAAAACACAGTCTTTTGTTGTTGTTGTTGTTCTTGCTTTACTGTGAAGCTATGTATGGCAGGGGTGGGAGCAGCTATGAGAAACTACATGCAGACTTCCTACAGAGAATTTAAAATATTGGTTAGCAGTATCAAAATATTTTGGCTGCATGCAAGTCCTGCATATTATCATAGTACCAGGAAAGTACATGGCACCTCTGAGTCAAATAAAAGTTCTGGTTCCTGCACATAATCTGCATTTAGGCAGAAGATAATAACTCATAGAGTGGTGGAACAAAGATAATAGTTTCCCCAGTTGTATCACGTGACTGCTTGAGTTGATTTTAACTCTGTTATGGCTCTGTGCATGTGTATAGCAAACCTCTCTTGTAAGCATGTTGCAAACCCAGATTCCTGGGGAATTGGGTAACTTAAGCACAGTGTGCTATTGTTAAGACACTTTGTGAGTCTTGGTAGAGTAGCTAAGTTCTTTAACCACATAGGTACCCCACTCCAGGCATTTAAATTGCATTTTCTCATGTAGATGCCCAAGTTAGATATGCGGAGTCCTGATATATATAGCTGATGGAGAGACACCAGCTCCTAACTCAGGCTCTTGTTTCCTGCCTCTTCATTGACTGTGCAGAAAACCTGAGCTCCTGCTGTGGGATTTATCTCACCAAATTTTAGCAATCTAAATGTTTAGTACTTCACTGAGTTTGTCTCCAAGCTGTTTCTACATTCAGTGGCGAGAGATACGTATTTCCAGGTAAATCTTAGTGTACTTAGATACATATCTTGAGGTGGGATGACTTGCTTTCTCTCAAGGGGCCCCTATGGTCTCTGGTTGAATAAGCCTGTGGTCTGCATATTGTATTATAGAAAGTTATCTGTAAGAACTTAAAAACATGCCAATTATTAAGCAGTATAAAAATCTATTTGTAACCCCCAAAGCTCTAGCACATTTTTATCTTCAGCAACAAGAATCGTCAGTACTAGAATTAGATATCTACTTTATTCTAATATACTATTTCAGCTCTTACAGGCATAAATCCTTTGAAAGTCATGGTTCTGTTGGATTCAGTGATAGGGTTGACAGATGAGGGTTCAAATATATTTCAAAGATGATTAGCAAATTCTCTTATCCATATCCCAGTCTCAATACTCTATTAAATTAAGATGGAAGTTTCATTCCAGAGAGGAAGAGTAGCCCATCAGATGGTACAGCCAATAATTTACTGGACAAAAAAAAAAAACAAAAACTTGGCAAATTGTAACATTTGTGAAATAGTATGAAGATATTTTGTTGGGAAATGTTAAACTTTTCCAATAAGCTAAACAGGTAAAAAGGGACTGAAAATACACACATTGATATATCTCTCTTTAATAATTTAATATAAAAAGAGAATACAATGAAATGAACTGTCAAGTATAAAAATCCTTTTAGTATTCTCTTTTCATGTTCAAAATCTTTGTTGTGTTTGAGCATCCATAATTGCTTTGCGTCAAGTTTCCTTAGCCATTTCCGTCTGTCTTTCAGAAAACTTGAGAATGTTCTTTAGTACTTTCAGCTTTAGTAGAAATCAGACATTTCTTTCAACTGGTGAGGCTACTTCTGGTTGTTGTTTACTCTCTGCTTTTCTATTGTGATCACTGGGACCATCTCTCACTTCAGCATGATACATGTATATTACTATTTGCACCATCACCCACAGTTCATAACTTGGGATAATCCAGGAGGGCATTGCATGCAACGTTCCTTCTGCTTAGGCATTGAAATAACTTTACTCAGAATCAAAAAGCTGAATGAAACAGCTGAGCCTGGCAAACAGAGCAGCTAACAAGGGAGTTTCTAAAGGGCTAGCTGCAGACCCTGTGCTCAGAGGTAGCACAATTGGAGGAGGTGAGTTGGGAGAGCATTTACGTGTGTGCGTGTCTATTTTCTACTCAAGTTTTGTGCTTTGGGAAGGCTGTGGGGACAGTCTCAATCTCCAATCAGGCCTCCTGATTGGCTTGTCAGTGCTTCTGTGGGACCCATCTGGCTCTGACTAGTGGGTCTTTGATCACAATCAGTGCTTGAAATCATCACGTAGCTAATCCCTCCCAGATTAGTGGCAGAATGAGACTGTGCAGCAAGAATTTTTATATAAATCATTTGCCAGGCAAGCTTTAGAGACAGACGGATGAAGTAAGAACAGAAGTAAAGACACCACATAGCATACAGGAGGGATATTTGGAGAAAACACATCTGGAAAACATTAGTGTTGCAGAATCAGAGGGATTCATTGCTAAGGAACAAGCTATACTGCAAATCAAGGTTTGTAGCAACAAGGGAGGAGGAGGCCATTTTATATACCTGCTCAAATTACACAAAATACTCATGTCTGAGCCACTGACTAAGTGCTGTGCAAGTGATCTTGAAGGTTTACAGATCAATTTCTTAGCCTATATAGTACAAGGTGGGGCACAAGCCAGTGGCAGCTTCAGACCATCATATCACACTCCAGAACAGCATGATTAGCTCCTGAAAAACCTGCCTGTCCTATATAAGCAAAAAAAGCTGAGAATCTGAGACCTTGATGTGAATGATATATATTGGAGATCTGTCAGTAGAAAAACTACCTCAAAATTTCTAAAATAAAATAAAATAAAATAAAATACCACCAACATTGGCAATATCCTAACTCAAAAAAAAAAAAAAAAAAAGTGTCATAGAACAATAAATTTGATCACATCTTGGCAGATCTTGGAAGATAAAAGGGCACATATTTAAGAACTAAAAACAAAGATTTTTTTAGGAACAAGCTATTACAACTTAATTACATTCATTACGCACAGACAGAAAAACCAAAACGCTCAAATCAGTAATAAATATGATTGGTGATTTAAAAGAGGCAGGTTCATAAAACTGAAAATAACTAAAAGCTGATAGAACTGGAGAAAAATATGAATAATTTTGGAAAGCTGATTAAATATTTCATTTGATGGCCAAAAAGCTACCATCCCACAGCTGAAAAATTAGGTGACACTAGTTATAAAACAACTTGACTTTAGCAGAGAGAACAAAAGCATCTACAAAAGCTAAAATATATTTGTGATCTGTGTGTGTGCATGCCAGAGTGTGTGTAATGAAAAAAAAATTAAAAAAAAAAAAAAAAGTAATATTATAGAAAAGGATATATATTTAGAAGCTAGAAAGTTAGAAAGTTCAGGAAACTGATTAAGGAAACAAAGAATCAAGTAAAAAGCACAGGATGTTACTGTCATAGGGAATAAAAAAAAAAAAAAGTAGGGAAACTGCCAGAGGTGCTGGTTCTTTCCTAAATGAATAGGGTAAAGCTGTCAATGTAGAAAAGACACAAAAGTGTTCAAAAATATTTCTTTTGTTTATTTGGAAAAAGGATTATATTTTCAGATTACATGAAAATGATAAGTACATTCACTTTTATAAGGAATTTTCAGACACTTTCTTTACATGCAAAGAACAATAGGATATTCATTACTTATGTTTTAGAAGTAAAGCAATCTTTGAATGAGATTTAATCTGTTACCTGGATCTATATTTAGGAATGCTATAAACAAGTCATTTGTTAGCCAGAGGGGTCTAGAGGAAACATTAGGCTGGGAGCCTACATTTTTTAAAGAAGTCACTTTAAACTCCTAAAGTCGCTTCAAACTCCTAAAGCACTGAACAGATTTACTTCTTCATCTTGAAATGCTGATGCTTTCTTCAATAGAATGCCTGCTATTTGTTAGGCACTTCACAAAGTCTCATATAAATTCTTTCTGAGCATCTGATGAGATGTGTTTTTGGCAAGACAGGATGTCAGCGCCTGCTGCTTTTGAAGGCAGACTTCTTGTGTAAGGTTGTATATAAATACATATTAAGAAAGAATGTTTTAACATAACATTTGAGACATAAATATTCATTTCCTGCTGCAAACTATAGAAACAAGGTATTCTATTTCCTTCTGATTCTTAAGTACTTATTTTTGGAGGGTTTGTTACTTCTCCTGTCTGTTGTTCCTTGATCCCAAGTTTTCTGTGTCAAGCAAAATACCTCCTTTGCTGTACGTTTCCTGGATTTGAGGATGGAAAATATGCAATGGTGAAACTGACTGGAATAGTTAACACTGTTCTCCTGTGCCCTATATATATAAAGGTTGCAGAGAATGTGACAGTTTAATGGCTCCTCTTCCTGCCAGCCTGAAAACCTCGGTGTGACTAAAACCTTCCTGAATTCCTGTAGTTTATAAAAGGCAACTAACCACATAAATTAATTAATAATAATTTACATGCATACAAAAAATAAAATAAAATAAAATAAAATAAAATAAAAAAGTAAAATAAAGCTCATCAGACAAGGACCAGCTTGTTTAAATGTTTATTTGTGTGGGGTGATTTGAATGGCTGACTGCCAGATGTCTCACCTGAAGTGGCACACAGGATGCTGCAGGACTGATACTCGATAATGCACACAGCAGAGGTCACTGAGACTGATGTACTCAAAAGCAAGACAAAATAGAGGCCACACAACCAGACTAAGCTCTAAGCAGAGGCCTGAATCAGTTCAAGCTAAATATCAAGGTCCCTGTTCACTGCAGCTAGCAGGAAAATGATATTTTCTGTGGAAGCATTTTATGTCTCTTATCAAACCCATGTAGACATTCTCCTTTTTCACTCTAATTAAAAAAATCAGGACCAAAACCTTTTTATTCCCATTTTTAATACTTGAAACACACACACACAAACCATGTTTTTTACAAAGGAAGCAAATATCTGCCTCTAAAGTTTTCATCGAAAAGGAAAAATGCAAAAGCAGGTTAATAAAAGCAACTTCTTCCTCTGGTTATTATCCTCCTTTCTCACTCATGCATATTACAGTGATCCAAGCAGAGAACAAGCAGGCATTCAGACCTTCCTTAGCATGCAAATGAAGCATTGGCTTATGCATTACCCCTTACATCTGAAAGCAACTCGTGTGTCGCAGCATAACCTTGTTCAATAAAACGGGGGTCTTTGCCTATTCCTCCAGCACAACCGGTCCACATTTTTCATCCCCGATGTAGGACTAAACCTAATCTGAATGGCAGTAAAACCGAGACAGAAGAGTAGGTGAAGATAAGGAAGCACATGAAAATAGATTATTATTTTATCAATACATGTTTCAAAAAGGAGGAAATCAGCATCTCCCTCTGGGTGTACACTCAAAATCAGATATGAACTACTATCTGATTGCTTTCTAAAGTGTTGCCTGGGAGAAATAAGCATAAACCATAGAGCAGATCCTCTGTATAAGCAAATCACTGTATGCTTTTACACCAGCTGAAATACCAGTCCTTCTCTGTCCCACCTGTCAAAAATGCAGAGATGTAAAACAGGTGCCTTCAGTCCCCCAGAGCAGGTACATCCCCCCTCTCCCACCTTTAACGCATCCAGTGAGTTTCAGCACTCGATTTAGCTCTTTTCCAATTTCATTTCATAGAGAACAGAAGATGTTTTTTGGCAGTGACACTTAGCTGAACTCTGCTTTGTGTGCAGTTAGATTTACTTCTAACACTTCTGAATGTCGTTGCCCGCATTGTTGCTTTTGTCCCATACACTCTTTTTGTTGGTTAGTTTTGTATTGAAATCGCAGTTAAGCCATTCAGCATGGTATTTTCTCTGCAGAGTGAAAAGTGTGTGAAAGCAGTTGAAGGTCACACATATTATAACAAAACAAAAGAGAGAAATAATAGGGCATCCATTCTGAAGTCCTCAGACATCCAACATATTATTGTCTTGGTGATTTCAGTGCGGATAAGAAGGGTTGCAGAGGGAAGGAGGCATCTTAATCCAGCTGCTCCTTTCAGCATGCACAATGAGAGGCATGCGGGGGTCCTGTTCCCCAGACCTGTTCTGCCACTCTGTCACAGGCACACAGTGGTGCCTAGAAAAGACACCTCTCTGCCAGCCAACCATGGAGGCAAATGCTCTGTTTGTGGATATCTGCAGTGGTGCCCCTCGTTTTGCACAGAAAAGCTTCACAGCATTGGGCCAGAGGGACTGAACTCTACAGCTCATCTGCTCCCCAGCCAGGCTCTGGGGACTGCAGCCCCTGGGTCCTGTTTCAACAAATGTAACTGCAAAAACATACTTACCTGGGGTCTATGACCAAAGCCAAATTAAGTGAAGCAATCAGATGTAAAGATGCAGTTTTTTCCTCCACCCCAGGAAACAAAGCACCTGGAACTATGGCATAAAATGAAGGGAGTAGGCATGTATCACATTCATCCCTCTGTATGCAGCACTGCTGAGACCACACCACAAATATTATGTTCAGGTTTGGGTCCCTCACCAAAGGAAGGATATTGGGGTATCAACCCACAGCATGCATGGAGAAAAAAAAAGGAGTCTGAGGGGAGACCTTATCACTCTCCATAACTGCCTGAAAGGAGGTTGTAGCAAGGAGAGTGTTGATCTCTTTTCTCAGATGACAAGTGACAAGACAAAAGAAAATGGACTCAAGTTGTTCTAGGAGAGGTTTAGATTGGACATTATGAAGAATTTCTTAATGGAGAAGGTGGGCAAGTATTGGAATAGGTTGCCCAGGGAAGTGGTGAATTCCCCACCCTTGGAGGTTTTATGAAAGATATGTGGACATGGCACAAAGGGACATGGTTTAGTGGTGGGATTCAGTGGGTCAGGCTGATGGTTGGACTTGAGGATCTTGACAGTCTATACCAACCTAAAGGATTCTATGATTTTATTTTATGACTACATTTCCTTCCTTGCTCCAGGTCCCTCATACATTTGACAGGAAGAACAGCTTGCATTGCTTGAAGTGTAATTATTTTACTTCTGTGTGGGTCTTCCCAGTCTGTCAGTGTAACCAAACCCCCTTTTTTTTTTTTTTTTTTGAGGTTTTAGCCCTTCTTTATTGCTGCATTTATTCTTCAGTATGATAGCTCATTTAGAAGCAGAAATTTAACACCCTTGAAACTGTGAGCAATTTTTCAAATGCCATCTTTACATCTCCCTTTTATTACAGCAGTTTCTGTGCCATTCCTAGCCACCAGCACCAATACAGGAGCATACGGGGAGGCTGTGGTTCTAGCCGGGCACAAGCACAGCCTGATGAGGTCCATCCAAAGCAGTGATATCTTGGGCAACTCTAAAAGATGTTCAGGTCTCACAGCTGTTAAGATTTAAGCATTCAGTTCAGAAACTTCCAAGTAGCATAATCTTCTGGTTCAAAGTAAATGGGGAACAGAGGGTACAACCCTGAAGTCACAGAGTAGCACAGGGAGGTTGCCCAACTCCATCTCCTTTTTTATCTCCTTTTTTTTTTTTTTTTTTTTTTTTCTGGCCTCCAGGCCAGACATTCCCTCAGATGGGGACTATCATTCCCTCAGAATACAAAACACAATTCAGAGTCATGAGCTATCTTGCAGACCAGAAGAATTAAAGCCACTTTACTTCCCTACCTATACAGTATCATATATATTACAATAGCACAGTTCTCTACCCAAGTTAATAAACCCAGTTCTGCATTTAGAGGTAATAAACCTGCTGGTTGGACCTCAGCCAGTGTCATATTGTAGCTAACCTAAAGGAGGTACTGAAGTGAGCTAGTGACAAGATGAACTGAGTAAATATTTGGGTGCTTAGCCTCTGTTGAACTCCATCCTGCCACAGGTCTGTTCTCAGCACCTGAGATAGCCAGTGTAAAGCTTACTCAGGTATGTATCATCAGCTGCTGTAGGAGAATATTAATTCTGACCTAGTGCAAAGCAGGAGAGAATAAGACTCTCCTTTTACCTCCCAGAAGTGGAGTTATATATGAGACCATTTGTCTGAGTATATATTGTCTTGCTGGCAGGGCTGGCTGGCAGAGTGGCTTTGTTCCTCCACACAGAGTCCTAAATCATGAATCCCGGGTCCACAGAACAATGATATTTCAAACAGGGAGTGTCAATATTAATATCTCATTTCATTGTTTTTAATCAGCTAAAATTATTCGGTCAGGGCAAATTCTGCTCTCTGTTATCCCTGTGCAATTCATTGATTTTGCAATGGCCAAGTGTAATTGTGTGCAGAATTTGGCTATTAATGTAATTTTAATAAAAGTTTCTTCATGTATATTTCATAAATCTATTATTTTGCAGCAAGTGTTTTCTAATCAGAGGGGAGATATCTCTAGAGATTGTTGCTCATTTGGTAAGGTAGGCAAAAGGTAATAAATACCACTGCATTAGAAATGTAAGTGAAAGTGCAAATGAGAAGTTGCTTTAAGATGAGAATAGATTAAATATGGTACATTTTCTTAAGTATCTTTATAATGTAACTTGGCTTTTCATCTTGATCTTTGGTTAAAGTGTCTTTCTCTGGATTTAACTCTTCATACATGCTAAAACATCTCTGCACAATTGGAATAAACGCCATTTTTAAATTAAATGCATATTGTGCCAAAACCTTCCCTCAGCAATATCTATGCATAGGAATTCATAACAGAATTTAAAACCAGAGCTGAAGGTCACCTCTTTTGTATCACAGGCCATTACATCTCTTCCCTGTAAGTAAATCCAGTAACTTCACACAAATTAAAATATTTCATTCCCCTTGAGACCTAACTGTTAAGTGCTTCTGACAGAGATCATCTGAAACAAAGCTACAACAAATGCCCAAAGCCTTTGCAATGCCAGAAAACAGAGGTGTAGTACTCTTCTATAGCAGAAAAAAACAAGAGTCCCTCTCTGAATTAGGGAGAATTCACCTTTGCTTCTGAGCATATGAATCTGGCTTAGTAGACAAGGACCAAACCATGAGGATTGTTTGTACCCCACAGGAGCAAGGATCCACTCTTCCCAACTCTCCCAATTGCAGCTGTGGACAAGGACAGCTAAATGACAAATTCATCCATCCAGTTCTGTCTTGGGAAAGTTTTCCAGACCTTGAAGATAAAAATCTTTTTTGGGTGTAATCTCTGTCTTAACAGAGGTCTGCACATGTTAGTGGCAATGCTCAACTTCTTCTCCCCATGGGCTAAGCAGAGATGGAATGATGGGAAAATGTGGGTTCATGCTTTATGGTAATTGTCTGCCTCTCAATCACCTTTTCAGTAAAGAGAAGAAGGGTAAGTTCTGCAATTCTCCCAGTTAGATTTCCCACAATCTCCTTGAGCTGAGGACATCTTTTTCATAATACTCCTAGCAATGCTGTGTACAGAGGAACAATCACTCTACTAGTTCTTCTCAACTATTCCTTTTTATATATAAACAAACAAACAAACAAAAAAGGTATTTTTCTCCCCATAGCATTTCATTAGCCTAATTGCACAATATTGAGTAATTATTCAGAGTAACCCCTTACACCCACCTCCAAGGACTCAAGCTCACATACCCCTATTGTAATTTATTTCTCAGGAGCAAATGTTGCATCTGAACGGTATTGCCTGCTTTCTGAAAGTCGGAAGACTAAATCCAGATGTGAAAGAAGCAAGGATAATGGTTCTGAGGATTCCTTTTTGACTGAAAGAATGCAATTACTTTCCTGGAGTTGCTGAGAAGTGCAAGAATGACCTTGTTTAGTGTAATTTGGGATTTGAGAGTGGTTCCTGAGCTCAGAAGAGTTTGCTTTCTATTCGGCTGCTTAATGTTGCCAAAGGGTTATGAAAAGGAACTAAGGGAAAAACATATTGTTTGAATACTCACAATTGCAATGCTGAGACATTTAAGACACTTACAGCCTCCACAGTTTACATCATCCATATGACATGTACAAGACAGTTCTGAGGTATTATCCACAAAAGCTTGTATTTTTGTGTCCTAGGAAAATGGCAACAGAGTTTACATTATGAAATTGTCACACAAATAGATCAATTAAGAAAACACAACTTACATGCTTAGAAAGTGAAGGATATGTAAGCATAAGAGAAACCTTGAAAAAAGGGCATTTGTACTGGATCTAGCAGCATGACTTATCACAATTAGCTTAGCAGAGTCACATATATCATACAAAATGCCATATTGATAGGAAAAAGTACTCAAATGTGTCATGTACCACACAGAAAGGGTGGAACCAAACTGTGAAGTGCTGTGAGATATAATGTTCAAGGTACAATACACGATGAGCCAGAATAGAAAGAGATGACAGCAACCAGACAGCAGACCAAAATAAAATAAAATGAAATAATGACATGCTGTCTTTGATCCTGTTTACAAGAGGAAAGGAACCGCACAGTAAAGCTTTCATGATATCACAGAATCTGCAAGTGTAGAAGAGATTGTTTTGAGAGGGGGCTTGAACCTGGAAGTCTGCACGCAGCTCTCCCATTAACTTCAGCTATAGTTCAGCGTGCAGAGAGACAGAAAGATGAGAGTCAAGATAACTCAGTGAGTAGCTTGAGGACAATAAAAGTGTATGCAAAGAAAAATATTATTGACCAATATCACCCTGCACTGTCTTTTTTTACACTGTATTAGCTCACAAGCTTTGGAGATCAAGCACAGTTTTAATGAAGCTCGCATATTATATAAGGTTTTACATTCTTCTAAAGTAGCCACCTATATGTGAAAAGGTTTTAGGATTGCTAGGGAAGCATCAGTCCAGTCCTCTCTAAGAGGCAGAGGAAAGGAAGCTTTAACCTTGTACATTCAAAGCAGAGTAAGTTTTATAGAGATCAACACTGCTACTTCCTTGTCAAAAGAGGAATTCTCTTTCAGTAGTTCAGTAGTATTAAACAGCATATTATCTCTCAAGTCTTTTTTTAGTCAGAGACTTTGCTACACCTGGGAATGAAGGACAAACATTAAAATCTGCTTTTTCTAATATTTTATAGCTTCTTCTGTATCTGAGATAACCACTTACATTTTTTGGTTAGTGCTGCTGTAAAGGAACATTTCTATCTAACCAATTTAAAAATAAATAAATAATAACTTAAAGAAAAAAAAAATGAAAAACACATCATACCACCTATGAATAGCTGGACTATATATAAAGCATATAAGGTAAACCTCATATTCTGTTTAGCCTATGTTAAAGAAAGCCCCAAAATACTGTCATGTTAATCACTGGCCTTCATGGCTCAAGGCAAGATTGGGCAAACAGGAAAGACTCCATAAGAAAATAAAAATTCCCAGAGGTCTGCAAAACAAATTCCAGAAGAAAAGTTGGAAAGAATTTGGTCCATTTTGTCAGAAGGAAGGAGATCAAGGGTTACTATTTTCAAACATGTAAAAGTTTGCTAAAAAAAAAAAAATCATAGAAAGAATTTAAAGGGACTAGACTAGACATCAGGAAAACTTTCCTGACATTTAGTTTAAGGGGAAGTATTGTAAGCAGGCTTTTTGAAAGAAAAAATATTTTAAAAGGAAATACAATAGAGAGAAAGGTTTACTCATAGCTGATTCTGCCTTGAGGCTAAGGATGGCCGAAATGGCCTGTCTAGGTCATTTGAGCCTAGATTTATGAGCCAAGCTGCTGCCTCTGAAATGAAATACGACATACTCATTTTAAAACTGTACTGCAAAGTTTAAAGGGAAAAGCATAACTTCTCCAGTTAAAACTGCAGGGACAGCATGAATAGGAAACATATTTGGAAATTTGGCTTATGTTAAAATAACTTCTCCACTGCAGCCTTCAAGGGGCATTTTAATGGTTATCAGCAGTCGATATTTTGGCCACCATCTCTGTTCTGAACAGAGAGGATGCAGAAAACTTCATTCTCCTCGAGGCATTTGTGGGGCACCATTTCATCCTTGTTCACTGGACAGAGGGCCATGTGTTGACTTTCCAGACAGAGCTGTTTATTCTGGTGCATTAGCTGATTAGCTTTGAAAAACAATCTTTTGGAGAGGGAAAAAAAAAATTAAAAAATGTTCTAAAGCATTTTCTCTTTTTAGAGGGACTTACTGTTCCAAATTGCTTGCAGCTTTTCTCTCCATATAATGATTATGTAGTTAAACATTAGTGAGTCTATATAAGTAGAATAATGACAATAACTAGAGCAAGGAATGAAAATGTTAAACTAACAAATAAAGAGGTCAATTACTGAAACAGATGAGAAGACAGAGGGCAAATTCTAATAACAAGACATAGCTGGCACAATGATTAGGCCAAAGGCAATGGTTACTGAGTTTGGATTCAGAATGCTAAAGCAGCAACAGTGAAAAACAGAGGACATACAAGACAGAAAGAGTACACAAAATGACTGGAGGATATATGAAGGCAGAAGGGAAAGCGGTTCAAGTGAAAAATGTTATAAGACAGAAAGTCCAGAAAGGACAAGTTTACCTGAGGATGAAAAATTAAAACGAGTAGCTGAACTCCTGTAGTATTATGCAGCTCTTTTTAAAGCAGAATCCCAATTAACACACCCAACAGGTTTCTGCTTACCAAAATCCTCTTAGCAGTGTGATGGTAGTATCATGATTCCTCAAACCCCCAGTAAAATGAATCCCTTTGTGTCTACATTTTCTTCAGAGGGGGTGACAATTTATTCTAAGCACACATTCCTGATAGGGCTTCCAGAGCACCCTCTGGTCTTGCTTAAATGGAGCTTGGTATATTAAATAAGACTGCTTTCTGAGGCACAGACTCATAGCAAGCAGAGAAAACTGACTGCTGTTGATACTAACATGCTGAGGCTCATGCTCTACAAGGTTGATTGATCTGAATTCAGGTGGTGATGGAGGGGATCTTTGTGGACAAAATTATTCCGTAGCTATAAGCTATCACTGACATGTGGTAGCAGTAATAAAGTGAAGTTTCAGAATCACATAATCATAGAATCATAGAATTGCCTAGGTTGTAAGGGACATTCAAGATCATCTAGGTCCTACCCCCTGCCATGGGCATGGATGCCACCTACTAGATCAGGTTGCTCAGGGCCCTATTCAGCCTGGCCTTGAACACCTCTAGGAATGTGACATCCACTGCTTCTCTGGGCAACCTGTACCAGTGCCTCACCACCCTCTGAGTGACAAATTTCCTCCTGTAGCCTAATCTAAATCTCCCCTCTTTCAGTTTAAAGCTGTTCCTCCTTGTCCTGTTGCTATCTGCCTGTGTAAAAAAAAGTTGCTCTCCATCTCTTTTATAAGTCCCCTTCAAGTACTGAAAGGCTGCAATGAGGTTCCCCTGGAACCTTCAGTTCTTTAAGCTAAACATCCCCAGCTCTCTCAGCCTTTTTTCACAGGAGACGTGCTCCAGCCCTCTGACCATCTTCATGGCAGTCCTCTGGACCCAGCCTAACAGGTCTATATCTTTTTTGTGGTGGGGGCCCCAGATTTGAATGCTGTACCCCAAGTGAGGCTTCACAAAGGCAGAGTAGAGGGGGACAATCACCTCCCTTCACCTGCTGGCCACTCCTCTGGTGATGCAGCCCAGGGCACTATACCTTTGATAAAGATATTAAACAGCACCAATTCCAAAACAGACGCCCGAGGGACACCACTCGTCACCAGCCTCCACCTGGACACTACGCTGTTGACTGCAACTCTCTGGATGCAGCCATACAGCCAATTTATTATCCACTGTCCAACCTTCAAATCCATATTGCTCTAATTTAGAGACCAGAATGTCATATGGGACCTTGTCAAAGGCCTTACAGAAGTCCCAGTAGCTGACACCGGTCAGTGTTCCCTTGTTGACTGATGCAGTTACTCCACCACAGAAGGCCACCAGAGTGGTCAGATAAGATTTGCCCATTTGTGGGGAAACCATGCTGGCCGATTATCAGATCACCTCCTTGTCCTGCATGTGCCTTAACATTGCCTCCAGGAGGATCTGTTCCATGATCTTCCCAGGCACAGAGAGAGTTATTGCGCTCTAAGAAAAGCATCCTTGAAGAGCCTCCATCGCTGACCAGTTCCTCTGTCCCCGAGGACAGTGTTCCAGGGGATCCTATCCACCAGGTCTTTAAACAGCTGGAAGTTTGCTCTTTGGAAGTTCAGGGTCCTAACTTTGCTCTTTGCCAGGCCCATGTTCCCCAAGACCACAAACTCAGGCAGGGCATGGTCACCGAAACCCAGACTGCCTCCAGTCTTAACCTCTTTAATGAGTTCATTCATTCCCATTGGTGAGCACCAGGTCCAGTAACACTTCTCTGGTTGGTTTGTCTCATACCTGGACCAGGAAGTCACCTTCAATTCACTCCAGAAGTCTCCTGGATTGCTTACAGCCTGCTGCATGGCTTTCCTTTTTTAAATCTGGGTGGTTGAAGTCCCCTGTCAGGATGAGAGCGCACAAGGGTGACATTCGTTGAAGCCAGAAGGCCTCAATAACAGGGTCCTCTCAATCAAGTGGCCTGTAGTAGATCCCAAACACATGGTGTCCTTTATTGGTCTGGCCCTTAATTTTACCCACAGGCTCTCAATATATCTGTGGCTGTTTCTCAGAGGCATATCTTCGCAATCAATCCATCCCCTAACATAAAGGACAACACCCCTGCCTATCCCTTCTGAAGAGCTTGTAGACCTCTATTCCAGTGTTCCAGTTGTGTGATTCATTATATCACATTTCCATGATAGCATGTCATAGTTTTCTAAATCCTTTCATTTTATTTGGGTCAGAACAAGCAAGGCAGAGAATGACTGAAGGGCTTGAGTCTGAAGACAAACACAGTTAGTTCCTATTTATAGTTACTGTATAATATCTAATACTTCATAGCTCTTGTGACATTTCAAACACATGTGATGATTGCACTAAAATCTAAATCCATAGAAGCTGGACAATTTACAGCAGCTGAGGAGCTCTTTTTTCTAGGAACTGCTACTGACAAATCATTTTGATTTTTAGGCCTTCCTCCAACAATCAATATTTTTATTGCTTTACTCAAAATAGGAAACAGTCATATAACAACAAAAGTTGTTGGGTTTTGTTCCAGATTGTTTGTTTTAATTTTTACTGTTTGGTTTGAGCACAGTGAGGTAGCCTCTCCTCTTAGGGAATATGAAAAATGTTGGAAACAAATTTTATTCTACTTTGTGGAGAAAGGAGTGAAAAGACTTCAATGCACTACAGATAGGCTGAAGCTCATGCTGATTATTTATTCAGCCTTCAGAGGCTGCCTTCTCATCCATGCTGCTGCTTACATGTAAGGACTTGTATTCCTGAACAGTCATATGCTACCACTGATGAGTCTCATTTTGCTTTCTGTTTCCGCTCTTGATTCATCCCATATAATAATTTTTGTTCCAAGTCAATTACATAGAGATATGTAGAGCTGTTCCAGACAAAGACATTTTCCATCGTAAAGTTAATGCAAACCATCCAGCAGAAAGAGAAAGCAGAGCAGTGTGTTCACTGGAGTTAGCTGTCCAAACTGCCCTATTCATGAATTCCTGGTTTTGTACCTCATATGTCACAAGCAGGTGAGGGATGGGACCATGTATAATGATGGTGCTTTGGTCTGGCAGCCACAACTCAATCCTCAGAACTGTCATTGCACTTATTGTCACCAATCTCTCTGTCAAGCCTGTGCTTTGAGGTGACTTTCAACATATCCTCAAGGTAGGCAAGGCTTCTTTTTCTGAATATTACTCATTTTGCTGGCAACACAGACATCAATATCTGTTTCTCAGCATTTGAAGGAAGATTTAATTCGTCTATCAATTCCACTATTGAATTCTTTGAAAGGGGACAGAACTTTGTATTCAGAAGCCTTGAAAAATCTTCACAGCTATTGCTCCATTACTTTTTTAATTTGTGGCAAGAAAAGATTAGCACAAGAGAACAGATTAGTTGCTGGTTGGCAGCTTTTCCAGCATTTATAATGGTTAGCTAAACTAGCTTTACCTGCATAGCCTCATGTCCAGTAAAATTGGTTTAAAATTTTGTGTAGTAAAATAATTGTTAACATAATGAGTTAGATCTATTCCTGGTGTTCTTTCATATTACTTCAATTTAGTAGTTTAATTAAAAAAAAAAAAAAAAAAAAAAAAAAAAGTACATTTCTGTAAAAGTTGAAATAACTTTCTACAGCCTGGACTATGCCAGTGACCAACCCCTAGAGTAAAGCTTCCAGGCAGAAACACCTAAACAGAATTACCAGAAGCAGAGTACGGTAGGATAAGACAAGTCATAACCAAAGAGAGCCCATAACATTCTTGTACTGTTAATCAAATGCAGGTTTTTCTGATCTCAGTTCTGATACAAAAACATTTTCTTACCCTGAGCATCTCTCTCCCTCATTTTGCTAACTGTAAAATTATTATGTCAGGATTAGAAAGCCAGTAGCTTGCTAAGTGTTTACACGCTTTTCTGTTTAAATAAATAAATAAATTCTATTTGTGAAGGACTAAAAAGCATTAAGCATTACAAAAATTGATTGTTTTTCACTTATTTCTTATGAAATATTTCATCTGCTAAGACGTTCTGACAACCTTAGTCATTCGCCAGTTTTAAGTTCCTTTGTAAGGACTGTGCTATTGACACAGAATCATCATTTTCCCCTTCATAATCATATTTTCATGCCTCATGTCCTTCCCACCTGTGGCTTTCTAGTAATTAACGATGTTACAATGCAAATGCTAATCAAGCCGTGTATGTATTTTGCTCATTTGTTTCCTTATGGGAAACATTTTAATTTCCCCTGGTCTTTACACAGCAGCTGCATGTCCTTCTGATTATTTCTGCTGCTGAAAAGTGGTCAAAGAGTTGTTCAGGCCAAAAATCAGTCCAGGTGTGAGCACATGAAACTCTTTTGGCCCAGTGTCCTAAGCCACATGCCACCTAGTGTTATTAAAAGCGAGGAAATCATAGGATCTATGATATGTACAGTAGCAGCAAGAAAAACATAGAAATGAGAATTTGTAACTACCAAAACAGACTGCTGCAGTAGGTGTTTTGAATATTGCAGCAACTGTAAAAAACAGAAAACAAACTTTTCTGCTACTCAATGTTATCTGTTAAGAATATGCCTATATACCATCCCATTCTGTCCATGACTATAAACTAGACAAAAGTATTCAAAGCCAAATTTTCTCATTAACATACAATAAATGTATTTTAAAAGATTTTTAATGCATATATAGGAACTTGACTATTTTTTAAACCTCTGTTCAGCTGCATGAAAACACAAAGACTGTCATGCAGCTGAAGCATAGGACTGGGAATGAAGAAGTATACTAAGATCTGACATGGGCTTCCTGGTTTTGTTTTGTTTTTTTTTTTACCTTCACCCTATGAATCTTTCTAGGACTCATTTTAATCTTCTGTAGAATGGAAATAGCAGCTCATACAGAAATCTCAGGGAGACTGTTAGGCCTAATTCTTCAAAGTTCTTTGATGATCTCTGATACAAAGCACTAAAAACACGCTAACTGTTGCTTTTATACGTATCTTCTCTTGTACTTCAAAGAGATCTGAAGGCATAACTCCATTACAGCTTAATGGTCTGTATCTTGGTATCTTGTTTTTTGTTTCCCCTTTTTTTTTTTTTTTTTTTGTTGTAGCTGGGAGCTGTGTTTTAAATTAGGTTCAAAGCACTGAGAAAGAAAACATCCTCCTTGGCCTTCCCAAATTGTCCACACTGCCTTTTTCTTCTTTCTCACCTTCATACTGTTTCTACAGGCAAGGTTTTAGATAAAAGGAAAAAAATATATATAAGAACATCTTGTAAACCACTGAACTATCATGGTCTCTTGTCTGTTCTGAGGTGTTCTGCATCCAGAAGATGGTAATGAAATAGAATCTCTACAGCTGGAAAGCCTCAGGTACTGAATTTAACTAATAGAGAGAAAGGACTCAGGCAATTCATTCAAGTGGGCTTAGTGAATAAACAAATATCTTGCAACTTTGATAACACAGAACTTACACTTTTCTCTCAAAGGAGAAGTGTTACTGTTTTCAGAGCTTGACTGTCTGTTAAGTTTTAACTGTCATGCTCACTTCTCCACTTAACTATGGTACTTCACCACCATCACTCCTGAGCACTGTAACAGAAATACTGTAGTCTTGTGTCTGTAAGAGCTGCTCCCAACACCTAACAAATTTGCCTTGGAGAGCTACATTTAAGGCTTCTCCCAGTGAAGGCATTGAGACTGAGGCCTGTTCAGTGTTCACTGCCGTTTAAGAGAGGAGGCATTGACTACGGAGATATTTGCCCCATCTTCCTGATTGCACAGGCACATCCAAGGATACACTGCTTCTTAAACTGGTGAACACTTTGTTACTTCTGCAGCCCAGATTTACTGTAAGCACTAGCAGTCTTTGATTCTTTACCTCTTCAGGAAGTTTCTGTGTGCTTTATTCCCCATGTCCTTTGTTTTAACAACTTGTTGCAGTTCTCCTTCCTGTATACCAAGAATCTGTATTTCTTTCTTTCTGGTAAGTTATAGCTTCTTTATGCTTCCACTCTTCTGAATCAAGATTTTCCATTCTCCCCCTCCATCTCCTTCACCTCCTCCATGTCTCCCAGTTCTAACACCTATATGGATCTCTTCCTTCCTCTGCTCCCACTGTGTCAGAGACCATTGTGGCTTCTTTCATACAGGATCCATGTGCCCATCATCTTCTCCTTCCTCTCCATCACTCACTATCCCTTTCCTATTTATGAGGATATCAAAAGTTTGAAAGTTTTGTGTAAAAATTGTCTTTCTTTAATGTAAGAAGACACTTCTCCACAGAATTGCTTCCTGATCTGTAGAAAACTTTTTTTTTTTTCTTATAATAGTTGGTGGATGTACATAGCTGGTGACATGGATGGTGTGGCCCTTATTCTGTTTTCTGATTGTTTGTCATAAAAATCCATTGATTTCTGTCCAGAGATGTTTCAGACAGCTCATTACTGATCTTCTGCAGTTTGTAGGATATGATCCTCAAAGACCACCATGCTACATCTAAAAAGAAAAACATCATCAAGCTGAAACAGATTTCACAATCTCAGCCAGCTCCATCACCTCTGTAAGTGAACGACTATTCATGCTGCTCTACATGCAGACAATGATTTTGAGCATCAAGCATTTTGATAAGTAGAGCTTGTGAAGAATTCAATGTGTAGCTAAACTCTCCATAGCAATATTAATGAACAATGACCTTGCTTTGAAAATGTAATGTGTGTATTTCTTCAGTGCCTCTTGATGATCTCTGCTGCTTTGTCTACTGTGTTCAGTGTTCTTTGGAATGCCTGCCTTGCCAGGAAACCTAGAGTATCTAAACTTTGTTTTAGTAACTCTAAACTCCAATACAGGCACTTAAACAGGCACACACGCACACACAGAGACAAGTGTTCACATTATAAGACAGTTTTTATCCATTTTCCAGCAAAGCTCTCATCATAAATGATCACTAGTGGGTAAGAGCACCACTTATTTTGTATGGATACACGGAAAAACTCTTTGGGACAGAAAGATCAATTAACTTAAAATAAAACAATGATTTTTTTTTGGAGTTATAACCTTTTTTCTTTTCTTTTTAACTGCAAAGGGAACTTTCAGAAAAACACTTAATTTCTGTGTCATTTCCCCCAGCTGTACAATGGGATAATAACATTGCTTTATCTCACTAGGATTCTGCAAAGAAAATTCATTATTCTTGTGAGAGCCTCCACCACCAGAGATAAGGGTGGTAGAAAAGCCTCTCAAATTCTACTTGCATTTGAGCTTATCACTGGTCACATGAGTAAAGTTAAATAAGTGCTTGCTGGCTTTGGACCTAGGTGTAATTAAGGTAAAAATCAAAAGTTTGAAATTCTTAAAATGAAAAGGTGTTGTTCCAATTCAAGAAATCAATAGCTATGAGCTTAAGAAACATTGAATATGTTTTTGGAATATGCTTCTCTCTGCATCACAGTAACATTTACTGGCACAAAAAGGAGAAAGCATATTCAGAAAACCCAGCATAAAGCATTTCCACAGTGCTGTATAGGCTTATTAGCTTATTGTGAAAAAAATTGTTAACACTAGAGTAAAGAATTCTGTTCAGTGCCCTATTGCTTGGTTTTGATACAACCAACAAGGGTAAGTCCTTCCCCAGGCTGTTTCAGAGATGCAGAGCCTTTCAATGGATGTTTCAGTTGAAGACTCAGTCTGACCCTGTGGGAAATACACAGTTATTTCTTTTTATTTTTTTATTATTTTTTTTTTCATAAGTAGGGAAGGTATCAATGTTCTCCAGCAATCTTCATCACATGGCTTTTCACAGGAAGAAAAACAAAAGGTAGAACAAAAAGTACAGGTTGTCAAAGATGCTGTCACTTGGAACATATTTCTCCTGAGCTGTATCTGAAAAGGGAGATAAAAGAACAGATACTAAAATATTTTATGTGTGTTTGAGATGAGCTCAACGTAATTCCTGTTGTTTCTCTGCTAAAACACATCACTGACTAAAGTAACATAAAGCTCAAAATGCTATCTTTGAAAATAGTTAGACAAACACTACTTAGAGGCTTGGTTGTTTTTTAACTTTGTTTTAGCCTGTCAAACTCAAGTGTAGACACTGCCTCTGCCCCCTTGCCGTTTACAAGGGTTTATACAGCTGTTGTGAGACTTCCTCTCCTTCAGTTATTCTGCTATAAATAGCAAGATGTGGAGCAACAAATGCCCACAAACGCCACTGTAACAAAACACAGTAACGCATGAAGCCTACGCTGGCCTGTATAGAAACTGTCCTTTTTATGGATGTTATATTTATGTCTCCTCCTTGACTAGAAGCTGACAGTAGTTGGCAGTCTGATCTGCACACTGAACTTGGCAGTTTTAATAGTCACAGTGCCTGAGAGGAATATTTGGTAACCACGGCAAGAGGCATTGCTGGTTACAAGCTGTGCATCTGTGTTTCATGTCTGCAGTCTGCTTTAATTTTTGTCTTACTCCACATCAAGCCTGCCGTTACTGCTTCACAGCTAAGGACAGTATTTTGCAAACAGTAAGGGGCAAATTTACTTCCAAACATTGATTCCCTTTTTAATCACAAAAAGACAGAGGGCAGGAATCCTCCAGGACTTTGTACTCCTACTCCACAGGCACGACACCATGCAGATAATAAGCATCCTCTTCACCTCCCTAACTAGAAACTTCTGGTCTAAGCTAGTTATCTGGCATCCACCTGTAGTGAGCGAAGAAAGAAAAGCACTGAAGAGACTGATTGATCCAGTCCTAAAGTAGATGTCTCAGACAAGCAGCATGAATTGCCCTCTGGAGCTTATCTCCTTCCATTAATTATAAAGGTAGCTTGGAAAACTGGTTTAAACTAGGTACTGGACTTACAGGCAGCTTAAGTTAGATGAGCTAACTTCTAGCCCTAGTTGAAAAGAGGCTACAGCAGAATCCTTTCCTCTCTGCCTATAGCAGGCTTTCTTCTGTGAAGAAACTTCAGGCAAAGCCCTGGCTTAATTTAAGTCCATGGCAGCACTTTAACCAGACTAGGATTTCCCCCATCATACTTGCTTCTGATTCCAGCAGCAGCACAGCCTCACAAAACTACCAACCGGGAATTGCTGTAGTAAAACCTTTGCCTAAATATTTCACAGTATAAGAAAAGAAATTGCGCATATTGGAGAGGTGCAAAAATGCTATTTCAAAACTGCTAGCAACCTTGCCTTTATTTTGTAAAGTGTTATTTTGCTGCACCATAAAACAAGGCCTTAACAGTTAAAGCGACTCTTTTTTTTACCAGATGCCATAAAGAAAAAACAAAACAAAACAAAAAAAACTATTCATAAAACTGAAAGAGACTGGGGCAGAAATTGTGTGGCTCTGTGTTAATTCCCAAGTACTGTGTTTTGACCCAGTTATTCTATGACTTACTGGAAAAGTTATTGTATAAGCTCGACACAGAAATTGTGAAACCAAGAGGAAAGCCAAGAAACAACCTCAGACAAGACCTCCAAACAAACATGTAGGGATTTTACAAATGCAGGAAGGGGAGATGACAAAAGAGGTCTGTGATAAAATACTACTCCTGCAGAAGGTGGTACATGTTTCACAGGTGGGTAAGGAGACAGACAGGGGTTATAGCTGACCCGCAGCCATTAGGGCTGACAGATAACAGGAAGCCTTTGGTATCTCCGTCAGCATTTGGCAGTAGCCCAGGTAAGAGAGACATGCAAATAAACCTTTGTTGTTTCAAAATCCGCTTTCTGTTATGTTACCTTCTTTCCTCCACAGTTATGATTAGGTAATGTGTGTTGTTTATTTTTAAAGAAAGCCTTGTGGTCATTGCAGCATCTCAGGATTGGAGTTGTCTCCAAAGAACTGCAGGTATCAAAATCCCTTGGAGGAAAAGTGTCTGTTGCTGTGTGATAAGTAGTCCCAGTCCCGATGGCAAGGTGGCCCAGGTGGAGGACAGGGGATTTTCAGGAATGTGCCTGAGGACAGAGCAGAGTATGTAGCTTGTCCTATCTACCTAAACCTCCTGCAAACAGGAGAAGGCAAATCAGCCCGTGATACAGGCTGGCAGGATGGGAAGCAGTTTGGATCTGGCCTCTGCCTGATGGCTCTTGCAGAAAACCACGAGACCTCACCAGGCCATGCCAAGGAGACTCACGGCAAAATGCTTGTTTTTGCAGCCCATGTTGACTTACCTAATCCTGCAGACAGGAACTGGGTTAGCAATCAGTCTTTAATCGTAGCTACAGCCCTGCTGCCCATCACATCATCGTGTGAGCTGTGCCTGAACTCCAGGTGGGATGTGTGCATCCAGAGGAGCCTCCAGCTGGTGCTCACCACCAGTATGCTGCAGCACACTTCTCAGGTCATACAGATTTTGGTCACCTCGGAGCATGAGCAGAGTTTGTATCTACACTCAATACACTATGCAGCACATACCTCAGAGGAAAAGGGATAAGAGATTCAGTTAACATTGCAAAGGATTTTTTTCTATATATACATATGAATATATAAAAATATATAAAACAAAAATATTTTATAAATGCATTCCTGTGTAGTTAGAAGTATCAGAAAAGATACTTCTACTCACAATTTCAGCAAAGATAAGTAACAATATTTCACTCTGCCTCTGCACATACTTTGTCCACCAATTTCTACCTACATATCCTTTCCCTCCCATTCACAGTAACTGAACACACTTCAAATATTAATTTTGAGTCAGTCCTCAAAACAGCTCTGCAAAGGGCAAAATAATATCAGTCCCATTTTGTTATGGCAGAGATGAAGTCACGTATGGGTTGCCCATAGTTACCGAGAAAACCTGGAGGATATCTGTGGTTTAAACCTCTGTCCATCATTTGCCCACTGACATGCCTAGATGGCCAAAATAGCTTTTCTGTTGAAAAGCTTCTAGGCAGAATATGCAACTTAAGCTTCGCTGAGCTTTGAGCACAAACCCCAGTCAGAGGCATATTTTACTGCAAATAAAGGGAAACTATTATTTTCTGTTAATGACTCTGCATTGCTAACCGTAAGATTTCAGAAGTCATGAATTCTCTCTACAACAGTTTCCAAGGAATAAAACTGGCCAAAAATATATATATATATATTTTTAACAGTCTCATGAATGCTTGTTTCATTTTGTTTAACTCTGTGTTGCTAAGACTGTAGTGTGCACTCAGGTCAAGTTATCAAGGGTTTCTGAGATACCACAAGAACTATAAACCTGTGCTTTTAAAAATGAAATATGAGATATATCCCCAGAATCTGGAACTTCAAGAATAAGACAACAAATATCATGAAACTCCATTAAAAGCAGGAGCTGACCCTGCAATGACATGGAAGAGTCGGCACTATTTCTAGGAACAGTGAGATGTTATTAACTTTTGAAATGCCTTCTAGAACAATTGGGGGGGGGCAAGTTAATTGCTGACAGTAGTAATTTCACCCAAATAAAGTGAAAATTTACCTGAATAGGAAATTTCACCTGCTTCCTCCATGAATAAGTTTGGTTCTGGGTGTTTTTAATCTGTCCATCCAAGTGTACCACATGCAATTTTCATATCAGCAGGGCATCTTTTCCGAAGAAAAAAAAAAAAAAAAGGAAGAAAAATAAGAAGGAGCAGACATTTTGGAAACAAAATTATTACTTGCAACTGTGATAAATACCATGGTGATGCCTACAAGAATTTTTCCTATTAAGTTTTAGCAAGTGCTAGTGCCACAATAAATAACCTTTCATATATAGAGGCTTCGGAAGGAGCAAACAAGGAATAATGCAAACTATTCTAGAAGTATAAGGAAGGATTATATCACTTCAAAATTAAATCAGTAATATAATAGGGGGAAAAAAAAGTAGCTGAACTATATGGAATTATGAACCAGAGTGTCCTCATTCCTAATCTATAATTTATATGCACATTTATTTTACATTTTTTGTAGGAATACTTAGATGTACTTAGTCCAAATGAAAAATATCAGCTTACATGTAAGGCAATATAGAAGCATCTGAGGTTAAATAACACTCCTGGTAAGATGTATTTGGATCTTCTTGATACCCAGTATAGTCAATAGGGGATTTTCCTCCCATTTTCCTATTCTACTGATGCTTCAATCCTACTGCCCCTAAGAAATGTAATTTCTCATGGGTAGGAACAAAGAGTTTTGAAGGTGGAATAAAATATAAAGTCAACCTAAGTGTTTTCTGTGCAGATAAAATGTGCATGCAACTGAGTTTACAGAAGGATTTCATAATATCAAGACCTACAGAGATCAAAAGTAATAATAAGGACTCTCTCAGAGTCTGCAGCGGCATGAAAGGATCATGCATTTGGGAAAATCTTTACATTCTGTTTGTTGACATCTTGTAGATTGAGTTATGCCAGAGGGATATCAATCAATGAAGGTACTGCTTAGCGTTTGAGTCCATTATTAATACAGTCCAGTATATTTTTATATGAATAAAGTTTTTTAAAAGTGAAAAACATATTTAATTTTTTAAATTCTTCAAGACAAGTTTCATTCCCCACATGCACATATGATTTATATAATCTCAATGTTCTCCAAGTTCAGCCAGTCCTACTCTGGAACAGATATGTATATACATCTGACAAATCATGACTAATAATAAACCTGACAAATCATGACTAACATAGAGAAGCCTTGTTAGGGTGGCAACTTTATAACCAGAATCTGTAAATATAGCTAGAATTTCCCTGTAGAAGAATACAGATTCTCCCTGGTAAGAGATCCCTGGGGATCTCTCTGGCAGTCGTCATTCCAACCTAAGCAGTCATCTTTTCAGTCTAAGCATTACAATCCAAGGCTGACATAGAAAAATAGGGATAAGCTATGTGGTGTTATGGTCCAGGAAAATATTCACTACCCCTAACAAACTGTAGTTCAACAGCAAAGATACAAGTTAAAATGCAAACACAGAACAGGAAAATATACTCAAGACACACACAGGAGAGTATAAAATATTCCTGGACTAATATACTGGGTTTCTATATTTCCACTGATATATGTACAGAAACAAATATCTAAGTCATTGTGACGACAATATTAGGATTCATGAAGCAGCTACTTAAGTCAGCAGCTAAGATATCCTTAGACTACAGCAATGCTTACAGATTGGAAAAAATAAAAATAAAAAGGAGAGAGAAAGAGAAAATGGAAAATAGTGACTACTGGATGCTTGTATCCAACAGAGTAAAAAAAAAAATATAAATAGTTCATGTAATAAAGCAGTGCAAAGGTTTTCAGTACTGGAAAAGTTCATTTGGAGGATTTAAGCAAGAGTTCAGTCCTAAACGTAGAACTTTAACAGAAATTAAGGAGGACCTGACTTGTTGAAAGCTGACAAAAATAAGAAGCTACCAGGAAAAATTAGAAGAGACCATTAAAATCCACCATATTTTCCAGCACCATTGTGATTAAGATCACCCGGACTTACAAGAAAAAAAAAGGAGTATAGAGAATAAACTGCCAGGGACCAAGCAATTATAGGAAAGGTGTTTTTTTTTTTTTAAATCTATTGTATTAGAGATGGGAAAGTAGAGCAACACAGATATAGTCATTTAATCAGATAACTATATAGAACAAACAAAGCAGAGAAGTAAAATAACAGAATTGATCAGAAAAATAACAAACATTTACAAATATATTGAGGGTGGATGAAGATATGCTACAGAGAAAGATGCCCATAAATACAGAAGGCCAAGCAATGTATGTGTAAATATATATATGTGTATATATATTATTAAGATAGATAAAAAGTTTTCTGAAGTATACTCTCAGAACCATTGTATTACATGAAAGAGAGGTGGAGATGAAGCAGCAAATAATATCAAGAAGATTTCAGACAGTTCAGTAGGGAAAAATAGAGAGATTTCATACTCATATGCAGAAGCACAGGAGTAGACACATGGAACACAAAACACTATATTGCCTGCGTCATTGCTTGTTATTAAAAAAAAAGCATGGGTCTATTAAAGTCAATGGAGCTGTAGCAGTTTAAAACAACTGAGTTTTTGTCCCTGTGTTGCAGTGTGGTTGAAGGGTTCCCTTATGGTGAAGGAAATCACATTTCTCCCTCATAGTCCATTGAAGAAACATTTCCAACATAAACTATATTTAGAAAAAGACCTCCATGGGAAGTGAAGAAGCTTAGTCATAACTGATGAAAAGACTGTTTCCCTCCAGGGAAATTGCTTGAGAAAGCATATGAACATATTTTTCTCTTCCTCATTTTTATTTTTGAGACAGCTTTTTTGAAGGTTTTAGCACAGACAAGACAGTTGCTCAGCCACACACTGGCAAAACAGGTACGGTGTTTCTTGGCTTCACTGGTTAGACATAAGCATATGTCACAGATGAAATTATACACTTCACTTGTAAGAGAGAAACAGCAATACATTTATTGATATAATGTAGTGATCTATCAAAGCTTGATCATAAACAAAACAGCAACTAAAGATTCTCAATGGCAATGTACACTTGATTAGTTACTACATAGAGGACAGGGTTAGTCAGATGCATTCAGGAGACCCTCCCATTGTCATAAATTTCAGAGTGTATCCCCTTGCTTTCTAAACTCCTTGAACTGAAGAGGTAAGGAGCCTAGGTGTGGCTGGATCCACGCCTAGTCCCAAGCTTGGCAACAGTTTATGTCCAAGGACTATACGTGCACAATCAAAGATATAACCTTATCAAAGCTTACAAAGTTTAGCAAACACTTACCAAGGATCTGTTGTAGCAAGGAATCCATCGCAAGGAGTGAAGGATTTCTACAGGAGAAGTGACCTGGAGAGGTGTCCCTGCTCGTGGAGAGATCCTGTCATGCAGCCACCTGCCATGCAGAGGAGCTCAAAGGGCTCTTGGCCTGTTCACTTTATATGGGGTAAGATGATGGCTTAACAGTTACTTTTTTTTTTTTTTTTTTGGCACATGCTCTATTGACCCTCAGCTGCCGAACAAGACATCTGTCTGTCAGTTTCTCTGGCACCCAGTTTGAGCCAATGTTGTGGTTGCTGTCCACATAAGCAAGGCCCAGGGTGCAGTGGCCACTACCTGCCTGAGCAAGGCCTTGGGTGTAACATCCAGTGTTTGAGCAAGGCAACAGGCAGACTGAAGGTAAGTGGAGGGGGGATCACACCATCAGAGCATATCACAAGTTTGCCACAGCTCCAAGCCCTGGGCAGTAGTTTACCTAACCCCAAAAGACCACATGTAGCATAGACTGGATCAGTTACAAAAAGATAGGGGGCCACAGCTCTGATTAATATTCCTTCCATGGATCTTGCTTGACAGAGACACACCAGGAATCTTACTGGGGAAGAGAAAATACGTCCTGTGAAAGTGGCCTAAGACTTCCATGAAAATAACTCATGAAGTAAAAGTATTCCAAAATCGAATCTAATAACACTGTGTAGAAAAATCTATTCTACCAGACTGGAATTCAGAGTATCATAAAGCTAGGGAACTGTGCAAGCAACATTAAACAAGACAAGCAAAATGTAATCCAGAGCACTTGTAACAAAAGCAGAGAATAAGGAATGAGAGAATAAAAGTGTGAAGGCAGTCTAATGCTTCCACAATTAATAGATCTACTTTAAAAAAAAAAAAAAAAAAATCAATTCAGTTTAAAGTTAGAAAGATGTCAGGAAGGAGCAATTATTCATGGCTAATTACTTTTTAGAGGATGATGACAATGGGTTAGTTTTCTCTGGTATTGATGAAGAAAAACCTCTAGGGAAATCATTTGCAAAGGTTACCAAGGATATGAATTATTCTCTGGTATGTATGAAGTACAAGAATATGAAAGAATGAGTAAAATACTGGTGTAGTGAAGGTCATCAAGACAACTCAGCTAATAGCATAAATTACCGCTTTAGAGATTCAAACATGCCATCAATATGCCTAATAATGAATGATCTCCTGGAAGGGATGATTTGTTATGAACTGTTCAGATACTCACCAGAAAGAAGACTTTAAAATAATTTGCTTCAAGAAAATATAACAAAAGACAAAATTACAGAATTCCGCTTGCAGTTGTCCCTGTGAGTGAATTAGGAAAAAAAAAAAAAAAAAAAAAAAA
>NC_048893.1:172457925-172459426 GCF_011077185.1 Oxyura jamaicensis
AAAAAAAAAAAAAAAAAAAAAAAAAAAAAAAAAAAAAAAACTTTACACAGGACTATACTGAGATCTGTTGTCTTCCTGTAGTGTAGGGTTACGTAGGACATTCTCTTGAATTCCATTAACTGCCCCATCCTTCTCCAGAACTGCTATGATAGCCTTCTAGTCTTATTCATTTTATCTTCTGTTTTGTTTTTTCTCTTATCCATACTTTCTTTTCAGTATATCCATTCACAACCATCTTGCCTATATGAGCCCTTTAAGATAGCTGACATCTGCTTTACCTCTTGGAAAAGTAGCCTGTCTCACAATGTCCATACATAGGACTCTCCATCCTAATTTGCTCACAGCTATCATTACTTGTTCACATCCCTGTTTCAAGTGCCCTAAAACATTTGCAAATCTGATTATAGAGTCCATAGCACTCATCATAAATTCTTCTAATTCCTTTCTCCTGCCTTTAAGGTGCCACATTACCACCTCTGCCGTTTAGCCTATACATTATACTGCTCTGTGTCTGTTTCTGTGGATGTCTCCCTTCATGTTTTCATTTGTTCACATCCTGGCTCTAGCAAGTAGGATAACCACACATACTGCTGTCACATTTATATGCAACCTCCATAGGCAGCAGGAGGACTAGATATTAGCTACCAGTACCTCTATAACTGCTAGTTTGATGACATGGTTGGGGCCGGTCCTTTTCAATATCTTCATTGATGATCTGGATGAGGGCATTGAGTGCACCCTCAGTAAGTTTGCAGATGACACCAAGTTAGGTACGTGTGTCGATCTGCTCGAGAGTAGGAAGGCTCTGTAGGAGGATCTGGAGAGGCTGGACCGATGGGCCGAGGTCAACGGTATGAAGTTCAACGAGGCCAAGTGCCGGGTCCTGCACCTGGGACGCAATAACCCCAAGCAGAGCTACAGGCTGGGAGATGAGTGGTTGGAGAGCTGCCAGGCAGAGAAGGACCTGGGAATGATGGTTCATAGTCGGCTGAATATGAGCCAGCAATGTGCTCAGGTGGCCAAGAAGGCCAGCAGCATCCTGGCTCGTATAAGAAACAGCGTGGCCAGCAGGGCCAGGGAGGTGATCGTCCCCCTGTAGTCGGCTCTGGTGAGGCCGCACCTCGAGTACTGCGTTCAGTTTTGGGCCCCTCGCTACAAGAAGGACATGGAGGTGCTCAAGTGAGTCCAGAGAAGGGCTACGAAGCTGGTGAGGGGTCTGGAGAACAAGTCTTACGAGGAGCAGCTGAGGGAGCTGGGCTTGTTCAGCCTGGAGAAAAGGAGGCTCAGGGGTGACCTTATCGCTCTCTACAGGTACCTCAAGGGAGGCTGTAGCGAGGTGGGGGTTGGTCTGTTCTTCCACGTGCCTGGTGACAGGACGAGGGGGAATGGGCTTAAGTTGCACCAGGGGAGTTTAAGGTTGGATGTTAGGAAGAACTTCTTTACCGAAAGGGTTGTTAGACATTGGAACAGGCTGCCCAGGGAGGTGGTTGAGTCACCATCC
>NC_048893.1:172464426-172630063 GCF_011077185.1 Oxyura jamaicensis
AAGAAAGGGAAGAAAGGAAGAAAGAAAGAAAGAAGAGAAAGTCCTCCATGTGTGTATATTAATGTGTTTGCAGAGCCATTTGGTACATTACAGGTGAAAGTGTCATGCTTATAAAAAAGAAAAAGTAGATTTTAGCATATCTAGACCATCTATGAAATTGGTATCAAAAGTTATAAATTCCTAAGCATAATGTTTGACAATAATTTGTCATAGGAGCAATAAATTAATTATAAAAATGCTAGAAGTGCATATATCTCATTGACTGTTTATCATTAACTGCATGGGATGCTGATAGGAAATGTCTAGCTATAATTTATATTTCTGATGTCTCTCAAATCTATTACTCACCTTTCTCCAGTTTTATAGCTTCTCTGGACAGAACAGAAATTGAACAGACAGAGTAGGTTCTGGAGGGGAATTTTCTGTTGTTCCTTTTCTCTATTATCTCATCTTTCCAGCCTGAACTGTCTCTTACCTGTGATCAGACTTTCACTATCCAAGTGTTTCCCAGAAAATAAGGCTTAAAATTAAAAACTGAAAAATAAAAAATAAAAGGGAGAGAGAGACACTTAACTACATTTCTATTTCAACACTGTAGAAATTTGACTCTAATAATTAAACATATTGTATGTAAAATCTTAAAGTATAAGTCAGTTTTCACACTAGGAAAATATTCATTAATGGTAACAGGAGTTTTAAGACTATAAAAACCTGAAAATGAGTTTCCAGAAAATAAAGACAATATATTTGTGAAATATTCACTAAGCCAAAGACTTATTTGTGCTGTGGCATGGGATCAAGAAATCTAATCTTGTAAAAAAAAAATCTTATGCAGAAATTTGGTAACAGAAATGCTATAACAGAGCCAAGGCTGCAGAAATGCTATAGCAGAATCAAGGCTAAAACTTACATATGAATCTATTCCAATTAATAACTAGAGTTTGAAATTCTTATAGTTGTGTACTGAACATTATCATATTTTTTTGAAGTCATGTTAATATTGCATCAATTACCTACTAGTAATTGCAGAAGACTTCAGTGAAGTTAGAAAATAAAGAGTATAAAGAGTATAGATGAGCTTTAGTAAGCTGCTAGAGCAATGGAGCTTGTTAACATTCCTCCATGGAGCAGCCTCTAAGCCCAAGCTCTGGAAACACAAGCTTGCTATGCAGTTTCTCATGGAAGACTTTATTTCTCTTTTATTGATGAAACCTATTGCATTTCTTCCTTTTACAGCATGTTAGAAAGAAGGCAGGCAGTAATGGCAAGGTTTAGAGGAATATTTTTCGTGTGAATCCTGGGTTCTCACGTAGCGCAATTCATCAAAAGAAATCTGCATTCTCTGTATTTTCCTAGAGTGAGAAAAGGAAACAATTTTTCTTGTTTCAGATCCTATGTAATCTGATTCAACAATTAATCCATGAAAGAAAACCCAATAGGTTCATTACTTGATCAACATTCAATAATGCATTTTTATTAAAAAAAGGTTGTAACAATTCATGTAAGAGCAATGTATAATGAAATCTAAGTGGTTATCTACTGTAATTTGTGCTTTTACTCTGGAAATGCCTGGATTCATGGGGTTCTGCTACTGTACAAGATATGAGCTGCATTTTTGCAGTCTATAAATTCAAATCTTGAATATTATGGTTAAGAAATTATATCTTAGATTAATATCTCCAGGCAAATCTAATCCAAAATACCGGAATTCACCTTGGAAAAATTGAAGAGTCTGGAACTAAAATTCACACATACACTTTTTTTTTTTTTTTTTTTTCTGGAAAAACATAAAAGATTGTTTCTCCTCCCTGCAATAATATGATATTATCATATCTAACAAAAGTGCTGGTATAACAGAGGAAATGTTTGTTACAAAGTGCCTAAGATCAGCCACTTTCTTATATCTAATGCTGTCATCAAATCAGATTTTTTGTGAGGCAGTGTGCTATCCTGAAAATCTTTTATTTCTTCATAACTAGAATAATAAGAGAAACTTTCACTCATTCCGATAGCCTGACTGCAATCTAATGGATGGGAAGGAGGGATCAGGTGGATAAAGCAAGAGAACATATTATACAACTGAAATGTCCAAGTAATGCAGACTCAAATGTTAAATTACAGTATAACTGTCTAAATCAAAGTTATTTTCTTTACAATATAAGAAAGGTTTAAGTGAATGTCAAATGTGAAACTAACTAGGCAGGAAAATTATTATTCAAACATTTTGTGATGGCAGATTAAATCACATATGATAGTTAAGAAGAAATTCATCCTCTATAGGTTGTGTCTAGGCTGCCACTGCTAACATTAAGGGTCTGAAAGCTGCATTATTTCTGGATCTGAGAAGTATAAAGACTATATACATATTTTACCATCTCTTGCAACTTATGGTCATTTGAAAAAAACAGCCCTACTATTTGTGCTTCTAGAACACTGTGATTATAACATTTCTGCTGGTGTTTGCCTCACACCCTAACAGAAAGCCAATAAAGCCCATGGGACTTCAGTCAAAGGCTTCCGTGCAAAGGGAGAATTTCCACAGAATTGAGGCCAGCCTTTATGCAGTATTAAATATAAGTGCACGATATGCATAAACCTAAAGAGGAAAATAAGCTAATTTTATAGGGAAATTTAATAGAGGACAGTGGCCCCATGGAGACAGAATGCTTCCGTTTCGAAAACAGCCTAAAACAAATTGGAGTGAGGAAGGACAAAAAGGGTAAGGGTGCTGGGGAAACAAATGAAAAGACCCAGCCAGGTGCATGACAGGTCTGTAATAGCTGACAGGAAAAAATAATTTCATTCTGTCATTAGGTTGGATGAAATAGGTGGAAGCAAGAAGTTGTAAGGGAAGATGTAAATACAGCTCAGCTCTATTTCTGCCTGTCTCTGTCTTGCATATGTGTCCCTTGCCTGCTTCATATCACCATAAAGAACGAAGAACTTGTCTTTTTCTTTCTCAATAAAATATTTCAATAAAATATTTTGAAAAGTCGTGTTTTCATTCTGATACAAAAAGGAAATAGTTCCCTGACATTTTTCATGAAACAAAAAGGGGATTTTGTCAGCCTGGAGTCTTTGCACTAGAGGGAAAAGTGGTGTTTATCTGTGTTGTTGGGAAAAAAAGAAGATGGCTTCAGGGGCAAAACAGAATTGGGTATCTCTCCTGAAGGCCTGGCTTGAGTTTCATCTTGAGTAATTGGATATTTTCTGTTTGTTTGTTTGGTGGTTTTTTTTGCCTTTTTTTTTTTTCATCAGAGCAGATCCTATTACAATGACACTCAGAAAAGAAAAAAACTGTCCAGGTCACTGCATTTTGCAGGACTAATCATTACAAATCACCACCATCCCTATATCCAATAGACTATCCAGTCTGCTTCTGAATACCTGACACAGAGCTCAGTGCAATGACGTTGTAAATTCACCTCCTCCACAAAACATAGTTTTCTTCTCTAACCTGCAGGGAAATAGCAGAATTGCCAGACAATCAAAATACAGGTTTTTGAAAAGGTCAAAAGATTCCAGCAAAATATTATATTTCATGTAGCGTACAAACCATGAAAATGTTGATATTTCATTACTGAGGAAAAAAATTGTAACAAAAACAGAATCTGACAACACTTTTTTTTCCAGATTTGGGAGAAAGCCTGTATAAAAAATGGAAACAGGCAGCAGGCTAACATCATCTGAATACTGTTTGTTGTTTTACAATCTGTCTCTCTTCTGTAAAAGCCTTTAAACAACTTGAATCTTTAGTTCTCTGGCAGAACTTAGTCTTTAATCCATGGCAGGGCTACCTCAAATAGTAAGCTAACTGGGAGAAATGCACCTTGCTGTTCCAGATCCTATTTAAGCATAAATGAACCCAAGTAACTTTTGTTTTCCTCCATATTTCTGGGACTCCAAGGCTAGAAGGCTTGCTTATTCCCATATAGTTCTTTCCATAGTAGTAATGCACTCAACAAGGCATTGAACCTGTTAATCAGAAGAGCTTTCAGAGTCTCCTTAGTTGTAACACTTTTATTGCAGGTAAGTAAGTAGCTGAAAATGCGTAAGTTCAGGAGCTGCAGTAACTCAAATAGCCGTTCTGGAGTAGGAGAATATTGAATGTACAATTCTAAGCAACTTTGTCTCGGTGGGAAGCATGGAATTATTCTTCAAGTATTACCTTATGCCAGAAGAAAGCATTACTTAGGAGACTATCAAGTGTCTAATTGCAATACTGAACTAAATAATTTGAAATGATAGCTATCTAAAGCCAGATTGTAAAGTGAATAGTGAACAAAGCAATAAATAATAAAATTACACATACTATATCTGATTGCTCATTTAATCAGATTGCCAGTTGTAATAAAAGCCAAAAGTAACAATCAGACTCATTGCTTTGCAAAAGAAGAAATGCCATTAAAAATTTCAAATTCCTGTTATCAACATATATTATGAAAAAAACATGGCAAATCTGGTTTTGATTAAACTGGGCTTGACCTTAACAGTATTCCTTTATAAAGGAATAAAAATATATAAGGGTGGTGGTTTTTTTTTTCATACTTTTAAAATATATTTCAACACTGTATTGATTATGCATGTAATTCTTTGGTCTCTCACAATACTGCCTGCTTCATTCAAAAAAAAAAAAAAAAAAAAAAAGCACATCCGAAAGGAGGGAGTAAAGGCACTCAGAAATAAGAACATCTTGTGGGGTCAGGGAAGGTGCTCTTGATTTTTTCTGGTAGATGAGAATTCACATCTCCAGTGAGATTCCTCCCAGGGAATTGGATGAGCTACAGATATTCAGCTGTTATTTCCAATCTCTCTCTCTCTGTTGTGTATACACATAAGGAACACAAACTCTGACTCAGTTTGAGGGTCATCTTTCATTTGTGTTAGTTTTCAAAATGCCCAGTTCCAATGCCACACAAAAAATAAATAGACTAGAGATATAGTTCTCACTTTGCAGCATGTGCAAATGAAATGCAAGTTTATTTAAGTCTTTCCAGTGCACCAGTAGGGTAACTTGTAAGAGGATAATTTTGCATTTTGCTGTCTGAGGGTTTTTTTCTGTATAATTGTTAGTATGTGTGGCAACTGACATTCCAGGCACTGAAAGTCTATTTCTTTCCACTGTTACAAGCAATGTCAGAGAAGGTTCATATGTACCTTTTCCTGTTCTCACTGCATTATTTATCAAATGAATATGAAATCAAAATGTTGATGCACAGAACAATATGTTAAACACTCTAATGTGCAATGCCAGCTTCACCTTGTCAACCTTTCACAATGGGCCTAGGTTCAGGTTCCTTCTTTTTTAAACAGTACTTACCATTTTTTGTACCATTTTCTATTATTTTTTAATCTGTCCTATCCTTTTTTTCCCTACTCTTCATGTTCAGCCAAATCAACAACAACAAAAAAATCCACATAAGCTCTTCATCGTACATTTTATAGCTGATGGCAGCCATACCCAAGAGATTTCAGCACATCGGTCCTTCTTCCCAACAAACCTAGAGGCAGGTTGAATCTATAATTTAATTCTAACCTTGCCGGAATATTGTGTTTTTAATGAAGTGCTTTCTCTAACTCCCTCATATTTATCTACCTATTTCTTGACAACTCATATCTAGTACTGATTTAGTTTTCATATTCAGGTTACTTTCTGAACAGGTCAACAACAATTACCTGTCAGGACTAGTATAACAAGGTTGCAAGGACTTAATGGGCATTTTAACTGAACAAATCATGTTCTCACTACAATAAGCATACCTTAAGACCAGGCTTTTCAAAGTAGTCTAAGGGCATTAAGTTCTCGTATCATCAAGATATACAGCAGGATTCAGTGGACTAATCTGTCTGTTGATATTTAAAAGCTATCTCTATCTTGAAACTTGAGTTCAGCATCTTGGATTTCTCTAGCTGTTGTGCAGTTCCTCTTTCTTATCTGCTCATGCTATCCCTCTTTGAGTCCAAGGCTTCCATGAGATCTAATTGTTATCGACATAAATTTTGCCTACGAAATCCCAAGATGCATGTCACTTAAAATTGCCAGAGCCACAAAAAGGCACTAACAAAAAAGGAAATTAGGATAAACCAATTAGAACTGAATGTTAGATTGCAAATTATTTGGGAGAAGGAACAAAGAAGTCTTTGATCATGTATTGCTTTGAAAGGGATTTAAAGACAGATATGGGCTCAGCTTGGGTGCATTAGCACTATGCCAGTGGCTTTTGTGGAGTTATGATCATTGGCACCAGTTAAGGAGCTGTTAGTACACACTTCCTAACCCCAAATTTAGGTGTATTTGCATTTTAGATGCTGTTAAATGTGATTCTGCATGTCTATGCTAAAGACTGTTCTTTCATCATCCAACTACAGATAAAAGCAAACAAATACAGGGGAAAGACTAAAAGAAAAAGAAGAAGAAAAAGAAGAACAACAACAACAACAAAAAAAAACTACATATAAATTGCCTCTAGAAAACATGAATAAAGAAATCTGAAGGGAATTCATTGCACTATCCAGGTTTCAAAATAATTCATTAAACAGCTACCACTTGTCCTGTCACTGACTATCAGTCTGGAAATGGATAATGTTCTAAATGTGTCTGCTCTCATCGCATATTCTCCTGCTATCACAGTTGGTAACATTAGCTATGCACAGGAAGCATTTTGCAGTCTCTCATAGCTACCTTATCAATACCACCACAAAACTAAGGAAATAGATGGGAAAAAAAATAATCACAACAGTCTACGGTTATAGTTGAAAGCATAATGCTCCTGTCTAGCAGACAAAAATGCTTGCCCTATAATCCTACATGACTGTGGAAAACAGAACCTTAATAATCAGGTTGAGACTTGCCATTTAAGTTTACAGCAGAAAGTCTGTCATGTTTGTTGTTAACATTCTGAATAATCCTTAAAAACAGTAATCTGTTTATCATTTATCTTTTAATATAGCATTATTATTTCAGGAAAGCATGCAATGAGGCTGAAATGGCCTTATTCCAACAGCAACAACAAAATCAATCCCTTTCTACAAATTTGATATAGGCAAGCTGTGTACTATTTGAAAAAGTTCACTGAACCATGAAGACTGGCATTTGCACCATAAAATTCAAGCTTTATTTGATGAAGTTATTGAACATTGCATTTACCTCAGCTAAAGCTTAAAGCAATCATACATATTTTTACTGTCTTCTCAAGAAGGAAGCTTTGAATATGAAGCAAATCAGATTGATACTCCTGGGAATTTCCAAGGGATCTGAGGAGGGACACAGAAAGGATACATGGTGTTTAATGAAAATATCTGTTCAGTTCAATTATGGTACTAGAGGCTCAGCGCAGTGTTAAAAAAAAAAAAAAAAAAAAAAAAAAAAGTGCAATAACAACATGAAAGAATTTTGTTCTCTAGCTTTCTGATTAAAAGTGTATTTTTGTGTCAACTTTAGGCAAAATTATGTACAAAGCCTGTTTATAACAGAGTCTCTTTTAATTTGTCAAAGGCTTGCATTGTATAACTCCATCATATTAATTGCAAAAAATTTCCTCCTATATTGTTTCATTCTACTCCTGAAAGGCAAATGAGGAGAATTCAATTTCTGTAGTACCACCTGGTGTGACAAGTCATCTTCTTTTGACAAACCACTGGTCATCACAACTAAGTGGTAACTAGTCTAAATAGGAGCTTGGTAGAGTGCAATATTTTTATTATTGTTAGTGTCGATTGAAACACTGGAGTCATCAGTTTAGGGACCAAATACAGGAAATGCGCCCTCCTCATGTGGCCACTCAACATTGACACCCAACATGACTGAGAGAGCAGATAAATGGTTTAGAGACAGTATTGCCCTGCATCAGGTAGAGTGTCCTATGAAAGACTTGCCTCTGATATGGTTACAAATAAGCTTTTATTAATTGAGTCTTGCTTAGGTTTAAATTCAACACACTACATCAGGGCACAACAAGGTCAATGTGCCTTCCAACATCCTGCTCAATAGCAAATTAAGTATACTTAGAGAGAACATGCCTTACAGTCTCTGACAGCACTGAACAAACATCACCGGTTATGTAGCAACCTTTTATTCAATAGTCTGGTCATTTTAGCAATCACACAGGAACCCAGTTTCAATTTGCTGCTCAGTCAGAGGAGACTCAGAGTCACCTCTTTATTCTACCTTCTACAAGAGTGTCCTAACCACTGAGTGACACAGCAGGCTGAGAAGGGCTGATACCACTTAACCTTTCCCCTGGCTCACCGTGATCCACCATATAGCTAAGAAGAAAGATTTCAGAGATCTAAAGGGTCTAAAATGTAAAAAGATCATTAAACTCCAGTAAAGAGGCTAAAGATATGCAATAGATAGGATCTCCTTGTCTCCATTTCCTCTAATGTGCAATACTGAATTTTAAAAAATGATTACTTGGTGGGAGCTAAGAGCAAAAGGCTCCCCCTCTGTATTCAAAGCACCTAAGTAGGCATTTAAGTGCTAACAAGCTCCCAACACCCCAGTTAATAACTGGCTTTTGGGAATTACCATGATATAATGGCAATAATAATTCATTACAGCAATGAATTTTAGTTTTAAGGGTGATGGAAAAACTTTCAAAGTTTTTCTTGTGAACAGAAAAGGTAAAGAACAGTTTTGTTACTCCTCAGAGTTGAATAGTTCACCAGAAACCATTGTAGCTGTAAAAAGGTTCTCACAGGCAATTTGCTTCCATGGTAGGGACCCAAGCAAGCAGGGAGCTGGCAACATAACTCTTATTCAGAAACTTCATCCATACCACTGAGAAAAAGAGCACTGAGACTGAATGGACACAAAATTGTTCATGCTGTTTAGCTGTTTACCACTCCTTGCTTGTGGAACAGAACTGCAACAGGAATTTTCTAGTAAGGGGGTAGTCCTAGTAGTATTGGGAGTAACTGGTTGATGCCATTTGACCTCTGGGACAGAAATCAGTCCCTGACCCTCTTTTGTGCCTGTTGATATATCCAAGAAGGTTAATGCATTGCTACATCTTGTACAGGTCCTATCAGCACTGCGAGTCCAGGGTCATGTGTCCCCAGAGCAGCGCAGAAAAGAAAACTTTCCAGTGACAGAGGGGTGTGAGTGAGCAGATTCCAGAGAAGTAACAATAATGAATTTGTTGGCAGAAGGAGTTTCAATACAAAGAGCAGTAATTAAATAGATGGAGCTGCCTGAAAACCAAGCTGCACATTTGATGCCCTTCATAGTAAAGCATCACATCCTCCTCCAGATCCAGTACATTGAAAATATTCCTTCTAGTTCTGATCACTGTGTAACCAGCTGGCAGAAGCTAGTAAATGCAGAAACTGCTTTTGACCATATGTGTTTTGGGATTCTGAGTAAAAATTTCACCACCTTGAAAGTTTGCAGAATATAGAGATGTCCCTAAAAATAATAGTAATAATGTTTGTTTTCAGACTGCAGCCAGTTGGAGAAACAGTGCTTTGATGTTGCTGTCCTACCATGAATTTAAAGGATATGGATAATTTACAATCTTGATTAACAGTCTCAGAGCTGCAATTCTTCATCCTCTTCACTTCCCATCCTTTTTATTGAATGTGCTTAAGTATTCATGAACACATGATGGTAATCTTGTTAACACTATGAAAAGCAATGACATCCTCATTATAAACTGCTTGAAAATGCTCATGATCCTTTCACCACAATGAGTTTTGTACAATTAGAAGCCTAAAAATGTCACAGGTGCACAACACACAAGGTGATAAAATTGTAATTGTAAGATACAATGGCATTGTAATGTCCAGGACAGTAGAATTCACAGATACAGACGGAGGGACACAATAATGCTCCTTGTAATACTAATTCTTCTTAGGTGCCATGAAACTGTCTTTTTCACATACTCAGACTGAAAACAATCACAGCCTCAGGGGCAAATAAGTACTTCCAGGCAAATCTGATAGACTGGAGCTATTAAAGGTTCCTTCCCTTTGTCTTTATGGTGAGAAAAGTTTTGTTTACAGGGACTGAAAAGGACCTTGGGACATTTGAACATGATCTCTTTTGGTTTCTCCACAGACATATTATACCAGTTTTGATCTTTTGATCTTTTATTATAGGTTCACAGTTTGCTATGGAAGTGAGCATGGATTTTTTTTTTTTATTATGGAAATGGATTTTTGGCTACCCTCAACAGAAGATTCAAGTTGAGTTGATGCCCTGTCAAGCCTTCTGAATATTTGTTGCATCTACCACAGAGATAATCAGAAGCTTGTAATAAACAGAGGTGAAAAATCTTCAAATTCTACCTGAACAAAAATTTGTGTCAGAAAAAGGACGTCACCAAGGAAAGGTATACAGAAAAAGTTTGGCAATTCAACGAGTTCCTCCCAGCCCAGAATACCAGCCTCAGGACTTTTCTGTAGTCCATTCATGCTAAGAAAAAGGTAATTAGAAGGCATTCCAATTTCAAAAGAGCATAGGATCACAGCCTAAGGCTGCACTTCTATTTTGGAGAAAACTCAAATTCCATATTTTCCACAAAGGAACAACTACATTCTGGAGTTTTAAAATATTTTCCTTTCTTTTTTTTTTCCTTTATTTTCTTACCTTCATGCATCAGATCTTTGCATTGCTGAATATTAACAAGTAGGAGAGATAGAAGATATATTTTAAAATCTGCCACACTTCCTGTGACTGCAATTCTAGACAACCAACAGGTGGCCTTTAAATACACACAAGTGCATTGACACATGCATATATGCAGACACATAGGAAGACGGAAGGTAGGGAACAGAGTTTACTACAGAAGGTAGGGAACAGAGTTTAAGAAACACTGAACCCAGGCAGAGTGGTTGGTTTGACATTTTGTGATGCAAGTGAGGCTCTGAGATTTGAATTCCATTTATCATTTTGGCCTTTCAAGAACTGATAGGGAAAGAGAGAATTCAGCTACAGTTCAGCATTTCCACTTAGCCAGCTAATCAAGCCACCGTAAAGTGGAATAAGTGGCAATGAAGGAAGAAAAGGTACAGCAGAGGTGTCACACAGGTTCCACAGCCTGAAAGAGTCATATTTGACTTAAAAGGTTTCACTGCCCTGATATGAAAAGGTATAGTTAGCAAAAGAGTTTGTTTACCTCTTTTGAGTCTCTCCATTTAATAATCTCTGCAGGCAAACCAAATGAAAAAGGGCAATACAAAAACTGTGGTCTTTTAGCAAACCGGACCTGCTTCTCCGCTGTCAAAGAAACCTGTATAAGCATGAACACTTCTGGAAAAAGGTGAGGATGTGATGAACACTTCTACAAACATGTTGCATATTGCATTCTTTTAGCACTTAGTCTGCCCAAATATACAGGAGCACATAAAGCAGTGTAAAATTTGTCCTAGCACTTCTAGTAAAGAGACCATAGTTCGTATGCAGGAAAGCTTTTAAGTGCATGTTTAAGGTTAAGTGTGGGATTTGTCACCCTTTCTCAGCCAGGAAGTCATTTCTAGCAACATTTGGATGCATCTATGCCAATATAATCCACTGGAGCTGGGCACATTTTTCTTCCTGTGAATGAACTATTCATATACCCAAAAAGCAATTTCATCCATTCCAAAACAATTTATGAATTCAACATTAATTTGACAAATAGTTCTGGCTAGGAAGACTTTCTCAGACTTAGACTGGCATGAAAAATACCTGTAAAAGCTACTTCTATCCCTTAGTTGTCACCAACCCAGGTACAGAAAATGTGGAATTGCTCTTAAAATGGACTTAAACCTCCAGTTTCTACTTCTAAAGAAAAATTCCTAAGAATTAAAAAAAAATAAAAAAAATAAAAAGATACATTTTACATTGTCTAAAATAATGGTCTCAATATCTCCTCTCAATATTATTCAGATTTGCATAAACTGCTTATGAAATTCCCTGGAACAGGATCTGGAAGCCAGGTGTCAGATCTTTTGCTGGCTCAAAGATGCTGCTGAATGGTCTGCTGCAACCAACATCCAAAGAGTGAAATTAAAAAAGAAGAATTAATGCTTCAGTGTACCAATATTCTAGTTCCTAAAATTGGCCTTCCTAGATATGTAGATGTTTCACGCCTTCTGTCAGGCCTTTCTCCAAATAGCGTAATTGAATTCCGTTATCTCCTTTGTTTCTCACATCTGTCTTCCACTTTAGTTATTTATTTATATTCTTTTCATCCAAGCTGATACGCTTGGATCCTAAAGCAAATTCTGCTATCACTGACTCTTGAGGAGGGAAAGTCCATCTGATTGAATACAATGAAACAAAAGACACTAATCAGAAGTAAAACCAGTACATTGCCAAGGTAGTAACAGCACCTTGGTAGATAATTTCATGATGTTGCTATTAGCCACTAAATGGCTGCCTGCTTTATTCCTGAAGTACCTGCCTTAATGATCACTAAACGATTTACATAACTAATGTCTTTCCAAAAGGATCATCCGGATTTACTGCCCTCAGTTGGTAAATACCAATACAGACTGGTTCCATTAGAAAACCAATAAAATATTGTGCATGTGAAGCTGTAATGCAACTTATATTAATTGGAGCAAGTCACAGGGGAGATAATTTGTGTTAAACATGTGTTTATAAAAACAGCAGTTATGAATGCATTTGAGTAACTATTTAAAAAGCAAGCTTTTCTAGCAGAATATTTTTGTTTGTTTTTTGTTGTTGTTGTTGTTTGTTTGTTTTTTGCTTTTGTTTTCTACAAACTGTAACTTAATATGGAAGAACTGAATCTCCCAAGGAAAATGAGTTGAAGACATAAAAATATCTCTCTGACACTAAGTAGAGAAGGAAGTATTTCCTCTGAGCTAATTCAGGGTCACATTACCCTGACCAGCTCCTGCTGCTGTGTAGGAATGCATTCCATTAACTGGCGGTACCAAGTCCAGAGCAGAACCTTTCTTAATCACCAACTAGTCTAGGCCCTAAGATCTTTTACAGGAGCCACAGCCCATCTCAGCTTAAAGTCAGGTAGAAAAAGATGAGTCATTCGATGAAAGTCTGTTAAAAAGAAAGTGTAGGCTTATAAATATGTCTATCCTTTGACTTTTGTCTCTTCCACTTTAAATCAAGACTCTTTTTCTATGTAAATTTGGAGTCAAAGGCAAGATGCATTTCAGATGTGATAAAGCCAGCAGCAGCCCAGGCTCAAGAAGTTTCTCAGGTGAAGAAACCAAATCTGCTTATACAAAGAAAAAAAAGTCTTATCCTGCAGTGTCAGAGTAATATGTTCTTCAAGTCCTGACCATTATGCATTCCATTTATACCACTTCTTTAATCAAAGCTGAACCTGGTGAATTGCAAATAAGAACAAAAACATTAAATGTGAAAGGCCAACTCGCTCATCTATATTTTTTGTCAAAATGACAGTTTTAAAATTACAAAGGTAAAATACTTCACTAAATAGGGTTATAAATGTATAATTCATCATGGCAGAACATTTTTATGCGTTTTAAAACCACTCTTTTATTTTAAGAGGTGAGGATGCAAAATGGTAGGCTCATTCTTCATCTTTTCATTTTGCAGTTTATTTTTCACACAGCAAAGATGCAGCATGGTTAGAAAAGCTCTTGAAATGCCATTTGTACCCTTCTTTTTCTAAGTTGTTGTTTACTGGAGAGTATATTTCAAAGGTGAAGGTATGTTACCACCCTGTTTAGTGTATGTACATACATACCACAAGCCCTCTACTAAATAAAATCCTCATCACTTCACAGAGGTCATATATTGTTAAAATGGGGACACTCTGTTCCCTGTCCCCACACCGCCTAGTTCACTAATGAGGTACCATATATCTGAAGGAAGAGAATCAGATTTCTATTCCCCCTATTTATAAGAATTCCCGAGTAATCGGTCTGCAGCATAGTGTCAGGTGTACAGTTCCCCAGTGGCTATGGATTTGTTATCCTGCTGAACACAGATCACTGGGAAAACTTAGAGCAAAAAGTAAGCATTATAGCTGAAGAAATAAGGCATGTACTTTACTAGAAACTCCTATTGCTTCACTGTAATTTGCCTGAAATCCTCGTTCTTCATTGCAAGTGTGAATTCACATACTGAGATTGCAACAAAGGATTAAGATAAAACTCCTGGCACGGACTCGGGGAAGAATAACATCTTTGCAAGGTCATATAGAGAAGAAGATCACTGCATCCAGGTAGTCTGCTGCATATTATGTTTTTGAGAGGCTGGCAAGAATAGAGCTTGAGGCAGGATGAGGAACTGTCACAGAGAGAATGAAAGAAGAAAGGAAGATGTGATCTGACTCTTGTTACATCCTAGGGAGATCGTCTCCAAATTCCATGCTGATTGAGGGTCAACCCCCTCTACAAATTCCATGCTGATTGAGGGTCAAGCCCCCCCCCCAAAAAAAAATGACTCAAAATAATATACCTCAGGTCTAACATTAACCCCAGTGCCCTATGGGTCTTAGGTCAGAGCATTTCACTGATGTGATTACAAACATCTGTCAAAGAAGTAATATCTTCCTCCTATTAAGTTCCATGGGTGTGAGATCACGGCCACCATGCAGACCCATGGAAAAAAAAAAAAGAAAGAAAAAAAAAAAAAAAAAAAAAAAGCTAACCAACTGCTGCATTTTGATTTCAAGAGTTTACAGTTGCATATTCAGGCCCCAGAGAGGGAGGGGGGTGGAGACCACACTCTCAGGGGTCTAGAATTCAAGAAAAAATTCAAGTTACAGAAGACTAAATTTTTGTGCAACAGAAGCAAGACAATCTGTATTGCTTCTTTGAACCCTCTGAGCAAAGAAGATACAATGGCCATGTCTTTGAGGACCCTGCTTCTGTTCCTGATTCACCCAGTAGCTTGCTGGTGATGATGTGCTTTGTCTCAGTTTCCCCTTAGTCAGGATGTGATTACAGGAGAGGTTTCCGTTTCACTGGCAAAGAAACCTTAGGCTGGACAGTCTAAGGTGGGTAGGATTTTCACTGCAAGCAGCACGAGTTTTCAAAGTAAATGGGTTGACATCGCATGTTTTATTATGAAAGGAAAACAAAAATATTTTTTGTGTGTTTTCTGATGCTTTTTACCTACCTCTAGTAAAAAAAGCAAAACAAGCTGCAACGAAGGAGTTGCATAAACCCATAATTTGGCAGCCAATTAGTCTTTGATTTAGACAGTTGCTTTTTGAATATATTTTTTAATGTGATTCCTTGCAGCTGAGAAATTTACATTTTAAAAAGTGCTTAATGCCAAGGCAGTAAAGGAATCCCACATTTGTCAAAGAAGTAAACTGAGATGAAATCCAGTCCTTGTTAACATCCTAATCTGGGTCTGCTTTAATAGCAAATGAAGGAGAAGAGGAAAGGAATTTGTCCTCTGGGGATAGGGAGCTTGTGGAGACAAGCAGGGGAGCCAGACTCACTATTGCCTTTTTGCCCCAGCTAGGGCGGGGCATACACAAGGGGCACACAGCAGACAGAAATACCTTCCAAATATCCTCTAGGGCAACTGTGCAAATTTGTAACAAAAGATGGAGATTGGATGATCTAGAGCAGAACAACAAGGAGGACAGTGCAACTGTGACCTTCTGCTAGGGACCCTGTCCAGAGAGGCTGCAGATACAAGTGCAACACTTGAGCTGACACTTTACAAAATACCAACTTGGGCATCTTGTTTGCAGTCTGACTACAATCAGCTCTTCGGGCTGTGTATAGATCTGATGGCAAGAACAAACTGCAGCTTCTTTCATAAATGCAGATGCTGGAGTTTGCTTAATTTCAAACACAGTCATGTCAGAACCATGCTGCTTTGTACTGAATACAAAAAGAGAGAAACAATACACCCGTTCACTGTAATGAGACCAGTTGCAGGAAGAAACATCAGCCTTGCTGAACCACAGCAGAAATGCCAAGCATGTTGAACTCTTCTAGAAATGACAGTTTTTAAGCAACTGAGGCTATCCTGTGTCAAGAAAAATCATGGCAGTATTCATATGGGCATACAATTCACTTAACAATGGAATTTGGAGTCAGCTGATTTATAGTGGAGTTGGATTAGGCATTGATATCCCTTGAAGAGCTCACAAGGTACATTTCTACTTTCTTTTTGAGATTCTGAACTGTTTTAGAGGCCTGATACTAGAACACTCCCACAGCTTGTTCTTGCTCAAGGCCAAAGATGTGGTTCCTGGTAACTAGGGCACAAAGAAACAAGAGAGCAGCTGGCCTTCTTTTCCATGCCTGAACATTTGGGGCAGGAGAAAAAAAAAAAAAAAAAAAAAAAAAAAAAGGCTTACAAAACTAACATGAAATATCTTATAATTAGTTTGTCATCTTCTGCTCTTTCACAGTACCTCCATGAGACCAAGAGGGAGATTTGTGGACCTTACAAGTGGGGTTACTGGGAGTCCAGGCTTAAATGAGATCCTAATGGGGTGTGAGTGATATTTTGCAGGCTGATGTGTGAACACTAACCAATTTCTGCTCTGTTACAGCAAGTTCAGCAAAAGCCACCATGATGGTTGGGGCTGGGGCACTTGCCCCGTGAGGAGACCCCAAGGGAGTGGAGTTTGTTCAGCCTGGAAATGACAGAACCAGGCTGTTTGCAGCAGTGCATGACATCAGAGCAAGAATATCTGAGTAGGTATGAGGAAAATAATTTTCACCATTGCAAGTACATTAAGCAGTGGAGCAGGTTGCCCACTGCATGTTTTCAAAACCCACACAGATGAAGCCCTGAGCAATGTAGTCTGAGCCCACAGTTGTCCATGCTTTGAGCAGTATCTTGTTCCAAAGAACCTGGGAGGCTGATGCCAATGTGAACAACTTTATGACTCCGTAGCCATCCACCAAACTGCAGAAGGATTTGCTCTTGTGGGTAGCAGAGGACAGCACGAGAGAAATACTCATAAATCTGGAGTACAGCTATCATCTTGGGATTTTTTTCAGATTCATTCACAGAGGTATTCACCTCGCCTAGCAGTGAGACCCTCAAAGTTAGACTGCCAGTTCTGTGTGCCCCCTCCATAGTCAAGGAGAAGAATGGGAAATTCATCTTGTGTTAAAACAGGGTCTAAGACAGGAGAAGGAATAAGCACTATCACTTGGAAGTGATTTCTCTTGTTTAGAGAAAAGATGCTTAGAAGAATAGCTTGAGCATGTACTTTTTACACAGCTAAAGCTGAAAGAAATGACTTCTATCTTAAATCTAGGGGAGATGCTGGCTAATCTCATGCTTGCTTTAATCAGGGTACTGAACTGGCTTTGACAGGAAATGCAGGAGCTCAGAGCTGCTCTGAGACAGGGACAGTGTTTGCTGGAAGTTTAAAAAGCACAACATGTGAGGGCATGGCTCCTGCTATGATCCCCTCCAGCAACGGTGTGCAGAGCAATGCCCTGGTTAAGCCCCCAGAATTAGGCTTGAGAATGTGTCTGTGTGACAAGCAAAGGGAGAGCTAGAGAATGCAATTTCAGTGAATTGGCTGGGTTGGGATTTGCAGGATTAGCACAGCAGGTATAACTAATTGCGTTTATCCTACCCAGGCAGCAGGCATCAGTGTAATGTGCCTGGAGTTGTTGTGCACTGTGCATTTCTCATCCAGTTTTCCCCAATCCATCCTACACACACATCCCTAAGGGAGTATATCGGCTCTAGGTGCAATACACTGGTCTAATCTCTGCTGTCCTTCTGCCAGACTATTCGGCTCAGTGGAGTCTCCTGTATCTTTTTGAGCTTCCAAAGGTATAGGAGGGAATGAATTATGTCTGTTCTGTTCTGTTCAAGCGTATAGATCAATTTCTTCTGAGTTCTTTTGCTGGCCACTTAGGACACATCCAAAAGAGAGCTGCTGGGTATTCTCGAGGAGCAGAACATGGGCTGAAGAAATGAAACTTTTGTTCCAATGCTCCTGTTCCCAAAGATACCTACATACATTTTTACATCAAACTTCTGTCACTGCCTAAAGATCTTCTGGGTGTACACAGATAAACCTTCAGTTCTGACAGCACAGATGAGCTGCATTTCATGCCCATGTCCAATTAACATTCAGAAACCCACTCTAACTCCCCTTCAGCTTCATGTTTTTCACCTAACACACCTACACAATCAGGGCCTTTCTCAAACACTGTGGTTTTCATGGTTTTCTTTGAAAAGGCAACCAGAAGGGGAGGTTTCTGTCTCTGTCTTTGTGCAGTGACAACAGCAGGCCTACATCACAGAGGGGACCTGCATTCAATCCCCACCGTTGTCTGAGGGGGTTTCAAGACGACAGCTATCTCCCAAAAGAGGCTCCAGGTGAAAAAAAAAAAAAAAGAAAAAAAGAAAAAAAAAAAGAAAAAAAAAAAAGAGGCTTTTATGCTCAGATGTTTATATTCCTCAAACTATTACTGAAGGTTTTGCACTGCATAGGAAATAGTTAACTTTGTAGATGCTGGGAACAGAAAGAAAGTGAGATCAAGAAGCAGCATGATGGGGTAGCCTTGCATGCACCCCCTTGGAAGCAATAAAGAGCACCAGAACCCACATCCCTTAAGGGATGCACTCTTGTTTCTGCTCTAACCACAAAAATGTCTCTTCTGTGCACCATCAGCAGAACAAATAAGGGAGAGCTCCCACAATCAGGCACCCCACAGTCTGGTGTTTACAGTACATCCTAGGAGCTGTGAGACATGGATTGCAATCTCTCCAGGGAAAGGTGGGAGCTGAGAGAAGGCTGTTGCTTCTTGGGTGACTGCACTGGCCTGTTACATAAGAGAATGGCACAGTTTCAACAACATATCAGATTAAAGAAAGAGTCAGACACTGTACGCTACTTTAGGAGAAAAAGGTAAAAATACACTAAGTGTAAAATATGAAGTTCTCAGTTCCCAGTGGATGGAGGCATCTGATGCCGTAGCAGGGCATCAGAGTGATAGGGAGAGAAGATTGATTCCTGGCCTCAGATTGTCTCTGTTGTCTGGTTCACAGAGCACTTCTTGCAGAGATAAAAGCCCAGGTCCTGGGAGCAACATCACCACCAAACCCTTTGAAAGCTAATTTACCAGACAAAGCAACACATGAACTGTAGCCACGCTGCTGCTGTTTTGGAGCTAGCTCAGGTCTCTCTAGCTGGAACTGTACCTGTACCATGTAGATGTACTCTCCCAAGCAGCTCAACTTTGGATCTGATATTTAGGATTCTCAAGATAGCTAGGATGAAAACTGTTGCTCCATGAAAAAAAAACAGCTTTCATTTATTTCAGGGTTAGTCACATCTACTTCCTTGATTTCTTGCACTAGAGAGAACACAAAAATCCAAAAATGAAACCAGTATTGAGGTGATGACATTTTTGCATGCTTTCTTACTCCTCTCTGTAAATGTATCAAAAATGGCAAACAGCAACCTAAAAAATGATGGGTTTGAGATAGACTGAAAGTATCATAGAAGTGTAAAGTATCCCTGTCATATATTTCTAAACTGAGACATTTCTCTATTTTGCCTTTCATGTATTTGCATATCTTAGAATTTTTGTTTGATTACCACTGAAACTCTGACTGGAAATTGCTTTTAGAATTGTTCTCTTACTCATTTCTGTTTTGACTTCCTTTTTATTAATGGCTTTAATAGGTTCTTACTTTCTAGTATATTTCTGCTTGTAATTTGAAAAGATGAAACAAAGATTTTAAGTAACAGTCCTCTTTTATTCTGCTCATAATTTTTATTTTTTATTATTTTGTACATATAGAAGACTTGAGAAAAATAATGGACAATAGTTTTGCAAGAAACAAGAGAACATTAAACCACTGTTTTCTTTTCCATAGATAGCCCAAATCTGCCACCTACTGATATAAAGCAGAATTTAGTGGAACCAGCTGTTTCGATTTTCCTGTGGCAAAATCGTGCTTATTTTCCAGCTATGCAAAACCAGTGCCATCTAGTGGCTATTTCCAAGACTACGTTAAAAAAAAAAAAAAAAAAAAAAAAAAAAAAAAGGTCTTTCAAATATTTAACAAAATATCTATTGCTGCTGGCTGCACAACAAGCTACTTAGCCATTTTGGAATGGATTCAAGAGGTTTAGTGTCCTGTGCCTCCATACAAATCTTTGCAGCTGTCCTTTGAGGTGACATATAAACCTGGATGTTCAGTTGTTTATTTTAACAGCGTCAATAAACAAAAACACAGACACTTTTCAAATTGCTTTTGGGTCAAATGCACCCTTTACTCTTGCTTATTTTGTACCATTAATTTGTTCCTACTTTTACCAGTTCCCTACTGGAGCATCTAAACTTTCAGGGATTTTGAAAAGCTAAAAATGAAATAAAATAAAATGATTTTTCTTAAAGCTTGCTTTAAAGGAAGAGAAAGCTAACTTTTTTTTACAAAAGCAAATATATTTTGTGAAGTCAAATTATCTTATGCTTTGTAGTATCCCACAATAATAAAAAATATGATATATAATGTACCTACTGTTTTGCCTAATTTCATATTTCTTCCACTCTTTGATGAGTACTGTTTTCAAACCACAAATCCATCCTGTCAAGCTCTTTCTTTTTTTTTTCTTTTTTTTTTTCCTTTTTTTTTTCTTTTTTTTTCTTTTTTTTTCTTTTTTTTTTCTTTTTTTTTCTTTTTTTTTACGGAGAAGGCCCAAAGTTTCACATTCATTGTTAAAAATGGGAAAAACAGCACGATTGACAAGGACTAGATACCTAAAAACTTGAAGAATCAGATAGATAATCACTGGGATTTTCAGATACTCACCTTTAAAGTTGCTTTTAACGTTTAGGCCAACTAGCTTAAGGGCAAACAAATTCAGATTCACGTCTGATGATACAGGCCTTTTAAATGCACTTTGGAAATGCTTCCTCATGGAATTAAACTTGAAGACAGCTTTCTATACATCCATTGACTTAGAGTTATATGAAGAGTTCACATTATTTTCTGTAGTACTCCTATAAGAAAGAGAAGCTCTTTGCTCTCATTGCCCACAAAAGGATTGTGTGAACTCCATTTAAAATTTGAGACAATAGAGAGCCCTTCTTCACTGGGTTCAACTTCCTTAGCCTTAGACTTGCAAAAAGCCAGATGCCCACAGCTGATCCTGTCACTTCAGGGTTCTTCTTATAGTTAATGAAACTGGTGCTTTTGAGGCATTTTTTTCTTAGAATTTAGATACTATTTTTGTCCTTTAAGGTGAAGTGAATAGAGCCACAAAAGTGGCTAACCCTCATTAAAAACAAAGAGAAGCTAGAGGAAATACCTCAGAGGTAAACATATCTAGACAATCACAACTCATCAGGTAAGCTCTCCCTTTCTGGATACAGTCAGGCACTGTCTTCACTGTTGCCAGGAAGTAACAATTCTAATCTTGCTCTCATGAAGTTTTCAGCATGGGACTAGAGTGACTAGAGTAGTTTCACAACTCTTTCAATGTTGTACTTGGGGGACTGATGTGATGAGGTTCCTGGGAATGACTCTTTTGAGATAACCACTTCAGTTAGATGCTAGAAAGAAAAGCTGGAGTCTTAAATATCAACCTCAAATTGATTTTGGAATCAGCTTATCTGGATACAGGAAGTATAAAACATAATAGCTCCCTCAGTAGGAATCATCCAACACGCTGACAGTCCCTAGGACCTCATTGAGAAAGACAAAGAAACCTGATTTTTTTTTTTTCACCTTACCATTAAAGATTACTTTCATGGAACATAAAGCAAAAGTGCATCTTTAATCCGATCATCAAAAAGAAAGACATTACAAACTCACAGGGCTTGACAGAAATGTAATTTAAACAACCGTGACACCTAAATAACGCAGGGGTGGTAGATAAGAGGCAAGAGTTTATATGGCCTGCTGCCTCCACTCCCATGGAAAGCTCAACACTTTTTGCAGAATCCGAGCTGCAAAGGAATTAGTTTGCTCTGCCTCAATGCAGTAAAAGAAACCTTCCAAAGGTAACCTTGGTAGAAAACAATTCTGTACTGATCTCACACCAAAGAGCAGGCAGCCTACCACAACTGCAGTATATGGACTGAGGACTCTTCACCCTTCTTACCAGTCTTATTCCAGGAAATACTTTCACGCTGACTGACAGACACATGTTTGAAATTTGTCATGCATTTGCTGACATTGGTAACAGAGGAGAAAAAGAATCATTTAAAATGTGGTCTCCAAAAGGCACAGCACATTGGCAAAACTGTTCGTGGTGAACTAGTGGAACTTACTGGGGTAGAAATAAAAGAGGCAAACTTCACTAGAAGCTCATAGATTGAGAAGGAGGAATGTGTGTGTGTATAATAGAAAGTAATGCCAAAAATTTGAAGATAAAAAACATTAGTGATCCTGTACACTTCAAGTTCTCACACAGCCTTCCACCTGAAAATCATAGCCCAGTACCCATTCAACTTGGACACATTGAGTGAGTTGTGGTTCTGTCCAGTATCAGTTGCTGGATCCGTGGCCTAGAAGAGAGGTCTGAGAAGTTGATCCAGGTCTTCCAAAATGCTTGCTTCCTTCAGTAAACAGAGCAGTAACACACACCCTTTTGAGAGAAACATTCTGATAGCCAAGGCAATTCCTGCCCTTCTTCAGAGACCCTCTCAGACCGATTCATTTTTAAAACCAATGTGTTGACAGAAGCAGGTCACTGCACCGTATAGGAGGGAAATCACCCTCAGACTGGGGGATCTTAAACCCCTGCATCCTTTGAGATCTAGGCACTGTGATCTGCCTGGCAGTGAGAGCTGAGCACAAGGGATTCGCTTCCTTAAGCTGCACCACTGGGCAAAAATGCAAGTCTTAGGACCAGAAGGAGAAGAAAAAATGAAGAGCCTGTGTCTCATCTGAAACAGGGCATAACCTGAGTAAAGCAGTGTTTTTCATCCCTCAGTACTTTCTTTTTTACCAGCAACCACCACCATCCTGTTTGATGCTCAACCTCAGAGCTTCTACTGCAGTTTTTCTGCATTTTCTAGTAGAAACTGTCACACACTCATCTTTGCTCTCCCCCCATGACTGGGATACAATTCCCATAAACTTTAGTTCATCTTCAAGATTTCCTCAAGCTAATCTCATTGGTCTTCATACTTCCGTCTTGAATTTATCCAGCTTTGTTCTAATTTTTAGATAGAAAAATGTTTTTGGGAGGGTTGTGTTTGTATTCTATGCAGTACATGTGAATCCAAGTCCCTGAACAGAGCTTCCAGACATAGTGTTAAATAGGAATATTCAGCTGGGGAGCATTTGATGAATCAGTAGATATAAAATTGTCATTCTGGACATTATGGAAAGATGAGAATCATCCATATCTGTTGAATACTCTGAAATGAAAAGAAAGTTGCTACATAGCTAAAGATGCATAAAGTCTTCTTCCAAAAATGTCTGTCATCATGTCTCTTGTCTTCAAAATAGTTTTGTGTGAGATAGGGAGATGCAGCAATGGACTCCACAAAATTCTGCTCAGGGCAAGCATACAAAATAAAAAAGGTGAAGCATTACAAAGGCAAGCAACTCAGACTAAAGACAAATCGTTCCTGTGGTGAGTAGCTCCTTGCAGAATCAAAATTCATTTGGAAGCATCTTAGCATTGAGTTTTCAGGGCCCTGTACTGACAAATGAGACTACCACCAGCAGACCCAGGGCAGGAGTTTTATAAATGTTCACTGTTCCCTCTGTTTATTGAAGCTTTGCTCATGCATCTAAATGACAGAACTAGAACTTGCTTGCCATTTTAGGACATTGCTGCCTGCATTTCAAAAAGTACTTCTACAGTGACCTTGATCAATCAGTTTGCCACTACTCAGTGCTTTTATCTAATGATAAGTATTGCAGAGAAAATCTAATGGTACTGAATCAGTGACAAAATTCCCACTGCCTTGCAGTGACAGGATTTTTTTGCATGCCTCTGCTAAAATCACCAAGGAAAGTGCTACTGGAAAACAAAGGGTACTATGACTAGTTCAGTACTACCCAATCTGTTGTTTTTTCTCTGCATCAATATGTTGCACTAGTGTTTGCTACTTTCAACATATCAATAGTTACTGGAAAATCCTCCTTTTCCCGTTTTCTTAGCTGAAAACTATATTAGCATAGAAAGGAATACTTAAATAATACATGTACAAAATGTACTACATAGTTACAAATTGCAGTTGTGTGCTTCGAAATAAATTGTGCATGTCAAAGATTTCTAACTGTACTTTTTTTTTTTTTTTTTTTGGTGTAATAAGTTAGGTGTTGTACAATTCATCACTTTCCATGATTCACTGAGCTTATATAATATATCATTTTGCATAACACTGCTTATTTGAATACCAGTTCCACCCCCACAACAAAACCTGCAAATTTCAAAAACATTTGTTGTCACGCTCATTTTATATCAAATTCATCTGATGTAAGTAGAACTGTATGAAGGCTATGGCAGCCTAACAGAAACATTTATGAGAACTAGTGATCACAAAATAACAGCTAAAAGTGTGTTGAATTTTAATTTTGCTGAATCTTACAGTTCATGAAGATATACAGCTGAACTTCCTTCAAAATTTTTAATTCTAGCCATCTTCTTCACCAAGAGAAAAGTATGAAATTTATTTATTTTGCTTCACTTTGTAGGAAAAAAAAAAAAAAAAAAAAAAAAGTCTTAGTAGTAGAGAATCTATGATAAGTCTATGCTTAAAAGTAGAGAATACTGTGATAAGTCACGTCCAACTGAAAGCCCAGATAGACTATCGCTCTCAAAAAGCTATATTGAATTTGATAGTTGAGCGCGTATCTCTGTCCAACACTGATTTCCAGCCTTCAGGTACACCGGGCCATTTGAAGTTGTCCTAGAGAGCTCTACTTCTAAGTATCTTTTTCATCCTACCGATCCAGTGGGGGGAAAAAAAAAAAAAAAAAACGTGGACAGAAGTGGAAAAGTCCCCTGTAGAATTTGGACAATCCTGTCCAATTCAGGGCATCGCTAGGGGTGTCCTATCTGACCTGACATAGGTCCTATAGGTTCCTAGGAAATACACAATATGTGCTAAGGCATACAAATGTGTCGAAGTTTGAGCAACTCCATGGATGGTGACCAGCAAAAATTTACACAATACCAAATTTAGGCTGAGGAAGAAAAGATCTAAATTGTAGACTTAATCCCCTCTGTGAATCTAGCCCTATGCTTTCACACCACAAGAACTGTAACCTTCTTCCTGCTCTGCCTATTAAGATCCCTAATTATATTAAAGCCTATCATCACTTATTCATGAAAGCACCTCTTTAGCACATACAAAGTGACTGATCCCCAAGGTTAGAGTTCCAATGACAGAGAGGAACGTGAGTGTTTTCACAGAAGCACTTTTAAAATGAGTTTTCTTTTGCAACTTTTTTAGCAAGCAAGGTCAGTTCTATTGGTTTTGTTCAGCTGGAACTCTTTAACACTAGAAAATTAGATTGTGTTATCTATATGCTTTGCCACCTGATCTCCAACCTGGGTACACTACCTAGCTCCAGTGATTTTCTTTAATGAGGTAGAAATGTATATAACAGTTTTAAATATGAAGGCTAACATTTTCCTCCATCTATAACTATGTAAATCACTACATAGCTGTCTCTGAATTAGAGAAGTAATAACATCTTATAGAGACCCTGTTAAAACTCACTGAAATCATCTATACAGATGGATAAGATTTTATAGAAAATATAATACAGATACATTAATTAGTTACAAACCACCACTACCATCACCCAACAAGATATGTAACATGGGCTAAGGTGTGTGCTGTGAAATGATATAATTGTTTTGTTTGCATAGATAAGTGAAACACTCAAATAGTTAATAAGATCAAAAGTAACACAAAAAGTTCTCAGCTGTTATTATTTTTCAAGATGGAGGAGAAGTACTGTATATAGTTCACTTTTTAAGACAAGCAGTACCATATCCACCCTTTAGCATTTTGGGGAATGATTTGTTTTCTCCCCTCCTTTCTCCCCACCCTTTCATTCATCAACAGTGGTGGAGCTTATCAAATCCTTTCTTTTTAGCACACATCTGTAATGCCTCAACTGATAGCTGTTCATTCAGGTTTTGGCACAACCAGACACTGCATTGGCTGGGACTACTTATACTTTCCAAAAGAAACACACCACTAGAGGATGCAGTTTTGATACACCTATTTCTACCTACCAGTTTTGAGTGTTGATATGTAAACATCCCAAGCTCCCACACATGCACACATAAAAAAAAAAAAAAAAAAAAAAAAAAAAAAGTTACCCCTCTGTTAGGTAAATTTAATAAAAAATTTAATAAAATTAAAAATAAAATTAAAAATTTTAATAAAAAAATTACCCCTCTGAAGTCAATTTTATCTGAATAGCAAAATATTAGAAAGAAAATATTTACATTCATATTTAATAAACACTGATTCATAAAGGCATTCAGAATTTTTAAGTAGGTGTTACGACCTATTTCACCATACCCTCAGTAATTACAGTTCCTGCTTTACCCTTGAGAATATTCCTGATTTGAGAATACTCACACAATGGTTTCTAGGGAAAAAAAAAAAAAAAAAAAAAAAGGCAGATGACCTATGGTTTAGACCTCCCTACTACTCCACATCCCATCTGTGCACTCTCTCACCTAAGGCCATAAAAAAGGAGATGCAGCTTCTTCTTCATAAAGGCCTTTGCCTTATTTCTGTTATTAGATGATAAATTCACAGTTTTTTTCTAATCTCATGCCTTGGCCCCTTTCCCTATTACAAAAGTTGCATAAGTTTTATTCATTACCACACCACCCTACACAATTTAGACAGCTGTTCTTCCTCTACTTTTCCCCTTTTTTCCCATTTCAGGTTATTTTTTTCCTGTGTTTACCTCCTTTAGCCTTTCCCTAACCAGACTGGAGAACTGTAAGGGCACTTAATTTCACAGCTGCCTCCAAAAGAAGAGCTATTTAAATGAATATAACATGCCTATCCATGCGACAAACATTCACACAAGCACAAATACACATCAAGCATGCAAATGCCCTCAAAATGCATGCAAATAATTTATACATTGACTCAAATTTACCTGCACAGTTTTCACAGCCATTCAGCCAGCTCCAGGCTGTGAAGAAATCTGCATGCTTGGAAGGAGGGACATGCTCCTCACACACCCACCAATTCAATGGGATCATGAGCGTCTGGGAGCAGGCTGTTTCTGAGGATGAGATTCAAAAAGGAAAAGGAGACAATCTGCATGGCAGATGCCTGTCTCTTCTCTCCATGCCACCTAACAGAGACAGAATATTCAATGGATAAGAGTCTTGAATTTGAATCCCCTTGATTTCTACATTAACCTGGCAACGTAATCCACTTCTCTGGTCTACTAATATGTATATGTACATATGCATATATATATATATACAATTTGGGGGGAGTCCTCTCTTCAGGAAAACAAGAAAGAAAAAATCATGTCACACACCTATTAAAAAAGTGCAGATTTTTATCTCCAATTTATCTAATAGCCTCATCAGCCAGTCACATAACTGGGATGTGAAAAACACTCCAGAAAATAAAAATAAAAAAAATCATTCCAAGAAAAGACATTTCTGTTCAGTTTTTAAGGCACAAAATTTCATGGGACAGGAAAATCACTTCTCACAAAGATATGTTAAAACTGCCCTTTGTGGAGTGAAGAAAAATCCCAGAGGTCAAGTAGAAGAGAATATGCCTCTAGGTTCAAGAAAAAGCACAAACTTAATGGAGATCTATTGGAGGACACCAGAGTCTGTTTCAGAGAGAAAAAGGGTACAAAGAAAGAGCAATCTTTATAATGAGAAACCTCTGTTCATTCTCCAAGTGTCAGGGACTTTGTCACTGACATGCTATTTCTCTTCCCTCTGCTTATTCAGGCCAGCTCCATTGTGCTGCTGTTCACAGTTTTAATAGCTATCTGCTTTGGACATCATTAAAAGTGCTGTGGCTTGAGGCAGTAATAAGTCTGCGATCTGTTTATTAATGACAGCAATCCATAAACAAATATGTTACCTTTTGCTCAGAGCCTTGCTGTGGCTTAAAAGTGCATCCGAGAACCATTTCTGCTTTAAGTTTCTGATTGTACTGAGTCCCATTAAGGCACAGGGAAATATAACTTGCACATCGTGGTGGCTCTTCAGTGGTTAATGGGTCCCCCACTGTTCAAGAAAAGTCTCTCTGTAAGTGCCCTCTTCACTGTAAAACTTACAAATCTCCAAAGCTACTGATGCAGCCAGCTGAAGTAACAGGCTCCTGAAAACTGACAGATTTAAAGGAAGAAATATTGTGCAGTTTGCTAGAGGCAAGTTATTTTAATATAATGCAGCAATGACAGCTCTCTACATTTAATCATCAGGCTCCTGATTTTCTCCTCAGCACTTGAATTTCACATGATTTAGGGATTTGGGGAGATACTATTTTACATTCTCCCTCCCAGCTACTGAGACTTCCTGCCAGGTTCAAGTTGGGAGCCATGTTTGTAAATTTTCCAGTTATTTTAAACTGAAACCTAAATAATTGCATGCATGACATGCATGCATGAGACTCAAAGAGGAGCTGATACATGCTTTCCATGGAGATTTGGCTGCTCTGGTATTTTCAGAGTGGCTGAGACACAACAATTGCACATCCTTGCCTGTCCAATGCCTCATTTTAATTCTTTATATCTTTTTGGGATGCCTCTCAAATACAAATGCATCTTTTTGTGTAATTAATCATGCTGTGAGCAAAGGAACATAGGAGTCCAGGGCTCCTGTCTTTGAGTTTCCCAAAATGTATGTCCCGAATCACTGGACTTCAACATGATTTATTATGTTAAGCATAATACAAGAGTACCAGGGCTCACCTACCAGTGTATGTATGTTTGCAGATCTGTTAAGGTGGATGATCAGAGAGAAAATAGAATGTCTGAAGAAAAATACATTGTAAAAGACAGTATAGCTTTCTCCTGTTGACTTAAGAACAATTTTATTTATTTATTTGTTTGTTTGAGGTTACCCTACTTCACTGCATTCTTTGTTGTTCTGTCTCAGGCTCCAACTAGTCCAGAAGAATAAACCTAGAGTCATCTACAGAGCCTTACTAAGACAGAATAAAATAGTATGATATTTAAAAATCTGATGTGAATACATCTCAGAGCTGCAAATTCATGACAATGTCTTTGAGGCAGATCAATCAGCAAACCACAGAAGCCAGTACAGTGGTTAGTCTTCTTCTCTTCTGCGGACTACAGTGTCTGTGGATCATTTCTCAGTATGTGCAGAAGGAAGAAACTCTGCTACATGAGATTTCCTGGAACTCTGTCCCCGTTTTCTTACCTTTCTGGAAATGGAAGCTGCAACTCCACTAAGTTTTTGAAGGTACACACAGCAGGAAGCTCTAAAAACCACTGAGTTTTTAATCCACTCAATTCTCAGTTAAGTCATGAAAACATATGGCAGGACTTACAGTCTGTATTTTATCCCAGGCTTAGTCAAGAAGTAAATTGTCCAGCATTTATTAAGATGTAAACCCATTGCAATCATCTAATATAACATGATCACTTATGTTTTCTTGATCAATCATGCTTAAAGACAAGGGCATCTTATTTCCTTTAGGTTGATTATATCAATTCTTAGCTATTTAGCACTTCCAGACAAGAAATGAAGCTTGCTGTTCTCAGTAAATCGAACCTCCAGACTCCCACGTGCATTTGCTACCTGTCTGTGGTTACAAAGGAGGCAGCCGCTTATTCCAATATCATTTCAGAACCCAGTTTAACCACTTATTGCACTTTTCCTTACAAGAAGCATCACAAAATATTTATTAATTCTTTCCCTCACCTCTCTCATTAAAAAATAATAAATAAAATAAAATACTGATCATTCCTGGTGCCTTCCTTCTATATGCAATGCTGAAAGAGAAAAACAATGACTAATAAACCCTGAATGTTGCAGAAGTGTTATCTATAGAGCCAATCTTTACAGGTCTGCAGTACAGACCGGTTAATTCAAGCCTGTCACCCTAGGCCCTTTCAATATGAAAACTTTAATTACAATAAAAGATTCTTCTAACTCATTTTTACTATCAACTGTAAGATGAGATGCAGTCTGTATTTCTCTCCTTTGTCTTTAAAGGCCACAGAGCTGACTAGCTGCACTACCAACATGTACACAGTACAAGTCTACACTTGGATAGACAAAACCAAACTGGGTGATCAGAATGGCCAGGGTCAAATGTGAGCTTTAAATGGAAGCATAATCCTGGAAGCATAATTAATTCACTGGCTGGGGGACAGGCAACTAAGGAGAGGTACAACTCAAATGGATATAAGGGCATGTCATTACCAGTGAGGATGTGGAGCAGAGGATATAATGACAGACACAGCATGACTGGGAGAAATGAATGTGAGGTAATAAGAAAATTCAAATTTGAAGCTAAAAATTCACCCTTGTCCAAAAATTTAGAAGATGGGATGATTTCTTTCTCTAGGAATAAATAATAATCAAAAGTCAATAGAAGAATACAATATAATAACAATATGAATAGAAGACTTTTCTTCTTTATCTTTTATCAAGAAGCATGACTTCACTGTGTGGATGACAGAGCGCTTGAATAGGTTGCCCAAAGATGTTGTGGAGTCTCCCTCCTTGGAAATCTTCAAAATCTACCTGGACGTGGTCCTGGACAACCTGCTCTAGGTGCTCCTGCTTGAGCTGAAGGGTTGGACCAGATAATCTCCAGAGGTCCCTTCCAACCATAACCATTCTGTAGTTCTGTGATTTTTATTTTAATGAATTCTTGCAGGTTTTGAAGCTTGACTTTTGAATTATTATTCTTAATTTTTGAAGCTGATAATAGCAACATCTTTAATAGCAAACTTTATTCAGTTTAAATAAAACAATATGTTATTGGCAATTGCTGAGAAACAGGAAGGAAAATTAAAGCTTAAGGCAAAGTTAAAAAAAAATCCACAAGCTGAGACAGAAGATATGCAAAACATGACTTGCTTGTTAATGAGTTCAGATTGCAAAATGTCAGTGAAAGAGGCCAAAACTCTCTCTGCTCCTAGCCATCTATATTCCATCATATAACAGAGAAAGCTGTCCACATCTGAGCATGGGGTTCAGCATATTTGACATATAATCATGTAAGCTTGTATCTTCAGTTCCAGCTCAATAAAATATTCTTTTGCATTGGTGCCCTAAAATGGTGAAAGTACACAGATTACCATTTCCAGTCACTACAGTGTTTTTTAGTACATTTCAGGCACGTATAACTGTTGCCAAATCAATTTTAAGAACTAGAATAGGAGGGAGACTGTCTCTCAAATCTTGCTGTTCTGAAACCTGCAACAAGGAAAATATTTGTTCTTTCAGTCCTGCACTCTGTCTTCTTAAAACCAAGTTGCCCTACTACTCTTTTCCCTGTTCCTGAATGAGAATAATGGCAATAAAATCTGAATACAATAGGTTAACATCTTAGGTTAACTTTCAAATTAATACCCAGTAGAACAACAGCCCCCAGAAAGCTTTAATATTGTGAAAAAGAGGAAAAAATAAAATATATATATATAAAAAATAATAATCTAAATAACCAAACACCATCAATTTTCATGTCAATATTTTTCTTTCATTCATTACCTAATCTGATTCCTTTCCAGCCAAATAAACTGACACAGAAAGGGTCCATTCACTTATGTTACAGAAGGTCAATATTGCACATGGGACTCACCTCATCTGATATTAGCTATATAAAAGTCAGGCAACTGGTCTCAGATAGCTTCCTAAATTTCATCAGCTGAGGATCTGGAAAATTCATTTAATCTGTCTTCAACATTTATGCACCACGCTCTTGAAGTATCTCTGTTCTCCAGAGAAAGAGCATAAGTGATTAGCTAAAATTACACTAATCATAAGGTGGCTAATGTTACCTGAGATTAATCTCTCTGTACTTCACACAATTTGCCCAATACCTCTCAAATTACCTCATACCCATTCTCTCCCTTCAAACATAATGCAGCTTTGGACATTTTCAAAGCATGTCAGGGTTATGCAGTTGGTTTTACTTTACTAACAAATAAGAAATTAGATGACCTGAACTTCACCAGAAGTCTCTAGCCATATGTGTGCATGATCTTTCATTCATATTCTTTAATCATCTTGTTTGTGACAGTTATAGAGAGGATTGCCCCTCTTCTCTGTCATATCTAGTGACGGATGCTGGTTGGAACTGCAGTGCAAGTGTCAGCTGATGAGAGTGGGACAGTCTTTACTGATGACAAATGACAAGGTAAATCCCAAACCAATGATACTTCCTCAGAATGTTTGCTGGTACTTTCCATGCAGTTGGAAAAATTAGCCCTGTAGCTTTCTCTGTTCATACCACACACACACAGATTGCTAGCCGGCTGTTCTGTTTGTAGACCCCAAGATCTTGATTTAGTCACCTGAACATAGGAGCTGGTGTCATCTGGCATGCCTTAGCATATACACAGTATCCAGATGGATCTGGCAGGTTGACCCAGGACTTGTAGGAGACCCTGTGTCATCAATACAGGCAGCTGGATGACACGCAGAATATGTAATAACAAATCTAATACTATACACCTACATTTAGGCAATTGAATGTGCCTAAATTGAATGTTCCTAAAAATCCATCAAGTGTTGGATTATCTCACTTAAATGTAGATATCTAAATGTGACTTAGATGTCTAAGCTTCCATTGGAATCATACACCTGATTAGTTCATATTACTGAGGCAACAGAGATATGATTAACTTAGTCTTGTCTTAGAGTTCATAAACTGTGCTGCAGATAACAATATGAGCCAATGCTGATACTTTATTCAATAGGTTGGCTTTAGGAACTTCACCAGAGACTTGATTTTCATTAAATATGGTGGTAATCTAATTTATTTGAAGAAATTAGTATATTTCTTGAAACTGTCATCATACATCAAATAAAATTGAGTTTGACAGCTTTTTTTTTTTTTTTTTTTTTTTTTTTTAGCATTCCTAGCAGAAATGAAAAACAGTTATGGGAAGCTTTTTGTGCTGGCGTCATTTGTAGATAGTGTTGAAGCTTTTCTATATATTTTGATGTGTCTAATGTATATGATTCAGAGCACTGTTTTGGGAAGTCTTCACCAGTACATCATTACTGTGAAAAAATATGAGGAAACTATTTTTAATCCAAAAGATGCTTTGTAAACATATCCTTACCCCCAAATTACAGGCACTCATATTGAAATATGCAGTGACAAAATATAGTACTATACTTTAGTATTTTTATTCAGACTATGATAGTACTAGTAGTTTTTTCTTAGTTAAACTTTAAGTAGAATGAATGCTTTGGACAGTCTCTCATGGGCAATTTTCTTGAAGTGACTGAGGACAGCATAAAGAACAATGGGCAGGATTACTGTTACAGAAGGGAAAGAGGAAAAAGAGTAGAAAATTTACCTATAGGAAGAAGGTCAAGAAATGTTGATGTGGTACCAGTATTAAAAAGGAAAGAGGAAAAATTACAAGGGATAACTCTGATCTGTAATGGTGCAGATTCTAAAGTGATGTGGTGCTCATCTTTTTTTTTGCAAAATCTACTTTGACCTGAAACAGTGATTCAGTTTGCATTAAATTTTGATCTTTCAAAATTATTACCCTGAAGCAATTGCTGGAAGAGTAACACAGTTGCGAAGTAAAACAACAACAACAGTAAAACTTTCAAGACAATCTGATATATCTTAACAGGCTGGCCTGGGATGTGTGAGACAGAGATTCAGATTTTCACTCTGCCTACTTGAGGGCAGTTTTCACTGCAAACCACCCCAAACTGGAGGGGAGTTTAAGGAAAGGTTGGATGTGGTACTTAAGGATGTGATTTAGAATGTGATAGTGGTAGTAGGGGGATGGTTGGACCAGATGATCTTGGAGGTCTTTTCCAACCTTAATGAATCTATGATTCTATGATCTATGATTCTATGTTGGAAAAGATCTCTAAGATCATCTAGTCCAACACTTAACCTAGTACTGAAGTCCATAATTAAAACATGCTACTAAGTTCTACATCTACACGTTTCTTGAAGACCTCCAGGGATGGTGACTCAACCACTTCCCTGGGCAGCCTATTTTAATGTAGTGCAACCCTTTCAGAAAAAAAATAAATAAATATAGTCTCCTAATATCCCAACTAAACCTCCTCCCCTGGTGCAACTTGAGGCCATTTCCTCTAGCACTTGGTGCTTGGGATAAAAGCCAGATCCTCGCCATGTTACAACTTCCTTTAAGGTAATTGTAAAGTACAGTAGGTCTCCCTGAGCTTCCTTTTCTCCAAGCTAAAAAAAACCAGCTTCCTCAGCTGCTCCTCATAAGACTTGTTTTCTAGACCCTTCACTATCTTTGCTGCATTTATTTGGACACATTCCAGGGCCTTAATGTCCTTCTTGTAGTGAGGGGCCCAAAAGTGAACACAGTATTCAAGGTACTCACCAGAGCTGAGTACAGGGGAACAATCACTTCCCCCAGTCCTGCTGGCCACACTATTTCTGATACCAGCCAGGATGCTGTTGGCCTTCTTGGCCACTTGAGCACACTGCTGGCTCATGTTCAGATGGCTATCAACCTATACCCTCAGACAGGTTTCCAGCCAATCTTCCCACAGCTGGTAGTGCTGCATGGGGTTGTTGTGCCCCAAGTGCAGGACCTGCACAGCAAGGACTTAACCTTGCTGAACCTCATACAGTTGGCCTCAGCCCATCAGTCCAGCCCATCCAGATCCATCTGCAGAGACTTCCTACACTTGAGCAGATCGACACATGTACCTAACTTGGTGTTATCTGCCAGTTTAGTGAGGGTGCACTTGATCCTCTCATCCAGATTATTGATAAAGATATTGAAGAGAACTGGCCCCAGTACCAAGCCCTGGGGGGATACCACTAGTGACTGGCCTCCAGCTGGATTTAATTCCATTCACCATGACTCTTTGGGCCCAGTCACCCAACCAGTTTTTATCCAAACAAAGCATACACCTGTCCAAGTCTCAAGCAGTCAGCTTCTTCAGGAGAATACTGTGGGGAATGGTGTCAAAAGCCTTACTGAAGTCAAGGTGTATCACATCCACAGCCTTTCCCTCGTCCACTGAGCCTGTCACTTTGTTGTAGAAGGAGATCAGGTTCGTCAAGCAGGACCTGCCTTATATAAACCTGTGCTGACTGGGCCTGATCACTGGGTTGTTCTGTAAGTGCTGAATGATGGCACTCAAGATAATCTGCTGAGCTTCTTCAGCACCTAGGTCAGACCTGTAGTTTCCCAGGTCTTCCTTCCAGCCCTTCTTGTAGATGGGTGTCACATTTGCTAGCTGCCAGTCATGTGGGACCTCCCTTAATAGTCAGGAGTGCTGATAAATTATGGAAAGCAGTTTGCCAAGCATTTTCCCAGCTCCCTCAGTGACCTCAGGTGAATCCCAGATTTACACAAGTCTATGGGGCAAGATAAATAGAGTAGGAGGTTGATAACCATTTCCTTGTGGATTATAATGGCTTCATTTTGCTCCTTGTCCCTATATACCATGCTTAGAGGGATGAGTACCTGGAGAACAACTGGCCTTGTTGCTAAAGACTGAGGCAAAGAAGGCATTAAGTACCTCAGCCTTTTCCTTATCTTTTGTCACTGTGTTCCCCTTGACATCCAATAAAGGATGGAGATTCTCCTTCAGCCTCCTTTTCTATGTATTTATAAAAACATTTTTGTTGTCTTTAACAGTAATAGCCAGACTGAACTCCAGTTGGGCTTTGGCCCTTCTAGTTTTATCCCTCACAACATCTTTGTAATCTTCCTGAGTGGCCCGCCCCTTCTTCCAAAGGTCATAAACCCTCTTTTTCTTTCTGAGCTCTAGACACAGTTCTCAGTTCATTCAGGCCAGTCTTATTCTGCACTGGCTCATCTTTCATTATGTGGGAACGACTTGCTCCTGTGCCTTTAGAATTTTTCTCTTGAAAAGTGTCCAGTCTTTCTGGATTCCTTTGCCCTTCAGAACTGCCTCCAAATGGACTCCGCCAACCAGTCTCCTCAAGAGGCCAAAGTCTGCCCTCTGGAAGTCCAGGGGGACAGTTTTGCTAACCCTCCTCCTTGATTTTTCCAAGAAACAACAACTTTATTAATTTGTGATTGTTGTGCCTGAGATGGCCTCCAACCTCCACACTGAAGGCAATGGAGTCAGTATTCAGTAAATTCCAGAGAACTGGCATCTCACCCTGTTGTAGAAGGTGGAATTCAGTTGCCCCTACCCTCAAAAGGTATTTTTCCATTTCTGAAATCATATTTATTGTAAGAGCGTTTGTTAGGGTGTTTTGTGCATGTAAAATTTCCCTCTCAACCTTTGGAAGGCCTGAAATGCTTAGGAGGTCCAAAGCTCTGCAGTCTGTATAGATAACAGCAGTACAGCTGTAATAGTTGCAGTAAGTTGAGCATAAAGAGGTGATTTTTCAAGTGTTTTGAGTACAACTAGGATTGGCTCTTACCCTAAAGACAGTGCAATCCACTCTCACCAACTTTAGGATGTTGGACTAGAGACGTCCTGAGGTCACTCCCAAGCTAAATTATCCTGTGATCTGTGCTTTTATGACATGGGCAAATTATGAGCTCTTGGTCTTAGACCAAAGTTAACACCACACTTTGAAAAATCCTGTCTTTGACACCTCTCCCTTTTTGGGTTCATTTATATCAGTGGAATTAATAAATTTTTTCTACTTGTCAATACAGGGAGCAAACACTAAGAACTACTAAACCTTCAGAAAGTCAAGCTATGTATTTAAAATTTTCTTTCAAGCCCATGACTAACTGCATTCGTGTTCACTGTACTGCAGTTCAATATTCAACCAGCAGACTACCTCACCAAATGAACAATTGTAAGAGCTAATAACACATTTGAAACTTCCACACGCTTCCAAGAGAAAGTTATTTAGCACAGTTGTCACTGTAATTTTGATGCATTAGGAAAAGTCATTGTTCAGTGGAGCTCAGACTGTTGCCTTCACCTATGGAGAAAGATGGGCTCCTGCCAATTTCTGTCTGCTGCCTGTTGAATGATACAGAAAGACTGGCTGACTCACATTTTTTTCTTTTTTTTTTTTTAACCTTGCATTTTCTTCTTTATTTAGCTAAATGCTTTCTTTAATTGTTCCTTTTATTTGAAAATAAAGATAAAAAGGAGACTATCAAAGGCTCTCTACATGGCTAACTTTGTAAGAATGCACTGGGGCACATTCGTGGATTGCTTTAAATAAATTAATATATTCAGGCTGTGCATTCAACTCAACTAGGCATAGATTAATGCTATTTTATTCATACACTGTAGTGTCTCCCTGGAATTCTGAAACATTATTTAAATGTATATTGCTAAGTAGATGAGGTTTGTACATTTTCAGCTAAAGCTGTGCAATACACATTAATTATACAATTACTGTCTTGGGTCTGAATTTATATAGGCAATCAATTTACTTAGCTCTTTCTACCCCATTATTGACCAATACAACACAGATGTACATTACATGTGCATGTAAAATATTGTAGATACATTACCAACAGAGCCTACAGCATTTCTTATTTTGCTTGCACAATGTTTTTTGATATTAAAAGTTATTATTTTATTCAATTTGAAAGTTTTTGTTTAAAAGTTTATCATCTATCTTAGCACCAAATATTCCAGAAAATCTGGAGAGGAAAAAAAATAAAATAAAATAAAATCTCAGAACAAAAATAGGGAAAAACATGTATTTTTGTAGTCTAGGACAGCTCTAGTCTTCTAACAAGAGTCACTAGGATGTTATTTCATTCCTAGTTTTTATCCAAGATAATGGAGATTTATCTAGCTATTCTTCTCAACCCATAACCCTTTCAATGTGCACAGTTCCACAGCTACAACAAAAATACACAGAGACCCCAGTAACAGCCAGTGCTCCTCAATGCATTACAAAACCCGACTCTGCTCTATGATTTGACAAAGTGGCATTGGCTTCATTTCTTACTCCTTCTTTGTGTTGCATGAACATGCTGGGACATGTTTTCCTTCAAGTAAACCTACACACAATTCTTGTCTTTTATTCCAAACAAAAATCTGATCACCTTAATCCCAAGACCCTTAACCTTCTCTTATTCACTTCTACCCATCAACAAACAGCTCCTGCGACGTCACCTCAAGTATGCTGTGCAGTTCTGGGCACCACAGTACAAAAAGGACATTAAACTGTTGGAGAGTGTCCAGAGGAGGGCTATGAAGATGGTGAAGGGCCTAGAAGGGAAGATGTATGAGGAGCAGCTGAGGTCACTTGGCCTGTTCAGCCTAGAAAAGAGGAGGCTGAAGGGAGACCTCATCAAGGTCTACAGTTTCCTCACGAGGGGGAGTGGAGGGGCAGGTGTCGATCTGTTCTCTTTAGTGACCAGTGATAGGACCTGTGGGAATGGTGTTGCACATTGAACAGGCTCCCCTGGAAAAGTGGTCATGGCATCAAGCCTTTTGGAGTTTAAGAAGTATTTGGATTATGCACTTAGCCACATTTTTGGGTAGACCTGTGTGGTGCCAGGAGTTGGACTTGATGATCCTTATGGATCCCTTCCAACTTGGGATATTCTGTGATTCTATGAAACACTTTTATTTATTTATTTTTTAAGTCATATTAAATGATTAAATAGCAGGTTTCATTTCTTCCTAACAGAGCAATCACTGAACTCATTGGCATCCTATGATTGCCCTATGTTTACAGCTGAGATATGTTAGGTAATCTAAGAACACCACAAGATTAAGCTCTGGCTAGAAGCAAAAGGAGGGGATAAGGAAAATCCATCACTCTATCAGGTCTTGAATACTTCCATGTGAGTGTCTTCATTTGCTAATGTCAAATGCTGAGATGCCTTTGTAGTTTAGGCTCTTAGTCAGAAAGCACCTGAGAAGGTATTTAGAGAAAAGCAGTTCTCTTAAAGTGAGACACCTTGACTCAATCAACACCTTACTGTAGACATAAAGATACTTTTTGAATTCAGGTCTAGCTCTATGTGTGAATTTAACTCAAAAATCCACAAGATCTGGACCTTACATCTCCACCAATATTTGGCATTTCTGTACCTGGTTGAGGAAATATCTAAAAGGTAAAAAGCCACAGATATCAGGAAGAGGATGATCTGCACATAAGGGGCATTTTGGTTTGTTTCAGAGTAATCTAGTAATATATTGTAAGGACACGGAAAATAGTTTTTCAACACTCAGAAATCTTCTTTGCTTTATACTATCTAACTGTCAAACATAGGATGAAAGTTACCAGTGTTACAGAAAATATCTGAGATTCTGTGGCAACATCTAGAAATGAAAATTAAGTGTAGTTACATTCTCCCTGCACACCTACATGAAAACTATATCCAAGTGAACATATTTGTAAGAAATTAAAGCTGAGCTCTGTCTTTGTGCAAGATAAAATATCACAAATTTGTGTCCCATCATATGATAAAATTGTCCCAATAGAAAGAAACATTCTGGAATCTGCAATTTACTTCAGATCTCTTTCTCTCTCTTTCTTTTTTTTTTCTTTCAAATAAAAGGATCCAAACACCATGCAAGGTAAGCTCTATGGAGGAGCGGGGACATAGAAGGAGAACATGCAACACAGTGATCTAAAACTATAGCTACTCAGATGATTCTCTCCTGGGACTACAAAGGAAGCTTAAAGATCAGATGGATATGTCAACACAGCTGAGAGCTAGGTAGGGTTCAATTCACCCTAAGTCTAGGAAATTTTTAGTTCCTCACACATTGGCAATATATAACAGTTTAGAGGCCCCAGGGTATCACAGACAGTAACAAAGAGCTGGCAGACATGGGAAGAATGCAAGACATCTATGCAAGACACCTATACCCTGCTGGAGTGGCAGCTAGAAACCAGTTAAAGTACATAAGCTGTCTGAATTAGCTTTACAAGCCTTTACACAGTCAAATACACAGGCATTTGACACCGTTCCACACAGCATTCTCCTCAGGAAACTGGCTGCTCATGGCTTGGACTGGCATACACTTCGTTGGGTTAAGAGCTGGCTGGATGGCCGGGCCCAGAGAGTTGTGGTGAATGGAGTCAAATCCAGTTGGAGGCCGGTCACTAGTGGAGTCCCCCAGGGCTCGGTCCTGGGGCCAGTCCTCTTTAACATCTTCATCGATGATCTGGATGAGGGGATCGAGTGCACCCTCAGCAAGTTTGCAGACGACACCAAGTTAGGCGCGTGTGTCGATCTGCTCGAGGGTAGGAAGGCTCTGCAGGAGGATCTGGGCAGGCTGGACCGATGGGCCGAGGCCAACAGTATGAAGTTCAACATGGCCAAGTGCCGGGTCCTGCACCTGGGGCACAACAACCCCAAACAGCGCTACAGGCCGGGAGATGAGTGGTTAGAAAGCTGCCAGGCAGAGAAGGACCTGGGAGTATTGGTTGACAGTTGGCTGAATATGAGCCAGCAGTGTGCTCAGGTGGCCAAGAAGGCCAGCAGCATCCTGGCTCGTATAAGAAACAGCGTGGCCAGCAGGTCCAGGGAAGTGATTGTCCCCCTGTACTTGGCTCTGGTGAGGACGCACCTCGAGTACTGCGTTCAGTTTTGGGCCCCTTGCTACAAGAAGGACATTAAGGTGCTCGAGTGAGTCCAGAGAAGGGCAACGAAGCTGGTGAAGGGTCTGGAGAACAAGTCTTACGAGGAGTGGCTGAGGGAGCTGGGACTGTTTAGCCTGGAGAAGAGGAGGCTCAGGGGTGACCTTATTGCACTCTACGGGTACCTCAAGGGAGGCTGTATCGAGGTGGGGGTTGGTCTGTTCTCCCACGTGCCTGGTGACAAGACAAGGGGGAATGGACTAAAGTTGTGCCAGGGAAGGTTTAGGTTGGATATTAGGAAAAACCTCTTTACTGAATGGGTCACTAAACCTCTTTACTGAATGGGTGAATAGGCTGCCCAGGGAAGTGGTTGAGTCACCATCCATGGAGGTCTTGAAAATACATTTAGATGTAGAGCTTAGGGATATGGTTTAGTGGAAGATTTGTTAGCGTTAGGTCAGAGGTTGGACTTGGTGATCTTGGAGGTCTCTTCCAACCTAGACTATTCTGTGATTCTTCTGTGAAGTAAATCAACCTATGTGTTTTTTTTACATAGTTGTATACACACATGACAGGAATGTAAACTGTTCAATGTTAATAGATCTATAGCAAAATTCTAAAGTCAAATGTATGATCATTATAGTCAAGGGGTTTTGTAATCCTAGAGATGACCATTTCTCACTGATGCCACTTGGGCCAATCACAGACTGGGAGTGCTGCATGCCTACAGTCCTATGATCTACAGCCTTCTACAATTCACAGTCCACAGTTCTTCTCCTTTCCCAGTTTGGCACTCTCTCCTTTTCAAAGGCATAGACATATCAACAGGGATCAGTAGGCCTCTGGAAAACCTGTTAGAAAAGAGATGGGAAGACAGCTCATTTTAAAAGGGTGTGGTGAATTGGTGGAGTAGTATTTTTGAACAAATACTGCTACATTAAATTCATTCCTAGGAGAAAAAAAAAAAAAAAAAAAAAAAAAAGATCTAGAGATCAGGTGTTTTAGGACTAAGGTACTGTCTGCTTTTGCATCCTCATAAAAATTCTGAAAGAGGCCTGGATTCCAGACACGACAGCAGAAGAAGTGTTCTCAGAGAGACAGAGTCCTAGCACTGGCTTTGGATTTTAACTGAGCAAAGGACCCTAGGGGTAGGGGTACTGAGAGGCTGATAAAACCTTTTCAATGAACTTTTTAGAGTTCAATAATGAATTAAGGTGCTGACAGAGATAGCACCTTCCCCCCCCTAAGAGGGAAGGTGGAAAAAAATGCAACTAGAATTCTTTTTTTTTTTTTTTTTTAATGATATCTGAAAACTTCTAGTGTGAAATGCTAGTATGGTTTGCTTTATATTAAGATTACAATCAGGGTCTGAATACCTGATAATCATTAAAAACACAGAAAGTCTCTGCTAGACAGGAGCTTTGCCTCCTACTCAGCACATGGCATAATGAGGCCCTTTCTCACAGAACCACACTTCCTAAAACTAGATTACTTATAAAATCCAGTGCTGCCTCAGGTAAGGAAGTTTTTAAAGGTTTTGAAGTGGCAGAATTAGCCAAGCTATTTGGTAGTGTTTTTCCTCCTAGGAGACTTCTCTTCTCAGCTGTTACTTCAGCCTGGCAGCTCAGATGAAAGAACAGCCTAGGACAGAACAGATGAGGGACTCTGCAGGAAGGGGTAAAAAGATCATTTTCACACTATTCACAAGAATTGGATCCCTCCACTGCATGTGGAGCTAAAATTAGCCTTCTGTACAGGCATTCGACTTTTCAAACATTTCTAACATCTCAGAGTAGAATCACACTTTATGGAACTGCAAGAACCACCCTTACTGAAATTCTACTCAAGTTGCTAAAGAAAGGAGAAGTATGTAAGGGTGTTAACTTTTCCTCAGCTCCCCCTCCCCCCCTCTTTTTTTTCCTTTTTTTCTTTTTTTCCCTCCTTGAAGAAGTTCCGTCACAGTGAAGTAAAGCTTTGATTTTTCCCTCCCTCCCTGTTTCTCATTGTCCTGACTCACTGTCTCTCCACACATGTGAGATACCAAAAAAAGACGAAGACATGTTGGAGTAAGTTGTGATCAAACAACTGCATTTCAGATCTTGGCAAAGATGAACTGAATAACCCATTCAAAAAGGCATTTGCCCAGTCTTTGAAGAGCCTTAATGAGAAGTTCTACTAATCAACAGTTAACGAACATTATCATAAATATTTTTGACAAAATGTTCAGCATGAAAGTTCATCTGTTCTAGCAGCATAAGCAAAATCAGATTAAAACCTTAATTAAAATATGAAGAAGAGGCTTGTCATGATCTTCAACACAGTGGAAGATTCCTTTTTTGAAAATCAAGCTCTCTCTTGCTGTCATATTATACTATGTTGTTAATGAGCCCTTTCATTTCTCCATGCATAGCAATATATTTAATCTTAGCTGCATATTTTAAATGATTGATGTTCCCCTAATTACATTTTATGATATATTGTGCTGTGCCACCTCTAATGAGTGGCAAACATGGTATTACCTCACTAGTACTCAACCACAGAAATCAATAACTGACATTTATTCAATGAACTGCAAATTGTGATTCACTAGCTTCTCTTTGTGTTGAGTAAATTCAAACTGTAATTAATTTTCATGCATATCACAAATAGCAAATGTGTTCGTATGGGCTAACTTTAAAAGTGATTTGCTTCTTCTCTGTCTAATTACAACACAGCAAAACCTCTCAAGTCATCATTCAAAGGGCTGAGAAGAATCAATGGCTTGACAGAAACCATCTCCTTAGAAGGGCAGAGCACAACCACAGTTTACACTTTTGGGACTACTTCAAAGCCATTTCTTAATACATGAGGTTGTTTCTGTCTTATTGAATGAAGGTGGTAATACTCACAAGCAATCTCACCTACATATATTTGCTCATGCATGACAATGAGAACAAAACTCCTCTTATAAACTTTCCTGCCAGGTGTGTTTAAAAATATATCCTACTAAAAGAAATAACTGCCTTTTTCAAAAGATGGACTTTGTCGGATATCCAGAAATTGTAACAAGAGAACTGACTTATTATTGCTACTCAAAAGTGATGGTTTTGCTTGTAAGCCACATCAAAATTGACAAAACCACCATTAGTTGTTCCTTTCAAAACTTCTACTTGTCGCTTTAGCTAGCTTGTGATTTCTTTATTTTTTACTGAAAATTTCCACTCAAATCAGAGGACAGTACTGAGGATTCACAAATCAAACAAGTATTGGAGTTACAGCCCTCCAAAATTGATAGCAAAATTTTCTGAGTTGTTTTGGGATTGGTACAGTTCTTTGCACTATTACAGAGCACCATTTCAGGGATGGTTGTAGAGGTCAACATTGAAACTTGCAGTCCAATCCACTGAATTAAAAATGTCTAGGGCTGGTCTCAGGCACTAAGGCCAGGTAGTCTGAAAGGGCCTGTATCCACACAGCTTTGGTCTCCAAAAATATAATGCAACGTGTCTCTTAGAAGTGACCTCTGGCCTATGGTAACACCCAAACAGTCCCTAGGAATAACATGAGAGGATGCTGCTGGTCCTGGGCCAAAACTGTACCAGGGACCACTCTGATAATACAGACGGTCACGTGCCAAGCCCAAGAAAATGCCACAGCACCACCTAATTTACCAGTAAATAGGTATCCAATATTTCTCTTCTGCAGCCTAGTACAAATTTTGACTTTTTCTCTAAACAGGTCCCCTTTAAGGCATTCATTTTAAATCTCTCAGGTCAACATTCTGCAACAGAAATTATTTTCTAAAACACCCTTGGCAGGGTTCTGCATATATTACTTACATTGAATTTACTGATATGATTAACACAGAGTGAAAAAAGTGTAAGGGAATATGGTACATTAGTTTACATTTAGTTTTAAATCATAACCAAACTTTTGGCTTCTGGGATTACTGCCAGCTCTATCCAGGTGTCCCAGAAGATGACTACAGCAGATGATATCTGCTGAGAGGCAATATGCCCAATTTAAACATTTTATTCGCACCCTGACTGCAGGTGCTTAGTTAAGGAGTGTTCTAAACTTGTACCTAAGTTGCCTGTGTATTCAGCAGAGACAGACAGGTATCTTTGAAGACCTCCAGAGAGCCTGCCTGGCCGATTTAGGTGTCCACAATCACACAGATGAGAACTTTCTCTCTCTGAAGCTTCTCAGAGACAGCTGCCTCTCTTCCAGAACTGATCTTTACGGCAGTCAAAACAGATCTGAAAATTCAGTAACTCAGTCAGAGAGTCTATTTTCCCCAAAAGAAACACTATATATGTACCTGCAATGGTTGTCCAGATTGACTCTTCACCACTATGTTATCTACAAAGCAAGAGTAAAGACAATGAAAAGTACAGTGAGTAAAGAGAAGAGCTTTTTTTCTAAATAACAGAGGGAAGAAAAAAAAAAAAAAAAAAAGTTTATGCAAGTATTATTTTAATATTTATTTTAATGATCACTTGTAACAAGTAATAAGAATCTGACAATTTATTTTCTAGTTAAAAAGACAGCCCTCTTTTCTTTAATGAATTGAAAACTGCTCAGGCACATACTTGCAGGTAGACCTGTGTTTTCTTTCTCAGTTCATTTAGCACAGAGTTATTTTTACCTTTGAGAAGTACAGTCTTGGTTTCTTTTGCTATCCTTTGGAGAAAAAAAAAAAAAAAAAGGGCAGATAGAGACTAGAGAAGTGTCGAATTAATCATATAATCATAGAATATCCCAAGTTGGAAGGGACCCATAAGGATCATCAAGTCCAACTCTTGGCAACACACAGGTCTACCCAAAATTTAGACCATGTGACTAAGTAGTCCAATCTCTTCTCAAATTCAGACAGGCTCGGTGAAGTGACTACTTCACTGGAGAGCCTGTTCCAGTGTGCAGCCACCTTCTCAGTGAAGAACCTCCTCCTGAAGTCAAGCCTAAACTTCCCCTGCCTCAGCTTAACCCCGTTCCTGCAAGTTCTATCACTGGTGTTTATGGAGAATAGGTCACCCGCCTCTCCACTCCCCCTCACGAGGAAGTTGTAGACTGTGATGAGGTCCCCCTTCAGCCTCCTCTTCTCCAGGCTGAACAGGCCCAGTGACCTCAACCACTCCTCATATGTCTTCCCCTCCAGGTACTTCACCATCTTCATCACCCTCCTCTGGACACTCTCCAACAGTTTAATGTCCTTTTTGTACTGTGTTGCCCAGAACTGCACACAGTACTCGAGGTGAGGCCGCACCAGCGCAGAGTAGAGCAGGACAATCACTTCCCTCAACAGACTAGCAATGCCGTGCTTGATGCACGCCAGGATACGGTTGGCCATCCTGGCTGCCAGGGCACACTGCTGGCTCATATTTAACTTGCTGTCAACCACTACCCCCAGATCCCTCTCTGTGGGGCTGCTCTCTAGCATCTCGTCACCCAGTCCGTACGTATAGCCAGGGTTGCCCCATCCCAGGTGCAGGACCCAGCACTTGCTTTTGTTAAACTTCATGTGGTTGGTGACCACCCAGCTCTCCAACCTGTCCAGATCTCTCTGCAAGGCTTTTCCACCCTCATCCAAGTTTGGTGTCATCAGCAAATTTGCTCAAGACACCTTCTAGTCCTACATCCAAATCATTTATAAAAACATTGAAGAGAACTGGCCCTAAAATGGAGCCTTGAGGGACCCCACTAGTGACCATCCACCAGCCTGATGTGGCCCCATTTACCACAACCCTTTGAGCCCTGCCCTTCAGCCAATTGCTCACCCATCATATGATGATTTTGTCTAGTTGTATGCTGGACATTTTGTCCAGTAGGATCCTATGGGAAACTGTGTCAGAAGCCTTGCTGAAGTCCAAAAAAATTCACATCAGCTGGTTTCCCTTGGTCAACTAGCCGGGTGATCTTCTCATAAAAGGAAATCAAATTTGTTAGGCAGGACCTACCCTTCATGAACCCACGTTGACTGGGACCAATGACTGCATTGTCCCTGAGGTACACTTCAATAACTTCAAGAATTATTATCATGATTTTAAACTAGTTTAAGTTTTCCTTCAGTCTTACCTCCATTTTATTTCTATTATAAGTGTCTGAAAAACAAAGATGCTTTAGGATTGGGTTGAGAGTAAACGTATCAGAAACCAATTCTAGATCTGAGAAAAAAACAGAAGAGCGATCTCAGACATATTTTCAGACAGTCATTGGAATTTCAGCCAATTTTTCAAACAGTGCACACACACACACACACACACACACACACACACACAAAAAGTTTGACCTCATTTTCAACACACTAATTAAGCCACAGTAAAGTTCCTTGCTAGCCTCCTAAAGCCTGATTGAGCTCTGATAGGAGAGAGGTCATAAATAAAGGTATTCCCAAAGATTCTTTGGGACTGTGAAGGTATGGAATTAATTTAACCTACAGTGGATGAATGTAGGTCTCCATAAGCCTTGAATGATTAATCTATAGACGAGCCTGTTAATGGGTCTGTTATCCCACTGAGGTTAATGAGCCCTTGAGCATCTGTTGAAGGCACAGTCACTTAGCAATTAGTGTCTTGTATTCAAACCAGCTGACAGGCTAGGCAGCAGTTGATACCCAGTTTTCATTGTACTGTTCTCATAGTATCTAACATGCCCACTCTAAGCCCTCCTGCACTGGTTAGTTAACTGTTAAGAACAGATTTCTCCACTATTATATGAGCTCAATGATATGGCCTTTATGGAGTGGATTTGATCCAGAAAATTTTCTTTCAGGTTTTTATGGTTCCTATGCATGGTCAACAAATATCTGAAATAAACTTTTCATCTGCAGAGATCAGTTTAGTTCAGCCATAAAGGTCAAACAGGATAGTTGGCCTATCGGTATAATAATAGGAAGTGGAAAAATTTTTCTATTCCATGACGACAAAGCTGAGAAATACAAAGTTATGAACACCAGAACATTATTCCTTCCCAGCATACTTTTCTCATAGGATGTGTTGGCTCTTAGAGAATAGAGTACATATGGGAAATGCAGGATTTTAAATTGCCTTTGTGCCTTTGAAGGAAGTTGTACCTGAAACACCATGCATTTGCAATGAAAGTGTGAGGGAGGAAAGAAAAGAGAAGTAAAGAAAAACTATTATTCCCCTTTAATGAATAAAGAAAATGAGGCACAGAAGGAGGTAACCACATCATCCATTTTCAGCTACTTCAGTTGCATGCTCTGAATTGCCCCTTGGAGGATCCTACTTCTTGTCATTGGATGTACGTGGAAATTCCCAGCCTTACTTATTACCTTACGTCTCTGAATTGTAGCTAAGATAAATTACTACAGCAGCCTAAAGTAAATGTTATGTATATACTTCAAACAAGCCAAGGGTTCTGTTCCAGAGTGACAGCTGCTTCCCCTGGGATGACTCTAGTGGCTCTTAATCCTAGTTATTCACCCAACATTCTCTCAGTGAATGAATGTCTCAGCTGGGACTTTGCAACTGCAAATGAGGCAGCAACTAACCTGTCATACTTTACACAGTGGCTTGTGCAGGTAAACTGACTTACCTTAATAAACTAGGCTGTCACCTGTGACAATCAAATGCTATTTAAGATTAATATTGTGGTAGAACACACATAATAACCAAGCCACATTTTCCTTGCCCTGGTCTCAGCTGTACATGTATATACAGTTGGAAGAAGACAAAAAGCACTAAAAAATTAGTCCATTTAACAGCAAACTACTTTTCACAGTGACTGTGGAAAGCTATGTTCAGTGGGGGATGTGGACCAAACTTCTGACTCCAGACTAAGATTTATACATGTATGTATTTTCCCTGAAAAGTAGACTTCAAACTGTCTTGGCCTTTGGGGAAGTTTTGATTAGTAGCTGAATCTCAGAACTTCTGAAATTGTATATCTCCCTACCAAGCACATCTGAAACTAAGAGCTATCTTTTGAATCTATGGTTTAAATTCAAGAATCATCTCAATTTTCAAAAGAGTAAGTGTAAAGTGCCTGCTTCAAGGAAGTACACATAATGTAACTAAAAGCTGAAAAAGAATATAATTTAGAAAAATTTGCAGTCAAAATGTAGTTGCCTCCCAGAGTGCTTTGAGCTATCCTAGTAGTGTATAAAGAGCATCCTAACTCATCCACTAAAATAACTTCCTGGTCTCAGATCGTTGATCATTTATATTATACTTCGGATATTTTTCTCCTTTTTTGTTGTTGTGAAGTGCTTGAATTATGTCTTTCTGCTGTGAAAAGCAATTCCTTATAAAATGATACAGGAGAGAGTGTGCATTTTTAAACAGAAAATATTTGCTCTAATCCTTCATATTTAAACTGTATAAATCATTGGGATCCCCATGCCTGTTCTCAAATTATCTTCACCTGGGTCAGCAGCCCTAATAACAGCAGTTTTTCGCACAGTACCCAATTTTAATTAATCTTCTTTAACTAAAGTCACTATTAAATAGCTCTCAAATTTTACTTTTCATAGGAAATTGAATTAACATTATCTGAAATCACTGAAGGTTTATTCCTTCAGTGTTTTTTGAGAGATTGGACTTCCCCTTCATTCAGCTACACCTTCCTTCAACTGCCTCTCCTCACCCACATTCAGGAGGTGTCTTTTGAGGATTTAATATCACCATAATGGTAAATTCCAAGACCAATGACGTTTCATCTTTTTCCTTTATTTGTACATATTACTCTTTCAAGAGTCCATTACTTGATAAGATTATTTTTAGGCTGAACTACAGTGTTAATCATAATTCCTAAAAATAAGACCTGTGTCATCATGCACAAAACTCCTACTGGTCAATGTGGTGGGTAGACCCCAACCAACAGCCAGGCACCCACACAGCTGCTCATTCACTTCCCTATCCCCAGTGAAACAGAGGAGAGAATAGGATATGCAAAAGCAAGAAGAATTGTAGGTCAAGATAGAGACAGCTTAATAGATGAAAGAAAGAAGAAAAAGAAAACAAGCAAAGACAATCACTCGCCACCTTCTCACAAGCAGACCAATGTCTAGCCAGTCTCCGAGCAATGGCCACCTTGAAAGCAAATCCCACTTGCATTTCTTACCATACCTCCAGTTTTTTTTACAGTGTACATTATAGTGTACAGAAGATCACTCTGGCCAATTCAGGTCAGCTATTCCAGCTGCATCCCCTCCCAGCATCTTGCCCATTCATGGTTTACTTACTCTGGGGGCAAAGGGAAAAAAATAAAATAAAATAAATAATTAAAAAAAAATCACAGAATCACAGAATAGTCTAGGTTGGAAGAGACCTCCAAGATCACCAAGTCCAACCTCTGACCTAACACTAACAAATCTTCCACTAAACCATAACCCTAAGCTCTACATCTAAATGTATTTTCAAGACCTCCATGGATGGTGACTCAACCACTTCCCTGGGCAGCCTATTCCAGTGACTAACAACCCACTCAGTAAAGAAGTTCTTCCTAATATCCAACCTAAAACTCCCCTGGCGCAACTTTAGTCCATTCCCCCTCGTCCTGTCACCAGGCACGTGGGAGAACAGACCAACCCCCACCTCGATACAGCCTCCCTTGAGGTACCCGTAGAGTGCAATAAGGTCACCCCTGAGCCTCCTCTTCTCCAGGCTAAACAGTCCCAGCTCCCTCAGCCACTCCTCGTAAGACTTGTTCTCCAGACCCTTCACCAGCTTCGTTGCCCTTCTCTGGACTCACTCGAGCACCTTAATGTCCTTCTTGTAGCAAGGGGCCCAAAACTGAACGCAGTACTCGAGGTGCGTCCTCACCAGAGCCAAGTACAGGGGGACAATCACTTCCCTGGACCTGCTGGCCACGCTGTTTCTTATACGAGCCAGGATGCTGCTGGCCTTCTTGGCCACCTGAGCACACTGCTGGCTCATATTCAGCCAACTGTCAACCAATACTCCCAGGTCCTTCTCTGCCTGGCAGCTTTCTAACCACTCATCTCCCGGCCTGTAGCGCTGTTTGGGGTTGTTGTGCCCCAGGTGCAGGACCCGGCACTTGGCCATGTTGAACTTCATACTGTTGGCCTCGGCCCATCGGTCCAGCCTGCCCAGATCCTCCTGCAGAGCCTTTCTACCCTCGAGCAGATCGACACACGCGCCTAACTTGGTGTCGTCTGCAAACTTGCTGAGGGTGCACTCAATCCCCTCATCCAGATCATCGATGAAGATGTTAAAGAGGACTGGCCCCAGGACCGAGCCCTGGGGGACTCCACTAGTGACCAGCCTCCAACTGGATTTGACTCCATTCACCACAACTCTCTGGGCCCGGCCATCCAGCCAGCTCTTAACCCAACGAAGTGTATGCCAGTCCAAGCCATGAGCAGCCAGTTTCCTGAGGAGAATGCTGTGTGGAACAGTGTCAAATGCCTTACTGAAGTCAAGGTAGACCACGTCCACAGCCTTTCCCTCATCCACTAAGCATGTCACCTTGTCATAGAAAGAGATCAGGTTTGTCAAGCAGGACCTGCCCTTCATAAACCCATGCTGACTAGGCCTGATCGCCTGCTTGCCCTGCAACTGCTGCGTGATGACACCCAAGATAATCTGCTCCATGAGCTTCCCTGGCACTGATGTTAAACTAACAGGCCTATAGTTCCCCAGGTCTACCCTCCGGCCCTTCTTGTAGATGGGCGTCACTTTTGCTAGCCGCCAGTCAAGTGGGACCTCCCCCGATAGCCAGGACTGCCAATAAATGATGGAAAGCGGCTTGGCCAGCTCCTCCACCACTTCTCTCAGTACCCTCGGGTGGATCCCATCCAGCCCCACTGACTTGCGAAAAAGAAAAAGAAAAAGCTTTGACACTGTGCCATCCTTATTCATCAATAGACAAAACATCAGTGTGTTATCAACACTGTCTTAGTCACAAATCCAAAACACAGGACCATACAGGCTGCTGGGAAGAATGTTAACTCCATCCCAGCCAGAATGAGTACAATTGTTAAAGGAAATATTGAAAAGGAAAGGTTTTATCTATATGTATATAGAGATACCTGTGTATAAGTATGTGTTTGTAATAGTCACCTAAATAAACTGCATTCTTCATCCCTTTGGTACAGATATTTTTATGATTTTCTTAGAGTCCTAATACAGGAGCTTTTACAGAGTCATAGAGAGATTGGAAGGGACCCCTCAAGATCATCTAGTCCAACCCACCCACTCAAGCAGGGTCACCTAGAGCACATTGCATAGGATTGTGTATGGGCAGGTTTTGAATATCTCCAGAGGAGAATCTTCAACCTCTCTAGACAATGTGTTCCAGTGCTCTGAAATGCATTCTTACAGTAAAATTTTGCCTCATATTCAGATGGAACTTCCTGTGTTTCAGTTTGTGCCCATTGCCTTATTATCCTGTTGCTGATCACCACTGAAATGATTCTGGCCCCATCCTCTTGGTGCCATCCTTTAAGACATTTGTATACATTGATAAGATCCCCTCTCAGTCTTCTCCAGGCTAAACAGGCCCAGCTCTCTCAGCTTTCCTCACAAGAGAGATGCTCCTGTCCGCTAATCATCTCCATAGCCCTCTGCTAGACTGTCTCCAGTGGCTACAGGTCTCTCTGGTATTGGGGAGCCCAGAACTGGACCCAGGACTCCAGGTGTGGCCTCACACAGAGTGATGAACAGAGTGTGAGGATCACCTCCCTTGACCTGATGGTCAATGCCGCCAAGAATACCACTGACCTTCTTGGCCACAAGGGCACATTTTTGGCTCATGGTTAACCTCTTGTCCACCAGGACTCCCAAGTCCTTCTCCTCAGAGCTGCGTTCCAACAGTTCAGCCCCCAACCCATACTGGTGTATGGAGTTATTCCTCCCTCAGTGCAACCACTTGTCCCAGTTTTGTATCAACAGCATACCTGTTGAGGCTGCACTCTGTCCTTTCATTCACATCACTGATAAGTTGAGCAAGACTGGACCCAATATTGATCTCTAGGGGACACTGCTAGCTACAGACCTGCATTCAGACTGCACATCTGATCAGAACCCTCTGAGCTCTACCAGTCAGCAAGTTCTGGTTCTATTTATACAAAACCACAGAACTCACCTAGCCATGTGGGCTTAAAAGTCTGACTGTACTGTTTCAGATACAGGACTGAGGCCAGTTTTATATTATTCTTAAAATGAAAAAAAAAAAAAAAAAAAAATAGACCGTCTGATTTATTGGGCATCTATTGGTATTTCTTAAGAAACAGAATCAACACAGAGTATGTTTAACAGTTGATTTACACTTAGGTCTTTTTATTTATATATATAATCATTTCAGAATAAAGATACACCTTATATTCATTTATTTTTTAATTACTAGGAGCATTAATTACATGCCTTTCCACTTAGAAATTACAGGATAACTTTTAAAAGGCGATTTGTCTATAGATTGATGGCTTTTGCCGTAATTTAAAGTAACATTTGATTTTGCTGGAATTTTACTTATACATCTCAGTTGGCAATGCTTTCTCATAAACATGGACAAAAGTACCCAGTACATTTTTATGATACTCTGTGATATCTTTTCATCACTCTTTCAGAATGATGTTCATATTTCAGAGGCAGTTAGGGTGATTTCAGAGGTGAAGGGTGATTTAATCCTCTGTCCTTTCCTGACAAGCTAGTTCCTGGCTTGTTGGTGTGCCCATGATTTAGAAACCTTTCATATAAACCTAGCAGTCTTTCAGTTTTAGGAATATTCACTTGATAAAAACATTAATTCAGCTTTGGCTGCTGCTAGGGATGAAAATTAGACTTTCCAAACTGAGGTATGTGCTGATAAATTGGTACTGTAGAATATGTAATTATATAACCATTTTTGTAATGCAGGGAAAGTGTTTTGCTTGTTTTCAACTGTTGGGCTTAAGAACTGTGATAGCTCTCTGCATCCGTGTGTTTTTTCCTCTACAGAGTATATAGCACCAGGAAGGGCAGTGATATTGGAAGTCTTTTAAATTAATGAAATATTTCTCTAGAATGCAACAATCTGATATGTTTTACTAAATTTAAAATAATATGTTCCCATAGTAATGGCTGTTTTTAAGCAATTTTATGCTTGGATCAGCAGTATCACAGTCACTGTTAGAAGACCTTAGGTGTGCTTACTCTACGACACAGCACTTTATTATATCTACAAATAAGTATACCAATATTTATTTGTGCTAATTTTGTGGGAAATAAGACCATATCCTAAAATTATGCTTGGACAATACAAACACCTCTATGAAGTGAGCTGTAATAAATACATACCTGTGTAAAACATATGATTCAACACTCAGCAGTTCAATTGTTCATATAATTTATTTTTATTTTTTAACAGTGCATGCATATGAGTGGCCCTTTGCAATACCCACAGACATACATAGGCCAAATATTTCAGGAGAACTTGATGATTTTAATGCCTGTGTTTTTGCTGCTCAGCTTCCAGATTCCTTAATAAAGCAATGCTCAGCACTTGTTCACTTTCAGGACTCTCTCTGGTGTATGACTCTGCATCATCCATGTAGCCCTGACTATATGTACAGGCAGTGAGACAAGAGGGTAAAGAGAAGATGCATGGAAAGGAATCTGGTGTTCTTGGTCAATGGCAAGTTGAACACAAGCCAGCAGTTTGCCCTGGGGTTTGCCCTGGCCTCCAAAAGGGCCAACTGTACCCTGGGGTGCATCAGGCACAGCACTGCCAGCCAGGCAAGGGAAAGGATTGTCCTGCTCTGCTCTGCACTGTGTGGCCTCATGTGGAATATTGTGTGCAGTTTTGGGTGCCACAATATAAGTAGTACTTAAAATTATTAAAAAGTGTCCAAAGGAGGGCTACAAAGATGGTGAAGTGTCTAGAGGGCAAGATGTATGAGAAGCAGATGAGGTCCCATGATTTGTTCAGTCCAGAGCAGAGCAGGCTGAGGGGAGGCCTCATGGTGGCCTGCAGCTCCCTAACAAGGGGAGTGGAGGGGCAGGAGCTGAGCTCTGCTCTCTGGGGACAGCAACAGGACTCGAGGGAATGGCATGGAGCTTGGACAGGGGAGGGTCAGGCTCGGTGTTAGGAAATGGTTCTTCACTCAGAGGGTGGTCGGGCACCGGGAGAGGCTCCCCAGGGAAGTGGTCATGACACCAAGATTGACAGAGTTCAAGCAGCATTTGGACACACTCTCAATATGGTTTGTTTTTTGGGTGGTCCATGGTGGAGGCAGAAGTTGGACTTGATGATGCAACTCAGAATATTCAGTGATTCTAATATATTTTCTGCTGTGTCAAACTGAGCATACAAAAATGAAGCACTTAGAAACAAGTCACTGTGGGATGTGACAGTGTTCAACATAGGACTGAACCACCTCCATGGCTTCATGCTTGTGTAACATCACTGAGATATTTCACTGATGAGTCAGGGATGCTAGGAACTAAGGGGTCAGACACCCCTGTTTTTCAGTCTACTCCTATCTTTCTTCAGCCAGGGGCTTTGCAAAGCCGACCAAGGTTTGTTTCAGCTCTTTGCCTTCATTTATGTCTTGCACTTCAAAACTGAGATGTTAGTTTTATACTTTCCAGCCTGGTTTTCCATGGTCTCTGAAGGTGGCTTCTTTAGCCTTTTCCAATGATATCAGACTCACAGTCATTAAATTCACTGTCTCCTCTCCCACTGTCCTTCACACTCAATTGATTCAAAGCTGAATGGGCACTAAAAACAAAAGGAGACCATTAAGGTTTTCTTTTCCAGGCACCACAAGAATACAAAGTACAGTATTTCCAAATGTTAATTTGGAGAAATAAGCATATTTACCTTAAATTGGAAGCAAACTTTTCCACCAGCTGAAGAGATGAAGGATGGAAAAAGAAATAACTTGACATCGTTAGATGAGAAAAATATCATTTCTTATTCTTTTATATAGATTTAAATATCAGTGTGGCATAAACAAGTATATCAGATTTTTTTTTTAAAAAAAAAGGCTACAGTACAAGAAATAAAGAAAAGTTCAGTAGTAAATGTAAACATGGCACAAATATATGCATAATACTCAGCTGCAGTATAACCTGCATATATACAGGATGAACAAATCCATTTCTCATTTTACAAGTACAGAAACTGAAACACAGAACAATCAGTCATTCAGATACTCAGATGGGGCCAGGGGAGTGGGAATCATGACCCAGAGTCGATCAAGAAGGATCAGTCCTTTATGAGCCACTGTCTTCTACTCCTGACATACCCAGAGCAGAATGTACCAGTCAGGTGTTCAAAGCAAAGAGGGAACAAATGACCAACCCTTCTCTTTGCCCTCTGCTTTACTGATCTGTGAGAATCTCTTGGGTAAAACTTGGAAGATTAAAAAATATTAATTAGTACTGCCAGTTAAGGATGCATGTGGAAGAGGTTTGCAGAGATATCAAAGAGGAGAAGTTAAAGGCTATGTTATGAAGTCCTTTCTTTTCCTTCCCCTTAGAAAGCAATATAAAGTCAAATATATATATATATATATATATAAAGATAAATAAAAGGATTGTATTAAAAGCTAGTGGCTCTCTCAGAGGTTGTGCAGCCACCACGCACCCAAATGACATGTTGCAGTCCTGCTTCTGAGGTCACCACTCAATTTTGGCAAAGTGGCAAAATATAAGGCCCACAGAAGCAGCACAAAAACTGCAGACAAGCTTTCAGCCTACCCTGATTTCAAAGAGAGCTCTCCTTTGGTTTGAACTGAAATACAAACAACCTATAACCAATGGGACTGAAGAGACCAGTCAAAGCCAGAAAGTGGCAGAAAATTTGCTTTATGAAGTGAGGCTAAAAGGAGTTTTTCAGCCCCTCCATATTTGTCTGCCTAGTTGTGAGTCAGTCTGATTTTATGCACTAGTGCTCTTACTGGGAAGCAGTTGCTCTGCTCCACTTGCCGGTCTCTGGTCCTAGCAACAGTGGCAAAATTATCTTTGAACAAATCCTTTTTATAGGAATCATGAATATTTCTTTATCCTATAAGCTCTGTACAGAAAATCTCCCATCTGTGAATGATTTGATTTTCCAATATGTCTTTTTTACTCGACAGAGGCAGGAAGGTTCTTTCTAGCCCACCAGGGATGACAACTACTGTAGCATTTCAAGATATGCTTTTGACAATGATGTTTTAGCAATTAGAGGCCAACAGTGCATGACTTATCTCTTGGTCTTACTTTTTCATAAACTAAAGGCATCAAGCCTGAGGTAACAATGTTTGCTGTTAACAGTTCTGGTAATTTCTTTGATTCTGTCCAGGATCACGTGTGCTCTGAGCATCATGCAAGAACCCCAAAAGGGCTGTAGGTGCATGGTCATCCTGTCATTTTCTTGCATGTGCTGTGACCCACCATCTCAGAACAGAGCAGCGTATGCTAATGAAGGACATTCAGAGTTAAAGAAATACATTTTCTGAGGCAAGATCAATGTTGTACCCATGAAATGACAGGCAGGCTAGCACAGACACTGTAAATGTGTCCCCTGGGGCATCTGACATTGGCTTGATGTGGTTCACACACCCTACAGCTTGCTAGGCCTGCTTTATGCTCCAGAGTGGAACTCCCCATCACAGTCCTGGACAAGACAGATCTGCTGCCTCTCCCCATGGGGTCATCGGGGAGCTTCCCTGCCAGTTGTTGTCCATCTTGCGGGAGGGGTGTTGGTTCAGCTGGGCAGAAACAAGGCATGCACACACACACAAATAAAAATAAAAATTAAAAATAAAACAAAAAATATATAAAATATAAATACAAATACAAATATAAATACAAATACAAATACAAATACAAATATAAATATAAACAACCACACGAGATGCGATGGGAGCAGGGGACAGGGCGATGGATGCCCCCTCAGACCGACCCCTCTCCAGCCCCCGCGGCAGCCTGCCCTCCCTCCTCTTCAGACGAAGCAGCTCCTGGAGCTGTTTCTATTTCCCGGCTTGAACTACAGAGGGAGCCCGGGGCTCTGCTTTTGGAGGGAGAGGAGGCGACGTGAGGTGGGTACCGAGGAGGGCGTCCAGGAGCGGCCGTGAGCTCTGCTCAGCCCCCGGGGATGCGAGAGAGGCTTCACTGGTGCCAAAACCGGGGCACCTGCAGGAACCAGCGGCCAAAAGCCCGGCCCAGGTGGGACTTAACCCTCGGGAACTCAAGCTGCCTTCTTCTCCTCTCCGTTGAAAATCAATAAATAATAGTAATAATGATAATAAGGCGGAGGCGGAGGCGACATGGCTCCCTAGACACACCCTGCGAGACTCCCTGTGCAGACCCTGTGAGAGGCAGGAGGGAGTTGTGATTTATTGTTGATCTGCTGCAGATTAAGTTGCCTCCTCAAGTCTTCTCCAGATCTCATTTTACATGTTTCATAATTGCTACGTCTAATCGTGAAGCCATCATTAGCATACCTTGCGAACAAATGAAACCACAGGGAGGCTGCTTCAGACTCCCCAAATGTGATGCAGTGAGTGGTGAGGACGTTTGTTTTAATGGGAGCATAAACTTTTACAAGACCTTGAAAACTTCTTCTATTTCTCTCTTTTGTTTTCCCTATGAGGTAAACAATTTCTGTTTGATTTCATCCCTGTTGCAGACTCCTGTAAAGCCTGAAAACAATCTGCATTTCTCAACTGTCTGCATATTTTGTAGATTTTATGGCAGTGTGTTATCATGTGCAATAGCTTCAAGATTTAAACACGAGAAAATTGAACCATTGAGAAGGCACTGATATATTTGAGAAATAAATCTGAAGGGTAGATTTTTGTGGGGTTTTGTTTTAATTTTATAATTGCTCCTTGAAACAGAACCCAAGTTAATAATCTAATCCAAAAGCATACAAATGAGATATGTCTTAATGTCATGTTATCTCATATTTTTATTAAACTCTTGGATATTACATTCTTTTGTGATTAGGACCAGAGGGTTCTGACTGCTGAAATGAAAGATATCAGTAAAAATACTCATCTCTTAATAAAATATATTACAAGAACATAATTCAGGATCACACAGAGCTAAACATGCCACACAGTCAGTACCCTAGTGGCAGGTTAAAATATAGTTGAGATTACTGAAGTGCAGCAGAGTAGAAACAAATCATCTTTATCAATTCAAAGCCATATTTTCCTTAGCCTTGTGGAAATTAAAGAAGAATCAGAATTAATTGATTTCTGGACTAGATGCAGAAGACTATTTATTGAATTACATCACCTTCCTCTTATCTTTAATCTTTTAAGCCGTTTTTACCCAAAGCACCTTCTCAGACACATGTTAAACCAATAGCACTATAAGACTGCAACAAGACAATATTTGTTATTCAAATGATTTATAACCAAATACTTTTCTTATTAGCAAAGGCTAATACTGGATCCATCAGTCTGGACACAAGTAAATTAGCCATTAACTTCCTGACACCTAGCATAAAACAACCAGTTAGGTCTGGCCATCTAAGTAATTAAAGTTCTCTTTGTGGACACCATGGGGATTATAAGGTGGGCTGAAACTACTCAAGTATCTCAGTTGACTAATTTATATTAAATGCCTGTTATTTAGAGTACTGAAGCTAGGGAAAATTAACTCCCCATCATTATAGCATAATTACAGTAGTAGCCAGTTCCACGGATGTAGGTACATGTCTACCTCCCACTGGTTTAAGTGGGAAGCTAGAAAGTTCCTACAAGCTCCTACATAACACTTTTCATCTTTCAGTTGTAAAATATTTTACAAAGCATGGACTTTATTTACATATGGAGAAACTGAGGTACAAAGAGAAATGAAATCTTCAGAATCCTGGGAAAGTGAATAGGAATTGATTGCTTTCCCTTCCAGGACAGCAACTGAAGGGTATCCAGGGGAACTGTCATGTCAGAGGTCCAAAACAGACTGAGGGGGATGCTGCCAGGGTGCAGCAAGGGCTGCTGCAAAGGTGAAGGGGAGGTGGAAGTGGAGGGTTGCAGTGAGGTAGGCAGGGGCAGTGTTCTCGTTGTCAAAGGCACAGTCCCTCGACACCCAAGCAAGGCCAACAGAGGAGATCTAGGGACCAAGGCAGAACCAAGTACCCAGTGACCACCAGATAGGTTTGCATTTTGAGGTCCAAGATAAATCTGGAAATCCAAGGCAGCAAGCCAGGATCAGGGAAGAAGTTCTGGTCTTGCACTGTTAAACACAGCACTCCCACCTTCAGTGCACAAAGTCCTGGCAGTTTGAATTGGTGCAACCTGAGTCAATTCATTTGGGAAGATGAGTTGCTTACTCATCTTAATACTATAATTTTCCCTAGACCCCTGCCATCAGCTAATCTCGGCAACATGCTGCTGAACCAGTTTGACTGGGCAGAGCCATGACATTGTATGGCCAGGTGTATGTTCTTTGCACACCTTAGAGGTGGTTGTGTCCTGACTCATGGACCATTATATTCGTCTTCTCTTAAAGAGAAATACATCAACAATCTGCAATTGGGCTTTAATCTTTGTGTTTGCAGGATTTCATCTACTGTACATGAATAACTATAGTAATAAAGAGGTAACCATAAGTTTATTGGTAAGTATAGTACTCAGGTACTTGAATACTTAATATGGATCATTTCTGCCCATATGACAACAGCTCCACTGAAATAATATTGAGTGTGTTTCTGTTTTTTGTTTGGTTTGATTTAGTTTACAGGTTTTGTTTTGTTTTGTTTTGTTTTTGTTTTTTGGTGTTGAAGACTGTTCTGCATGCCTCGGGTGATGGCAATTGCACAAACAAATTGCAAGGCCAATATATCTAGAAAAAGAAAGTATGTGTATCTTTTTTTTTTTTTAACCTAAATAAACCAAGTCTTTTTATAATTATGTTCCAATAATACTATCTGTCCATGTAAATACATGTAAGCTGATCATGGGTGTAGCCTGTCTTTTTGCATTTATTTTATATATATATATATATTAGTGTGTGTTTTCTGCCCTTTTCCATTCCCTTCCAAATCCATTCATCGGTTACAACTATATCTGCGAGTCAACAGACATTACATTCTTACAACAAATAGCGTCTAGAAGGACAACTTGAAAGCAGGGTAAAGGCTGCAGTACGGGCATATACACTATTGCACACTAGAGAATAGACCTGGGAGAGCACCATTATGAATGTTCCAGCTGCTGGAGAAGCTTCAGTTGGTGCTCACTCATTAAATGCCAGAGAATACAACTTCATGGAACAAATCCTTAGGAAAACAAGCTTCATTTTCTCTGTTGCTCATGAATTGTCCTTCGTTGTTTTAAGCCACCAGACAATAATCAAAAGTTTGCCTTTGCAGCTTGCTAAATCAAACATCAGTTAGTGTAATCAGCTGAACATCAATGGCTGTAGCAGAGTCATAATCCAGTTGGCTCATCCATCAATGTTCACAGGGTTTTGGTGCCGGTATACAGGGCCATAAGGCAATGGGAGAGAAGAAGGACTTTGTCTTCCTTACTGCTGATTGCCCCATTGCTTCTCTGGTGGCTCTACATTGCCATGAATTTTTGTCATCTAGCAAGTGTAATCAGGGTGTGGTTTAGGTTTTGGTGGTTTTTTTTTTGGTTGGTTGGTTGGTTGGTTGTTGTTTTTTTTGTTTGTTTGGTTGGTTGGTTGGTTTTTTTGTCATTTGTTTTTTCATAGCTTGCCTGATCAAAGGAAATTCTGTGTTAGTAAATAGACATGGAGATTGTAGAGATTGTTTGTAAATGGAGATTCTGCTTCACTTCTTCCCCACTCACACTAATTTGAAAAAAGGTCAAAGCTGTCTCCCTCAAGAGAGACATAATTAACAGAAATCTAACATATTTAAGTGTTTTATGTATTGTTTATTTCTGAAATCAGAAGAAGAGCTGTTAAAAGATACTAAGGTGCTCTCATCCATTTTGCTGCCAAGGCAAGTTTATTTCCACCATATATTTGCTAGTACAGTGGTACTCAAATGACAGTGCTTGGAGCTGCTTCTGTCACAACCAGGAAGCATCAGTCAGTCTTTCAACAATGACACCTTCTGCTCCTTATAGCCCAGAACAAGGCTCTTTCAGGTTTCCCAATGGCTATTTTAACCAAGTAAAATCAAAATAAGTATTTGTCTGCAACACGCGCAGCTGCTTCTTGTCTTTTTCTGGTGTTTTTTTTTGTTTGTTTGTTTTGTTTGAATGATTTTTATTTTCTGGTGGTTGTTTTTTTCTTCTGTTTTGATTTGTTTTGATGGTTTGGATGGTTGTTTGGTTGATTTGGTTTGTGGATTTGTTTGTTTATTTTTGGGGGGCGAAGAGGTTGGTTTGGGTTTCTTTGAGGTTATAGCTCCAGCCATGATCAAAACTGGGGATTAACATACATTCTGCAAGACCAAAATTCAGAATGGCCCCAAAAGAGTACACCAAAAAGTATGCAGGCCTTAGAGAGAAACAAAATGTTAATAAAATCCTACACCTGGAAAGCAAGCATATCGAACATGGAACAACAAACTACTTAAGTGCTATCCCAGAGTTCCTTTTGTATGTAGAAATGGCAGTATGAATGTTTAAGAATAATACCTAGAGAACACACATTTAATAAATGAACATATTAATCTAGTCATGCTCATACTCATAGTGTTGGTTACCTATGTGTCTTTGAATACTTGCTGGTTTACTTAGAAAATGTTTCTGAGTTCTGAACTTCACATTATTCTTGTTTCTCATTATCAGTTAATTGCCATCATTAATCATTGTTTTCTTGATTAAAAAGTAGCAGTCAGTTCAATACCATGTGATACGGATGACTAATCACAACTCAGGAGTAATAAAGAGTTGAAATAAATGTTCATGAACAAGTTGTCATCTGTAATTTGTCCTCATAAACTAGTTGGCAAATACTTATGTGCAATGAATACTTCCATACAAATTAAGATGAGCTTGAAAATGATTCATATACAGGGAAAAATGGTTGAACTCATCTCCTATTTTGTTTGCAATAAATAATTTGGACAAATACAGTTATCCGAAGGGGGGGAGCAGAAGACCTTTATGTAAATTGGGTATCTACAATGCAAATGAGTTGAAAATCATCGTTACTATTGCTTTCTGCTCTCAAAATTTTAAAGTGCCAGGTGCTGATGTGATTTCACTCAGAATACTGTTCCATAATCCTAAAATCATCCCCTCTTCAGAAAGTTTTATCGGAATTTTCATTTCCTTAATTATTTAATTTCTCCTTATACAACTCTATCTTTCTCTCATAATAGGGTGGTAGATGCAGACCATACTGTTTGTTGTTTCTACATTCTTGATTCCATCAACCTTAAACACATTTTGAGTAGCATTGTCATCTATATGAAACCATCATCCATGACAATTTAGGTCACCCAAAGATACCTGGGATACTCAGATAGGGAAGACAGAAGTAACACAGAACCTGAAGAGAACTCATTGCCTTTTGGAGATCTTCTTTGTTACAAATCTCAGGCAGCCTCACCTGCATGCAGAAGCTGTACTTATAAACCTAGAATTTGGTGTTTTAATCTAGAGATGAAACTAACCAAATTAAATGACATGAAACTCATCCAGAGACTGTTTTCTCCATGCCATAGCCATTATTCACATGCAAAATACATAAATAAATAAATAAATTATTCAATCTTTGCACTCTATTATCAATATCAGCCAAGTATTCTCAAGATTATTTGTTGCACCTAAATTAGTCATCTAAGTGCATCAACTACATGACTTTTTATTTTGCCTTGAACTAATCACTCTGTTCCATTTTGTCTTTTTCTTGCCTGTACTCTCATTTTTCCCTCTATCCACATTCCCTCTGACCACATTTCCTTTCCCATGCTGGCATCACAAGGAACTGTGGAAAGAGACTCTTTATGTAGTCTTAGAAAACTAATGAAGCTATTAAATAGGAGTACTGATAACAGTGAACCAGATGATGCATGGTGTACATCTCTGAATTAGAAAAGAAATCTCGTGAAAGCTTTTCCAATATAATATTCTACAGTGAACAAAATAAAATGATTTTGTTGTATAGAACCATGGAAGGTTCCATAGCAAGTCAAGGACCCACCTCAGTATTATGATTTTGTAATAGGAAGTGATTTAATCCCATCTGACTTGGATGTCTCATTTGTACTTATATTTTAATCTTCAGGTGAAGTAGGTTTTTTTTCTTTTTTTTTTTTTCTTTTTTCTTTTTTTTTTTTCCCATGGGAAGTTTCTATATTCCCCAGAGAAAGTGCCAGTTAAGACCTCTGGAGGGATAGCCTGCTTTCTTCCATGTAGGCAATTCATTTGGCTGGATTGGTTCTGCCCCTTGAAACCTTCAGAGATGCTTACTTCTGTCCCTGGAATACACACAAGTCTATGGAAATATACTGCACCACAACTGAAATAATCACCTAAAAAATGTGTGTTGAATTAGTGCATAAATCATGCAATTTCTGTCCCACCTTTCAGCTGTGTCTCACAGAGCTTATTTGTATTTAGAGTGGGCTGTTACTATCCAGAGAGCAATGGACTGATTTCTCTGAATACATTGGTTTCATTATTTTCACCATTGATACATTTACCATCACAAAAGTCAAAAAGTTATGTGATATGCAGCTTTGACTTGTTCTTCTCTATAGCATTTGCATTTTCACAAATATAATTTTGCTATTATGAGAGGAAAATTTATGCACATGAATGTGGGCACAAGTGAGAGTGTGTGAGCATATCTGTGTAATTTGTCTAGTTACAAACACCCTGTGCAAAGCTACCCACAGCACCAGATATTACAAATACAATCCAAAGCATAAATCAAGAGATACAAATAGATAGACACTATCTTGCCCACTTTGAATAGGTGCTATAGATGATCTTTTTGTCAGCCTACAAATTACTCAAGTATCCCTAAGGGGATGAGATATATCATCTTTTACTATTAGCTATTATTGTTACATGCCTGAAGTGATGGAGTAGTGTGCTTCTATTTCAATTACAAGGTTTCTTTACTGGATATGGATTGAGCTGATTTTACCCTATAAGAACAAATGCTGTTATTACATTTAATGATTAAAATCCTTTTTGCACTCAGCTAAAATATAAATCAGTAGTTTGGAAGAACAGGCTTCAAGCTAAACGAAATTGCTTTGGGAGACCAAATAACTCAGGGAATTACAAATGGGCTATTCAGGTTTTCACCTCTATAGCAGGTCACTAATTGGATCTAGACCAGGTTCATAGTAGTGACCTGAATTTGGAACCAAAATTATTATGTTTGCTGTGCAGCCTTCAGTGCCTCGTGTCTCCATCCAATTCCTAGAAAGTATCTGTACAGAGATGGACATGACATGAAATGAGTCACGCAGCCATGTTAGTTACTGTAGTAGGAGATGTGTCACATTTATGTGTCTATTTCACTCCACTAAATAGGGAAAGTATCTATATTACTAGCCCATAGTTAAACAATTTATTTTCAGATAATTGAAATTAGGGAAAGGTACAGAGCAGTTTGGTTGATGAGGGAAATTTTGTTACAGTTATATGAAGAAACTGGCTAAACATACTTTTCTTGGATTTCTAGAGATCACAATTCAGAAACTCTTCACAATATGGAGAAAATGACTGTATGTACAAAACCAGTAATACTGATGTTCTCCTTGTCTCCACAGAAAAATAAATAAATAAATAAATAGATAAATCTGATTCAAAGCCTTTGGATACTACTAGAATGATAATATTATCAGACAACCTTTGGTTTTCATTTTACTTTTAGGCTACATTAAAAAAAAAAAAAAAAAAAAAAAAAAAAAGAAATTGATTTGGGGTAGAGATGAGGGCAAAACATGCCCCTTCAATATTAGAAACACATTTACAGCAGGAGGCAGGTTAGTCCATAATACTAGAAGCTTATTACTTCTTTATCTCTGTTTTATCAGAAGATATAGCCTATTTTCCTCCTTCAACTCAATACAAACTCATGAGTCAGGAAGAGCCCTGCAGGACTATTTTATCCCAGGGGATTGCCAGGATTTCATATCATATCTCTTCAAGCTCCTTTTGATTATAATTGCTTTGTGATTTCATGCAAAATTTCAGCTCTAATTCGGTATTGTTCATCATATGAACTTTCATTGGATCTAACCAAATGTATTGTTGTTTGTTTGTTGTTGTTGGGGCTTTTGCTTTTTAACTATCAAATATCAACAGCTTTCCTTGGAGGTCTGCATCTTGGATACATGTACATTTCATACTGTGGCAAAAAGGTTCACTGGGTAATCTGAGCTCACAGGGTGAGAAGGGGGCAAATATCATCTGAGAGATACTTAAGTGGGAAACATTTGGTCAATGGCTTGTTTCCTCTCCACAGTTTAAGTCTGCTACTTTTTCCTGCCAGATGGTGTGTGAGATTTATTTCTGAGCTTCTAGACAGAGATGAGGCGTTTGAGCTGCTTTGAGGCTGCATCTCTTCTCCAACACTCCTAAACGAGGATTTCAGAAGTCTCTGTTGTAAATTTTGAAGTGGAAGTTTTTCAGAATTCAGTTTGCTCCATGCTCACAGAGCATTTTTTTAATCGTCATCCCAACCAAAATAACTTACATTCACAAACACATAAAAAGTACACTGCACAGTGTAAACAAGCACAAGTGCACAATTTCCATGCACATACCCAAAACTCAGTAGCTAGATTGCAGACAGACATTAACTTCTGAGTGAAGAGGTCCAGCTATAGACAGCATCCTGTTCCAAATAAATACAGCAGTACTGTGCAGCTCTATACAAACATGCCAAACTTTCCTCAGGACTTCTGACAGCAGGGAGCCAATTACTTTGAAAAGAATGGGTTCTGTCTCATGACTGAAGCAACACAAATGCATCTCCCTTGATCCCAACATCAAGGTAGAGCTTTGCATTTCCGATATTTTAATTCAATACAAAGCAGCATTTTCAATGTTATTTATTTATTTATGGTGGGTGGCAGCTTGTTGGGTTTTTCTGCAGTCAGATGTAGCAGCAGCAGGGCTAAAAGAGGCATATAAATAATAGATGGTTTCTCTCACTTAAAGAGGGATCTGTCAATTCTTGCCCTCCTTTTAATTTGGGAAGGGGATATCATTTAAGAGATGACAGATTCTTTCCCATCAAATTAGAAAAGGATGAGGCCTCCAAAAGAACAATGGCTGATGCCACAGCATGACTATCTGACAGGCTTGAAAAGTGACTATAAAGTTGCCAACACAACAAGCCTTTTATCTTTGATGATAGTATTTGAAGCTTGTGATTTTCATCCAAGGAATAGGAGGTATATGATGTCCTCCCACTACTTCTTTTCATACTGTTTTAATTACCATTATTTAAAATATATAAATATTCACCAAATAGACATCCCTTTTTAAAGAAAAAAAAAGGAAAAAAAAAAAAAGAAAAAAAAAAGAAAAAAAAAAAGCCTTTAAGTGAGTAACAGGAATATCTTCACTATGTTACTGAACTTGGCTTTATTCCTTACATAAAACTACATAGCTCTTTTTAAATTTATTTGCCTTTATGTTCATTTTATGGGTAAATAGGTAGCCTTACACCAATTAAATTTGTTTGGAAGCTTAGGTGCAAGCACATGTAATTACTGGGAAGACTATTTTCATGTTTCCAATACACTTCAGTTTTTGCTATGTAAGATGGCAACCATGGGGGTTTTTCTAAGCAGACTGTAGCCTTCAGCTCTCCAGGGGTTACACTCCAGACCCAATTAAAACCTGCATTTGGGTGTTACAGTAGCTGGAATCCTGACTCATCAGCTGGAGAATTTAGAGGTTAATTCAAATTCTTCCATTCTTTCTGCATGAGAAACAGACCCATGTTGGAACACTGTACACGTGTGCATCAGTCTGAGGCAGTTTCTATTTGTTCCAGGAAGAGGTCCCTCACAGGAAGCATTGGTAGGGAAAGGCTGATGAGCCACTCTCCAGTCAGATGCATCAGGTGCTTAAATTCCTTCCAAGTAAAGCAAGAGGTAATTTGGTTCCTGCACTGCAGCCAGCTGTGACAGACAAAGCTAAAGGGAGGGATGGATACATTTGAAACATTGCCCCTTGCTTAGACTAGAGCACTTATCTCAGACACTGCTGTGAGCATGCAATTCAGAGCCTGAAACTTGATCCTGGTTTAAGCATTTGGATTTCCCTTGAGGAGAAGGCTGACAAGGCAGCACAACATCTCTTTTGCACATCCCATTCAGCAAGTGGTAAAGCAGAGTTCAGCATCTTCCTCAAACAAATGTGGTTTGAATATATGCCTCCCCGAAGTACCAGAGGGTGCATGAACTGCCATCTGTAGGCTCAAGGGTAGAAAGATGCCTCCACATCTGTTCAAACTGAGTTATTGTGCAGCCAGGCATGCAGAACTTATGGCACCCAAAAGAAGATCAGCAAAAGAGCCTGAACCTGTACCTGAGAATAGGGACAACAGTATGTATGGCCTTAGTTACAGGACACAGCATGTGCATCCTGCACATCAGCACTGGAGGGAAAAAAATCACACAAGGACAAACAAATAAGCTTTTCTGCTCCCTGCTGAGGCTCCTGATGTCTAAGCTGGAGATATACCATATCTCACCCTCTTCTGACTCTGTAAATGCTTCACCTCTGCCTTAAACAGGAAGGATGTAGGGGATCTTCTTAAGGATAAGTCCTTGACTTGTAGCAAGGATATCCTTCTCAGAGGTACAATCCTCTGCCTTAATCTGAACAATGAAAACATTAATTTAAATCCTTGGCCTTCCATTTCATGACCATGTGCTCCACACAGTATGTACGCTATAAATGACCATTAACCCCACAAGTTCTTAACTGAAATCAATGTCATTAAAAAAACGAACTTAGACCAAACATGCTTTGTAATTAGATCTTAGGACAGATTGTGTATATGCTTTCTCAAGTGGTCTACACCAATAGGAAGCCTTGTTGCTCTCAGAAAAAGCAGGTTTATCTCATGCTCCACATTTCTGCCCATTAGCACTCAGCTATATGGTTATCATCTTGCTGATCCAGCTACCGTACAGCCACATAGATGCTTGTGCTTGCCTAGGGATGTCATGGGACCATGTGCTCAGGATTGGAGTGGGTAGGAGTAGGAACAGACTTCCTCTCATGTCACTCAGATTAGTTTAAATTGCCCATGGCCAGTCATTTACTGTAAGACACCAATTGTAACTGCCAGACCTCCAATGTAAGAGGTAAACCCCTAGAGAGTTTTCTACAAAGTATCAGTGACACTCTGGGGACATATGCAGGAACTTTTCAATCAACCTCAAGCAGCTTAGAAGCGGTTTTCTCTGACTGCTCTCCTGTATTTAGGCTTCCTACATGATATTTTAAGTGCCTGGAGCTGTTGTCTTGAATTTGATCCCTCTGTGGAGTAAGAAGAGCTAGATGGGATTATTAGCACACATGGCAGTATGCTGTACTATGTGGTAGCAAGAAAAATATATAAAATCTTCCTTCTCCAGTATTAAAAATAACAATTCTCAGGATTAGCTATGGTTTTGGTTAATGACATAAGAAGAGTGTCACTGAGTTAGACCAAAGGTGCATCTAATCTAGTTTTTGTTTTTGAAAACAGCCAATAGCAGAGGCTTTGCAAAAGGCATTAGAAAGAGAGAAGTGCATCAACAGCAAACCTTTCCTGATCCCTGCTATCAGCAGTTTAGGGTCTTCTTCAGCCACGGGTTATACCAGATCCTCGCATTTAATAGGTTTTTCTATTAGAGCCTGAGTAATCTGTAATAGATAATTTTCCCATGAGCCTGCCCCCCACCCAAATCTTACTTAAATCTGGGCTCTCAGAGTATCCAGCAACAATGAGTTCCACAATTTATTGATGTGAAAAGTACTTAATGTGCTTGCTATAAGTTCTCCAGACAACTTCACTGGATACTCCTCCACCTGTGTTATACTAAGTAATTATTGTTTATTCACTTTTTCCATTGTTTATGTTTTACTACATCCCTTTTGCCAGCCAGACTGAAGTATCTCGTTCTACAAAACAGACTGGACAGACCTTTTGTTACCGCTGTCACTCCTGTGAATGTTTTCTACTCTCAACCTTTTTTGCCAAGGGCTGATCATAGTCATTATGCATGAGGAAGGAGCACCATAAACTGTCTATAAGTGAAGCCTCACAATCAAGAGTCCTACCTATCAAAACACAAACTCAGGCTTTCTTTTCTTTTCTTTTCTTTTCTTTTCTTTTCTTTTCTTTTCTTTTCTTTTCTTTTCTTTTCTTTTCTTTTTTCTTTTCTTTTTTCTTTTCTTTTCTTTTTTCTTTTCTTTTTTCTTTTCTTTTCTCTTCTCTTCTCTTCTCTTCTCTTCTCTTCTCTTCTCTTCTCTTCTCTTTTCTCTTTCTCAACCCATGGCTCTTGGATACAAATGTTATAAATGCCAGAGAATTTCCCTCTTCATTTCTCTCCCAAGGCCCTGACTGTCTACTTGTAGAATTTAGGGGGACCCTCCTTCGGAGTGAAACATCTTGTTTGCTCTTAAACAGCCTGATGAAGACCTCAGGAATGCTATGGGTCAGGGTACATCAAGTTCAGTGCTCCTGGACTGCCTTAGGTAGATGAAAGTATCTCCAGCTCCTTATTTTAAATACTTGGAGTATGAGGCTACAGTGAGACAAGAAGAGCCTGAAGGCCAGCACAGAGGGCATCAGCCCTGAGCAATATGAGTCCAGGACACTCATGCTGGATTTGACTGCAAGCAGTCCTGCGTATAGATGTTGTTGTGGCCTTGGTTCAGTAGAAAGAGCACTCCAGGAGTGCTAACTGTTTCTTTTTGTCTGTGAAGCAGCATAGATGTTAATCTCCTGAAATAAAAGACTGAATCCAAGCCTAACAATTCTGAAATTAGTGCTCCAATGTCAAGGTTATTTCTACCACTTTGAGGGCTATATTTTGTCTGAAACCCATCCTGTTGGACAGCTGGCTTAGATCATGTCTGCCAGATCAGACACAGGATGCAACTTCATTCAAAATCCTAGATAGACTGAGGAATAAGATGGGCATGTGGAGCCTTTTGGCATCTGTGTTATCAGAATTTAAAGCACTGAGGAACACAGGAAAGCCTGCAGCTCCTTAGAGAGCTAAACAAACCAAGAAGGAGATTGAGGGGTGGTTGAAGATCTCTATCAAAAGTTCAGTGTTAATAGTCTAAGTGGACTTTTAGGTGTCTTACTGCTATTTATGTCTTAGAAACCGTAGAAGTCATTTTTAATTTATGTTTGTACTTACATAAAGGGGAGGGAAGCATGTATGTGTATACTAAGTTACTATGCATGTTGAACTTTGAAATATTGAATAAATATTCTGTATTTGTGTGCATGTGATGTATATACATACATAAATATATATGTGTATGCATACAGATATATTAATGTGGTATGTGTGCATACATATGTGAACATACATGTACATGAATAGAATATATTTGCTTGTTCTCACTTGGGTATCTAAGGATTTCCTGAAATAAAATGAAGTGCCAGAATCCCACTAAGTTGCCTGTATCCCTTCTTTTGACTTTGAAAACTCAAGGCTCTGCTAGCAAATGTGTTCAAAAATCCCTCTATATTACATTCCCAGCACCTCCAGTCACATCTCTCTGAAATTATCAGTAACCTTTTAACTTTTTGTTCTTTAATTTTCTCTTCTATTTGCTAAATTTTTATTGATTTTTTTTTCTACAGATTATTTAGTAAGATATTAGTACTCCTCATTTCTTATCTAGATTATTCTTCATATTCTTCCCCAGAACACTTGCATTCATGGCCCTGATTTCCACACAGCAGTGGCAGTTTGGGTGTAAACACTGAAAGAACAATCAGAGAGAGAAAAAGATTGCACAAATGAGAGGAGATATCTACATCATCTGAGCTGGGGATCTCACTCCAGTTGTCTAAGTTATGGACTTCATCTCCTCAAGCCCTGGAATCAGTGGAAAGCAGTAAATCCCTGCCTGAGGGAATTTGGGACATTTGCTCTCGAAAAGCCTACCTATTTTCTATTCAGATATACCTGATTATCAGAGCCAACAACAGAGCCCTTAGACACCTATGGTGGGATGCCTAAAGCAGAGTTTGAACCCCCTAGACTGACATTTTTTAGCTGTCTTGATGACAGTAATTTTTATTCTGAACTGAAAATCCTAGACTGAAAACAGGTTTAATTAAAACAGTGCAAGCTTGTGTGTAAACCAGCCCTTAGGCACCTTCACAGAGTCATTTAAATCAGAAGCGTATAAGACATGTTACGGTCCTGAATGCATCTGCCTGTCAGAGTGAGCCCACCCATGCAGGATATATTGTAACATTTTTATTCAGCCTAGTTTTAAAAGCCCAAATCATTCCGCCATTTATTCCATCTTGCACAATACACTCAGAGCAAATGCCCTGACTACTTAGGGTCATTTAAAAACCCTACAACACTTTACACAAAAATTGCTACCAGCAGTGTCCTGTTCAATTTACAAATGAGATAATTGCAACACTATCTAAATTCTCTTTACAGTTTCATCTGGGTGCAGTGCTTTCTTTATTACTGGTGCTAACATTTTGTAATAACAGTTGGAATTTAGGTTCTGCTGTTCATCACAGAAATCTAAATATTTTGCATAGGAAAGTAGGTAGCATCTCTCCTTTGTTGAGTGGAGCACTGCTGCCATGTCAGCACTGAATGAGAAATATCAACACAGCAGTACAGTTAGGATGGAGTGTGTTATACCTGGACTCCAAGACTCAGCCTAGACCATTTGTGATGGACATTATGAAGCAGCAGCCATGATAGCATAGAGCCATGAATAAGCTAAACCATCCATGCAGGAATACTAGTAACATGGAACAAGTGGGAGAGATGTTTCCTTTAAATTCTTCTCTCAGGGAAACACAGACCCAACAGCTGACTGCCTCCCAGGAGATCTGCCAGAGGCTGGAGCCATCTGACCTGTGGATTTAGAGTCCTCTGCAGCTCCCTGAGCTCTCTCGTCTTTCTCCAGGTCATTGCTACTTAAACACAGAGGGGGAATAAGGAAAAAAAAAAAATGCACAGAAACCAAAAAAGGTAGAAATGCCATAAAATACCTAATCAGGCACAAGTTCCACAGGATGGAAAGGCTTTGTGCTCAGACACTGGTGTAAGCTGAGGCAACTTATGCCATCAGTCTGCTTGGATTTCTATACATCCCCTTTTCTGGTACAGAACCTAACCCCAAATATTTTACTAGTGGGCATACCAAACTGGAACATACCATATTACTTATCTCACAAAAGCACAACAAGATTCAACTATTTTCCATTTGTAAAAGCAAACTGGGAAAAGCACTGGGGAAAAAAAAAAAAAAAAAAAAAAAAAAAAAAAAGTGCTGTTACCATTAGAAAAGATTGCACTGAGGAAAGACGGATGTGAGAAGAGCTGTTTCCAGCAATTGTGTAGTGCCTCTGCCATTTATACTCTTCTCTGTCTTCCTCTCTTTCAAGAGGCAGGTGCCCAAATAGATTTGCTCATGCATTCAGATTCCACATTTCTTTTCAAAATGCTCATCATCTGGCACACACTCACACACACACACACACAAGGGGGAGGAAGGGGGGGGAGAAGGAGAGGGAGAGAAGAAGAGAAAGAGGGAGAAAGGAGAGAAACTGCACCTAGATTTGCACTCACAAAAGGGTTTTCTTTGATAGATAGAGAGGGGATGCTGGAGGGGTGTATTTTTTGAAAAGATAGGATATACTTCACAGTAGGGTTCACAATAAAAATGGAGGCAGCAAAGTCAGAAAGGGAAGAGGAGGCTGTCATGTTGGTGCATCCTACTGCACTGAACTGACACAGAAGCTGTCTCCCTTGCAAGCACTCAGAGAGGAAATCATTCTTGAAAATAATGTCTCTGAGCCATGATTTAAGACAGCATGTAAGAACGCATATGTTAGAGTGCAGTCACTCCAGATTTTGCTGTATTTGCATTTTAGCATATTGTGACCTATATTAAATGGTTTCCGTGCACTGACCACAAAACAAGCAGGCTCAAATGACACAGCTCCACATGCAGAGAGCTCAGCTTTGTTGCAAGTGTAGAGCAAAATCATACAGCTTTGCTATTTGCCATTTTAGAGCAGTGGTATACACCTGCCATGGTACAGACACTCCTGGATGTTATTAGCTGTTGGCTGCAGAAACATGAAGGGGATTGGAGCTCTGTGCTCATTGCTAAAGTCCCAGTCTCAGCTAACTGCCATCCCAAAAATGATACAGTGCCTCATAATGCCATGTAGCATATCAGATGCCAGTGCCCTGCTTAAGTGTCTCAGCACCCTTTCTCCAGCATACCTGAGCCTATATGGTCCTACATGTACTATAGTCACACATACAAAGTGCTGCTCAGGAGGCAATAAACCTCTGTACCTAAGTTGGCTTTCATAGACCCAGCTCAGAAATGTCTGGGCAAACAAACTAGTAAACCCTTCAAATGATAGCAGAGAGCACATAGCAGTAACAACAACCTCCAGATACTGCTATACACATTTTTTTCCATAGAAGGACTGTGAAGACCTGAATCGTAAATCCCTGTTTTACAGAAAAGGAACTGAGAGGGCCAAAGCTAATTGATTTTCCTGCACTGTAGCATGGATATACAAAAAATGAAATATAGTTCTTATTATGTTTTTATAATTAAAAAAAAAAGGATGTGGACATGAAGATATACAGAATAAACTGCATATTTATCTTAAAGGCACACACAAGCACATGGGTTGAAAATAAGCTTGTATAAAAGAAATGACTGTGTAAATTTAGAAAATGTCAGGTCTAAAATTCCTCCTGTGACCTTCTAGCACTCTTCTTAGGATACAGTCTTCCATTGCAACAGAAAATGCTGGATTTTTCTCAGATGTTAATAAATATTATAACTAGGGGTAAATGTAGATATAAATACCAGATACGTGCAATGGGACAGAAATGATATTACAAGAATAAGCTTAATAATAATGCTTGCTATTTCTAAATGCTGACCTTTCAGTCTTTTTGTTCTTTAAATGTGTGTGTTAAATATAAAAAGGACCACTTTCTGTATTACATGGATGTACTTGACACTCTTCTAAGATAAGTATTTTTGGGGATAGATTGGAAATACGAGGTCACTAGCAGCTATGTGATACAAAGAAAATCATTCAGCTGTGTTATTTATCTAAGTATAGATCCAAAATTGCCTAAATGTGGTCTGTGGGAGACTTTGGGTCACTTTCATTATCCAAATGGTCCATCTGACATGCTCTCATCACTCAGGATACCGTATGCCAGGACATGCTTTGAGCACTTGGATCAGATGCTATCAAGCCCTCATGTTCAGTTTGCTTCTGCAAGGTAAAAACAAACACCAGCATGTCAATTTGGACTAAGCTGTGGTATTTCCATTTACCACATTGAAGCCAGACAGCCATCATAATTAGCATCCTCATGAAGTTTGCACAGCATTTGGCTTCCTCCTGCCTGTATGCCTCTGAGCAAATGGAAGGGCATTTGGTGTGACCAAAGCAGACGGGAAGCAGCTGGGAGAGGTGACTGCATTAACACCTTAACACATAGGCTCAAAGCTGCCTTTCTCCATCCCACCAGCTCAGTTTACATGATGACACTGGACCAGATATAGGATGTTTGTGTGAATACTACAGCCTTAACCACCTCCTCTCCTCTCTGCAGTATCCGGTCTCATGCACTACCATGCTCTGGACATTGTCTGCAACATCAGACATTTGCATTTACAAGTTTGCTATTTTTTTATTTTTTTACTTTTATCTTCAAAAAAGATTGGTTAGAAATCATTGTAATACTGGGGAAATTCCCTCCTTTCTGATGATGTTTTTCATTAGCCTTCTTAGATGAGTAGCTGAGATCTGGCATCTTAGTGTTGTCCTCCAGACAAGGAAAATGAGAAAAGTATTAATAAACCCCCCATATAAACAAAGCATCTTGAGACAGACTCTTCTGCTTCAATGGGCTAGTCTTTGCTATTTTTCATAGCAAACAATTGTTCTCCTTGTCCACCAAGGAAAGAATAAAAAGAAAGGATTTTCATTTGCAGAAAAGTTGGTTTAATTTAGCTGTTTAATAATGCAATAAAACTGAAAGACTAGTTCCACATCAGAGTTTGCTGCATGAGGTGGTTGTAAAATCTAGGGTTTAAAACCTAAATCTAGGGTTTAAAACAGCTGAGCAATTAAGGGTTTATAAAGCTGAGTAGACATTGCTCCTTCACCAAAGGTTTAGGTACACCTCATTCTGCCTTACTGCAGTGAATGGTAATTAGCAATCTCTTGAGAACCTTTCTAGCCAAATATATCTATCATTTTATCATTTTCCTATCTGTGATCTTTGTCTGCTTAGCTGAATTTGTCATGAAATTTCTACTCTGACACCACCCACCCCTTGTTCCATAGTACATTTTAGAACAGAACCCAACACAGTTCAAAGTCACCACTAAAATAAAGCAACTATCTCCTACACAACGTCAATGTGAGGAGAAGAAATTCCTAATGAATGCCTCCAAACCCTCCAGGGATGTAAGAAACAACAACATTAGCCCACTTTCCTTGCAAACCCACATAAAACATAGAGGCTATGGCTCTGCAGGGAAGTAGAATGGATAGATCTGTCTAACAAGGACAGGCAGACAGTAGAAGGTAGAAGTAGGGAACAAGATATGCTAGCGGCAATGCAATTCGTGAGAAGTCTGTGCTGTCAAGAGCTTGAAGAACAACATATGGGGACAGCTTCTCCATGATGCTCTGAGAACTGGAGGGTTAATCAGAAGATTCAATGCAGCTGGTCAGCTAATCACTGAGTATTGCATGCACGGGAGTTTGGGACAGCTTTTCTGATTACAAAAGCCACTGTTAATTTTCAGCAGATAATTTTACAGTAGCTTCCCAAATACCACATGGAACAAATCCAGCAAAACCATACCAAAATATTTTGTCACATAGAAAGCCTCCATCTCATATTTTTTCCTGCCACAACCTGCAATTCCTGGATGCAGAAGCAACTGCAGTCAACAGTCTGTAGATATATTTTACCTTATTTAGCACAACATACTCAAGGATGAACACCTTTGCTAGGTCCTTGACCTTGAACAGCAAAGAAAATGTAATGTTGGAATATTTTACTATTTACATAGAAAATTACTGGCTAAGATGAGAATAACATTCAGACTGTATGCCTTCTGTCATCAGCAGTAACAGGAGAAGCTGGATAATCCTGCAACATATCTTCAAGGTGAACAAAGGATTTTAAATCTAACGGTTGTGTATTATTGCTTATATAAACCACAGGAGTAAATAAAGCAGACCTCTTTCCCTTCTTATCTGAAAAGCCAAACTATTTGCCAATACAACTATCCTACCACTTATACATATACCTAATGCAGAAGAATTCAATAAGAAGTTAAGACTGGAGGCAGTCTGGGATGCAGTGACCACACCTGCTTGAGTTTGTGATCTTGAGAAATATGGGCCTGGCAAAGAGAAAAGTCAGGACCCTGAACTTCCAAAGACTGAACTTCCAGCTGTTTGAAGACCTAGTGGATGAGATCCCCTGCAACACTGTCCTTAGGGACAGAGGACCTGAGCAGAGCTGGCAGCTGTTTAAGGATGTTTTCCTTAGAGCACAAGAACTCTCCATCCCATGTGAGAAAGCAGGCAGGGACGGCAGGTAACTGGGATGGCTGAGCAAGGAGCTACTGGTCAGATTGAGGCACAAGAAGGAAATGCACAGGCAGAGGAAGCAGGGACACATGGCAAGAGCACGGGGATGCTGTCTGGGTGTGCAGGGATGGGGGCAGGAAAGCCAAGGCACAGATGGAACTGAGCTTGGAAAGGGATGCAAAAATAAGAAGGAGGGATTATTTAGGTACATTGACCAGAAAAGAAAGGCCGAGGAAGGTGTGTCCCATCTGATAAATGAGAGCTGGTAACAACAGACATAGAGAAGGCTGAGGTACTCAGCAACTTCTTGGCCTCAGTCTTCACTGCCAGTCAGCTTTCCCACATCTCTAGAGTCCCTGAATCTCTGAGCGAGATTTGGCTGGGGGAGCAAAATCCCTGCCACTGCAATTAAAGGGCAGGTTTGAGACTACCTGATGGAACTGAACAGGTACAAGTCTATGGAGCACGATGCTGTGCATCCCAGCATCCTGCGGGAACGGGATGATGAGGTTGGCCTCTCTCCATCCTATTTGAAAAGTTCTGGTAGTCAGGTGAAGTCCCCGGTGACTGGAAAAAGGAAATATCACTCCAATTTTTAAAAAGGGAAGAAAGGGAATTTGGGGAAATACAGACTGGTGAGCCTCACATCTGTGCCTGGGAAGATCATGGAAAAGACACTCCTCGAAGCAGTGTTGGGGCATGTGCAGGACAAGGAGGGGATCCATGACAGCCAGCATGGCTTCACTAAGGCAAAATTATGCCTGACCCATCCGGTGGCTGTTTATGATGGAGTGACTGCATCAGTTGACAAAGGAAGACTGACTGATGTCATCTACTGGGATTTCTGTAAGGCCTTTGATATGGTCCCACATGACATCCTGATCTCCAAATTGGAGAGAGATAAGTATTTGTAGGGTGGACTGTACAGTGGATAAGGAATTGGCTTGAAGGCTGCACCAAGAGTGGTGGTCAATGACTCCATGTCCAGGTGGAGTCCGGTGACAAATGCTGTCCCTCAGAGATCTGTCTTGGGACCGATGTTGTTTAATATCTTTATCAGTGGCATAAACGGTGAGAACAAGTGCACCCTCAGCAAGTTTGCAAATGACACCAAGCTGAGTGGTGCAGGCATATGCCAGAAGGAAGGGATGCCATCCAAGGGGACCTGAACAAACTAGATAAGTTGGCCCATATGAACATAAAATTCAACAAGGCCAAGTGCAAGGTGCTGCACCTGGGTAGGGGAAATCCAAGACATGAGCACAGACTGGAAGAGCTCACTGAGAGCAGCCCCACAGAGAGGGACTTGGGGTTCTGGTGGACAAAAATCTTGACATGAGCCAGCAGTGTGTGCTCGCAGCCCAGCTGGCCAACTGCATCCTGGGCTGCACTGCCAGAGGGGTGGGCAGCAGGGGGGGGAGGGGATTATCCCCATCTGCTCTACCCTCGTGAGGCCCCCCCTGGAGTGCTGCGTCCAGGGCTGGGCCCAGCACAAGAACAAGGACATGTCAGGACAGGTCCTGAGAAAGGCCATGAACATAATAAGAGGGCTGGAGCACCTCTCCTATGAAGACAAGCTGAGAGAGCTGGCAATGTTCAGCGTGGAGAAGAGGAGGCTCTGACAAGAACTCATGATGGCCTTTCAATACTTAAAGGGGGCTTATAAAAAGATGCAGAGCAGCTATTTACTTGGGCAGGTAATAATAGGACAAGGGGAAATGATATTAAACTAAAGTAGGGCACATTTAGATTAGATGTTAGGAGGACATTCTTCACTCGGAGGGTGGTGAGGCACTGGAACAGGTTGCCCAGACAAGCTATGGATGCCCCATCTCTGGAGGTGTACAAGACCCTGGCCAACCTGATCTAGTGGGTGGCATTCCTGCCTATGGCAGCGGGGTTGGAACTAGGTGATCTCTAAGATTCCTTCCAACCCAAGCCATTCTATGATTCTATGAAATTCCTTGTAAATCGTATACACCCTCCAACTTCAGACTCTATTCTACCACTCTGTGGTTCAATCAATCTGTGATTCACCATCCAGCAGCAGAGTCCCGTGGTACCCAAGAAGAACAAAGATGAACTGGTGACAGTAGCCTGTTCTGGGTTTCGGGATTGCACATCAAGCCTATAAAGTTGAGTCCAAGGTCAAGCCAGGAAGTCAACCAGCAACATGAGGCTGGAAGTGGCAAGATCAGAAATCAACAAAATATATGGACTACTATTTAGCTCAGACAAAGATACAAGGCAAGGACTGAGGCTGAATCATAGGTTCACAGGATAATTCAGTTTAGGAGAGACTTCAGGAGGTTGTTAGTCCAACTTATTGCTCCAAGCAGTGTCAGCTGTGGGGTCAGAGCAGGTTGCTCAAGACTGTATCCAGTCATATCTTGAAAACTTCTAGGGATGGAAATTTTAGTCTCTCATCCAGCCTCTGCCACTGCTGGACTGTCACGCAGAAAATAATTTCTATTTATATCCAGTCTGAACCTATCTTGTTTCACCATATGTCTCTTGTATCTCATCATGTTCCAACACACCACTGTGAAGAGCCTGGCTCTGTCTTCACGATGACCTCCCCATAGGCCCTACTATGACATCCTCCCTCAGCCACCTCTCCTTCAGGCTGAACAAGCCCCTATCCCTCAGCCTCTCCCCACAGATTAAGTGCGTCACCACCAACCATTGTGGTGGTCCTGATGAACTTGCTCCAGCTTGTCAATAATCTTCTCATACTAGGGACCCCAGACTGGTTGCTGTATCTAGATGGGGTCTGATGAATGCTGAGTAGGTGAGGATGACTACTTCCCTCCATTTATTGGCTGTGTGCTTAGTCATACAGCCTTGGTGGCTTTTTCCATTTTTGCCACAGGGCTCTTGTGCAACTTGCTGTCTACCAAGTCTTCCTGGTCATCTCCACAGAGCTTCCCCAGACCTGATAGTACCCAGCTTGCATCTCTGCAAGGATTTTTTTTTATTTGTTCATTGGTTTTCATGGTTGTTGTTGTTGTTTGTTTGTTTGTTTTTTCAAGTGCAGGGCTTTGTGTTTGTCTCATTCAAATTTCATGATTTTTTTCAGCCAATTCCTCGAGACGGTCTGGGTCTATCTGGTTGACAGCTCTGCCCTTGACTGTGCTTACTGGTTCCCCCCAGTCTGGTGTCATCTGCAGATTTTATGAGTTCATCACCTCCTCTAGGTCACTGATAAAGACGTTACACAGGTCAGGTCTCAGGAAGAGGATTGATCTCACTGCAGATCTGGTGGTGCAGAGAAGAGCCACACAAGTCAAGGTTTTAGATGATCCACAGCCTGGAGAGTTCAGAAACTGACTGACAATCAAATTACAGCAAAGGAATTAAAACATGGAAAAAGAAAACAAATAAGCAAAAAAGTATAAGGAAATGAAAGAAAAAGAAAAAAAAAAAAAAAAGGAAAAAGAAAATGCAAAGAAGGAACAGAGCAGTCAAGAGCAAAGAGGTTAAACTTAAAAGTGATAAGAGGTCATAAATAAAGCAGCAGAGTACTTGAAGAGATAGTCAGCCAGGACAAAGAAAACCACTCAGCTTGCCCAGGGCTTTTTGCACTGTACCTGATTCAGTTTGCTTTAACTGAGCTCACATTTGTCCATCACCATTGCTTAAAGGTAGATAAAAATGCAAAGCAGAATTTCTTAAATATTCCTGAAAACTGTAGATTTTCATTTGAAGGTCACCATCTGAATATACAGAAAGTAGTGTAACAGTAAAAGATTTCTAAAGATAAAATTATTTTTAATATACCACTGCATGTATGCACGTAGAGGCTGACAGAAGAGTAGGAGAAAAGTCTCCACTGGTCCCAGGTCCATATGAGCCTTTATTTCATTGACTTTATATAAGTCTAAGTTGGGGTAAGCTCATCATTTGTGACTCCTTTTACAGTCAATAGACAGGAATCAGTACATCCTGAGAGTGATTTATTAGAGCAGTCTTAAATGATGAATCTCCTTGGAGACTTCAATTTCTCTTCATTGACTATAAAGGGAAGGTCATGTGTCTAGCTTAGACTTAGATGCCTAACTCATGGCAGAAAGCAGTAATCCTTCCTCCTGTAATTACACAGACCACTGGGGACACCACCTGAATCTTGCTCAGAACTGTTGATCCTTGTGGGAACAAGAATTTTATTGCATAAGACTGTAATAGGATCTAAATCTTCCTGACTGCTTTTTCTCATTGCCTTTGGTTGACAGACACTGTTTTAAAAGATTAAGCCTTAGAGACAGTGGAAAAGAGCTTGAGGGGAGATGTTGCTGTGCAAGCAGTGAATTTAGAAAATTAGCAACACAGATCTCACTAAGGCGAAAAAAAAAAAAGAAAAAAAAAAATGTATCTGTTTCTTCATACCACTGCACTAACCTGCTTCAGTCACAAGTTGCATCCTGTGGCTGTGGAGCATGCAGGAAGGCATAAACACTGAAATGACTTTAGAGCTGCTCCAACATGGTTCTCACTTGGTTTTGATTCTGTGTTGGAAGCACCAGAGCACAGACCATAGCATGGAGGAGCTGTAAGGAAACAATGCACTGCCTCCTTGGGGAGCAATATGGTTCCCAGGGGTCTGTGAAGGGCATGTGCCCAGGAGATCAAGAATGATCCAAATGTGGCATTAATTCCCAGTCTTACAGCAAGGTTTGACTGCCTAAACAGAAGTGTCTAAACACCATAAAAGATGTCACAGTACTTCCAGCTGCTCCAGAACATGCATCAGGGCAGCCCCATATGGGCACCTCAAGTAGCATTAGATACCTCTGTTTCGTAAATTAAGGATTTTGTTCAAACCAACAGAATAATTTCCAGACCCAGATTACACATCAGCAAAGTGCCAATTCTGGTGTGCATCCCTCAGCACGTGACACATGCTATGTGAACAGCCTGGCACTTCTTCTTGAATGTGCACAAAGATTAATTATTTTTACAGTGAGAGGCAACAGCAGCAGTGGTTGCACTCTGGCAAGATCACTTTATGTACTCTACACTAGGTGCTCTTTGCACTTCCACATGCAGTATCACATGGGAGAGGAAGCATTTGTCCCATGCCATTTCAGAAAACACCAGTACCAATATGATAAAAATATAAATTGTTCACTGGAGAGAAATTGATATTATTTGGGCACAGTTTAGCTGACACATTTTAAATATATTCTTTAAAATGACATCATGCGAACATCAATCAAGATCCACTCCCACCATTACAGAACACCAGGTAAGAATCTCAGCAGGAAGACTGCCAAGTACATTGTCCATCTCTTGTGGAAATTGATAAAGTTGCTCAGAGAAACTCAGTTTGGAAAGGCTTTAACAGATAATCTTGACTATACTTCTGCCACTGCTGGATTCTCCTACAAAGCAGGTCTGTCTGACTCTGTCTCATTGAAATGTCTTTACTCAGGTTTTTCAAGTAACACAGTATGAGGATGACAGCTTTTGATGAAGTAATTTGAGAGACAGTAAGATGTGTAATATGCATATGTGTGAACCTGTGCATGTGTCTTCCCGACCACGTCACAATCCTGCCCCATCACTTTGCAATGGTCCCAAGTTACAGGATTTTCATCATTTCCATAGGAAAACTATCCTAACATTTATTACTTTAAAAGTTCAATCAATAGTTATTGTGTACCTAGCCTATGTTTTATTTCCGTGAGAAATGAAGATGTATCAGAAGCCAACACTAAAAAGAGAGGAAAGAAAAAAAAAAAAAAAAAAAAAAAAAAAAAAAAAAAAAAAAAAAAAAAAAAAAAAAGGCAAAAATGTGTAGAGGCATACAAGAAAGAAATAGCTTATGGCATATGCATGAGCTTAAAACTTCAAGAAAAAAAAGTTAAATTAATGAAGGTAGTTCACAGTTTAAAATTAATTATTTTTGCATTTCTTTTTCTCAGAGGTTCCTCTTCAATATTCCAAATATAAATGGTGGTGGGATTATTTAGAAGTGGAGTACATTATAACTAAGGCCTATAGCAACCTCACTCAGCAGTGAAATTTGTTGTCTCCCTCTGATCCTCAGATTATGGAGATGAGGGGAGGAATGTACATCAGTAAGATTCCCTACCGAGATAGCTTTTCACTCTTTTCAGTAAGAAAAAGATCAAAGGCAAAATAGCTAATTAACATACCAAAGAAGACAAAACCCCTAGAGCTTTATCGTTGTTGCAATCCAATAATAAACAGCCAAGTACAAAAAAGATTATTTGATAGTGACACACAGAATTGAAAGCCTTTGAAATGTCAGCTTCTCAAAAAAAAAATATTTTTGGAAGGAAAAAATATCCATAATTATACAGAATAGTGCCTAAACATTCGGGAGTAACTCTTCATTCCTATGAGAGCTTGCTTGTAAAACTACTTTGCTTAAGAACAACAGCTTGGTTTGCCTTTATCTAAAATAAAATGGAAAGAAAAAGAAAAGAAAAAAAAATACAAAAGGCTTCACATCCCTTCCTGAATAAACAGTTGATTCTTTTATAAATTAAAAATTAAGTACTGTTGTTCTTGTTCTATGAGAAAATATCGTCAGTCCCCATTCCCAGACCAGCTTCCAGCTTTAACAGACTTGGGGACAGTGGGAGACCAAGGTTTTAAACTATGCCTGTCTGTGCTGGCTAACTTCTATGCCATGTTACAAGTTCTGGGTGCTTTTGTAAACCCAGGTACAAAAAGTCAAAACTGTGTAGCAGTAACTCTTCTGTGGGGAAAGCAACTGTTCAGACAACACAGATACATCAATATCAGTAAAAGAAAGTGGACTGGGGTAATGAGCCCAAGCATATTAAACTGTATAAGCATTTTCTCTGGCACACTTTTGGCTCAGAGCAGCTTTTGTTTCACAGCACTGTTAAGAGATTAACACCACTCTGAGGCCATTCCCAACAGATAGCTGGCACAGCCGGCCTGGTTTCAAGGGTAGTTGTATGTGTACAAACTGTGACATTCACAGAGCCAAAGGATGGTCACTGTTCTGTTCCATTTACAAGTGCATACGTAACCAATCACTCTGTGTTAGAGAAGTATTTACTTCCTGGCACATCAGAGTTTTGAGTAAGGGAAGCTTGGAAACGTGGTAGTGAATAGCTCCTTGGCAAACAGCACAAAACATTGCACTTTTATTCTACCAGAGGCAGGTTTACATATTTGAAAGTTGTTGCATAGTTGAGATGATTTAGAAGAAAGACTAGTTCTTGCATGGATACTAGTAAAGAATATTCAGGAATCTGTTTGAAAATGTCCCATGGGTTAAGGCATTAAAGGGAAAAGACATACAAGAAAGCTGGTTGCTATTCAAGAATCACATCCTCCAATCTCAAGAGCAGTCTATCCCAAGAAGTTCAGTGAGGATGAAAAGGGAGCTCCTAGCAAAATTCAAGCATAAAAAAGCAAGTATACAGAAAGTAAAAGCAGGAATGGGAGAAATACTGAGACACTGCCCAAGTCTGCAGTTAGGAAAGCCAAAGCCCAAATGGAATTGAATCTGGTGAGGTATGCCAGAGACTACAAGAAGAACATAAATTGACAAAAGGGAGAGTACACAAAACGTGGGCATGCTGCTGAATGAGGCAAGGACCTTGGTGACATAGGACATAGAAAAGACTGAGGTACCGAATGCCTTATTTTACTCTCTCTTTACTAGCAAGACTGACCTTAAAGAATGACAGGTCCCAGACATGAGGGGGAAAGGCTACAGCAAGGAAGAGATACACTTCATGGAAGAGTCAGGGAATGTTAAAGCAAGTTGGACATACATTCCATGTGCAGTAATGGGATTCACCCATGAATACTGGAGGAGCTGGCTGATGTCATTTCGAGGTCACACTCAATTATCTTTAAATGATTATGGCAACTGGAAGAGTTGCCTGAGGACTAGAAGAAAGCATATGTCATTTCTATCTCCAAAAAGAGCAAGAAAGATCGTCCAGTGAACTGCAAGCAGTCAGCTTCACCTCGATCCCTGGGAAGGTGATGAAACAACTAATCCTGGAAACCATTTCCAGGCACATGAATGAGAGGAAGAGGATCAGGAGTAGCTATCATGGGTTCACCAAAGGGAAGGCATGTTTAACCAGCCTGATAATCTTCTATGATGAAGTGACTGGCCTGGTTAGACAGTGGAAAAGCAATGGACATTGTCCACCTAGACTTCAGTAAGGTTTTTGACAATGTGTGTCATAAGATTCTCACAGAGAAGCTGAGGATGTATGGGGTGGATGAGCATACAGTGAGGTGGATTGGAAACTGGCTAAATGGCCAGGCCCAGAAGGTGGTGATCAGTGTCACAAAATCTAGTCAGTAACTAGTGGCGTGCTTCAGAGTCAGTACTGGATCCAGTCTTGTTCAACATATTCATTAATGATCCATGGATGTTGGGGCAGAGTGTACCCTCAGCCAGTTAGGAGATGACACAAAGCTGGTTGTTATATCAGAGGGCTGTGGACCTGGACAGGCCAGAGAAACTGGCTGACAGGAAGCTCATGGAGTTTAACAAAGGGAAAGTCCTGCACCTGGAGAGGAACAACCCCAGGCACCAGTACATGCTGGGGGCCACCCAGCTGGAAAGCACAAGGTCCTGTTTCAACCAAACTGAACATGAACCAGCAATGTGCCCTTGCCACAGTGAAGGCTAATGGTATCCTAGGATGCATTAGGAAAAGCATTGCCAGTAGATCAAGAGAGGTGATCCTTTCCCTCTGCTCAGCTCTGGTGAGGCCACATCTGAAAGTACCGTGTCCAGTTCTGGGCTCCCTAGTACAAGAGGGACATTGAACCACTGGAGAGTTCAAAAGGTTCCTGGACATGGTCCTAGGCAACAGTGTCTAGATGTCCCTGCTTGAGCAGCAGGCTTCAACTAGATAACTTCCTGAGGTTCCTGACAACCTCAACCATTCTGTTACATCTTTTCACATCAAAAGTATTATTCCTTTGTTAGGGCTATCGTTACTCTAGGAGAAAATTGAATTTCTGTTGCTTTTACTCCACCTACTCTCTGAATAAAGATAAAGTGTCAGTTTCCACTGGAACCTGTTATTACAATAGAATAATACTCTGCACATTTCAGTTCATTAGTTTGTTCATCATATTTGTGATTTGGTGCTTAAATGTTAATTTGTACTTCTCAAGAACATAAAACCAATGAGCCCAGTTCTTGAACCCTGTTTATGCAAACCAGGAATGCAAAAGAGATGAGAGGCAACACAATGCACTGCCTGACTCAGCCTTTGCAAACACAATCCATGGGTGTTAATATAAAATATAAAAAACATGGACATTGTATGTCCCAAATAAGCATATCCATACTAGCACTAGAGGATCAGGAAGCAAGTATGAATGGAGAACCCTGTCTTTTTGATAGAGCCTTGCTCAGATCGGTGTTGTTCCAAAACCAAATCTGTTAGAGATGGGCTCCTCCCACGTGAACACAAACCACTTGGTGTCACACAAACTACAGGCCATAGATTGGTCTCTAGCTGTCTTTCAAAAGACAGCAAAGCAGACATAGTCATAAACGGTCCTTTTGGATGAAAAAAATTGACATCTTTATTCTCAGTTTAAACACCCCAGCCATATACTCAGATGATCCTCTAAATTAAATGAGCTGGACCCAAAACTAAACAAAAAGACACTTTCAGAGGCTCACTCTTCCACTTCTGCTGTGCCAAGCTTATCACACCAGCTAATACATATTGCAATAGCTTTCCATTCCAAAGACACAATTATGTCCAATAAATCCCTAAAAGATGTTTAGGACATGGCAATTCATGGAATACATTGTGGTTTAGAAAGACCTGAGCGGTTCCTCAGTGCAGGGCATTCTGGCCTGAAGAACCATCAGTAACCACATAAAGATACAGTCAGCAGGACTGATGCTGTTGCTATTCTGATTTACATGTCAAAAGGGTCCAAAGTACACACCACTGAGCTTGTCCTGACAGGTCTGAAAGCAAAAGACTTTGCTGCTTTTTTCCCTACTAATGGCAAATACAAGCATGTAGCATAATTTTCCCAGAAATTCCAAAACTACTAGAAATCCATTCTATTCTTCAGCAAGTAAAACTTCTTTATGTAATCAATGTGACTGATAAACCCAAACTGACCCATAACTACAATCTGGGTCTCACAACTACCCTCCAGGTATGGCTGAGTGGTAATCCCCTTTACAAAGTCAGTCAAGAAAGAACTGAGGAGAAATCTTGTACTCACCTAATAAAAAAAAATATGTCTATGAATTCCTTGTAGAATCTGTGCTTTGGACAGACTGTGGACTTGTCTGCTCTTCCAGAGTTAGTCTTTTTAGTGTGAGTGAGAAAAAACAAGTATCCAAATTTAGTCTCTGTTGTTCTTCTGTTTCAAAAGAAATTCAAAAGACTCAAAACACCTGCAGGACAGCAAAAAAAAAAAAAAAAATCATAACAATATTGGGTCAGGTGTCTCCAGTCACACAAATGTCACATTTAAAAGCACTTTTGCTACAGGGGGAACAAACATATATTGTAGACTGGAAGAAATATTGTGCCACACTGACTCCTTGGCAAGCTACCAAAAGATAAAAGTCTTCCAATGAATCAATATAGAAAGTATTTTATAAAGCATAATATTTGCTTTAGCTACAAGACACAATTTTTATGTCCTTTATCTTTTCACTCTAAACCATTAGAGAATTTAGCAATATCATGCTTGTGTTTTCTTGTCTGACTAGTCTCATCCCTTGTCTCATATTTCCCTAAATGTAATTCTTTTCTCAGTCATTAATCACTAGTACTAGGCTACTATTTAAGAAAAAAAAAAAAAAAATATTGTAGATGGTTAAATGAATTCACTTTAGTTCCTGTTGTGTTCCCTTTCTCTGATTACTATAAAGAAAATGTTTCCAGGAAAGGGAGAGAAGGGAGAAATGTTAAGAGAGGCAGCTATCTGTGAGTATCAGAAAAACAATCAGAGAAATCAAATTAGAACAGAATATAGACGAATATGTTGTGACACATTGGTACAAATATTCATCTATATTCTGTTCTAATTTGATTTCTCTGATTGTTTTCTGATATTCATAGATCAGTCAAAACTATTCACATTATGAATAACAAACACACAAAGACTTGCTTATGAAATGGAGAATTATTTCCATAAATTAATTGGGAACAGATTTCCTCAACAGATTTCCTCACGTCTATTCACACACAGCAGCAGCTTGTTCCATAGACAGGTTTTTCTTGCTTCACTATGAGTAACCGGGAAAGAATTTGACCCTTGACAAATGATTTTGAATAACGAATATGTTTTTAAAATATTTCAGTCTGCTCCTGGGAAAATTCATCAGCAGAGCAGCAGGCAAAATTTGCTGTCTTTATTACTTTTTATTATTTAGCCATCTACTCTAGCTGTTTCTCCAGACCTCACCCTTTAAATGCCCCCACCCTCTCCTTCTTTAATTTTAGCTGTTGTAGTAAACGTTTTTGTGAAAACCTCCTGTTGGTAACATTCATTAAATATTAGTCTGCAAAGTTATGAAGTAAAGAATGCTTGGAATGAAAAGGAGGAAAATAATTCCTACAGAGGAAATGCAATGGTAATAATTATCAACTACGCTTAGTTTTCACTGTTTGATTATGATTCTCAGCCAGCTCCCATAATTTCTTATTCAGAGACAATTGTGGCAGCGGAAAAAGGAATAGGCTTTTTAAGGTCTTTGTGAGGCTCACTCAGTTCATTTTTATGTTAGACTTATCCACACAAAAAGATACACTAAAAGAATATTGCTCAGATTGCAAAGTCAAGCACTCCAGTACTAGTAAATGCCAAAATTAAGATTTCCTGAAAACATTAATTCAGTCCCTTATGCATATGCATTGTGCCACAGTCTTTAATTACTTGATGACATACTATTTTTCCACCCAGTTCTTGCCTCATTCTGTGTTCATGTTGGATGGTGCTCGCTTAATGAGTAAGCTATTCAGCATTTTCTTTTATCCTCCACGTTCAGTGTGTGGCCCCAATGCTTTATTTACGGTACACTATTCAAACCCTGCTATGAAGACAGAATTAATTTTCTCATGGGCTTCTCTATGGCTGTCGTCACTATCATATCTTAAATATTCATTAGGCCAGAGAGACAGAAATGTTGTAGCTTGGTGGTTGGAAGACTCACCTGGGAGGCTTGCTCTGATGTAACCTCTGCTCCAATGAATACTTAAATAGCCTGTATCAAACAGAGCAGCTTTGAGAGAGAAGACGCTAACCGGCCAGTACCTACAGACTCCTGATTACAACATTCATCAGAGAGGTGGGTAACTTAGGTTGAAGACTTCACAGATCAGGCAAAATCTGGCCCTTGACCTCTAGATGATTAACTATCATGTATCAGACTGCTGCTTTCTTTTCCAATGAAATGCTACTGGGGATAAGGGGCTTAGCTATAGGAGGTGGTTTATTACTGTGTGATGGAGAGAAAAATTGGCTTCCCTCCATTTGGAAACACCTCCTAATGGTTCTCTTACGGAGCTTCTCGCCAAACTTTCTGACTTCTTCAGATTCCTTTCTTGGGTATCCATTTTTTTCCATGCTCTGTGTTGGTGCCCAAAATATAAGGCTGTAAGTCAAAACCACATTGCCCAACAAAGGATCTAAGCACATCCTAGTCCATAAGGAACCTAAAACAGGCTAATTCTTCTTTTGCCTCACGTTTCCTAGTAGTCTTCTGATATGGTGTTCCACCAGTACCTGTGGCAGAAAAGCTCTGCTCCAAGCAGCTCTGCACCCATCTCTTTCTAAAAGTAGAGAAGCTGGAGTTTGAAGCCCAGGCTTCAGAAAGCAAGGAACCAAAGTAGGCTCTAGCATCCCACAGCTACCTACCTTCTTTGCTTAATCACACCTCTGCAGAATCAATGGCAGAGTTTTGAAAGGAGGAATGAATAATGTCACTCAAAAGCACTTAATCTGGCTAGGGTAACTTCCTGCTAAGTTTAGTACTGGGTCACAAGCTGCAGGGCTTTTTTAGCTGGGAGGTATATTCGCAACTTGTTAGATGGTCTGTGGTTGAAGGCAGCTGTCTTTGACTTTGAAATTTATTCTCAGCTGTGACAGCAGTAAACATCAGTTTTTGCAAAACAAGAGTCAACCTCCACCCACTTTAATTTAATTTCTTTCTAACTCAGACAAAAGTTGATTTTATAATGATTGCCTTCTTCAAAATTTCTTGCTTTTTTGAGTACTTGGTTTCTTAATTGATGGGGGTTCAAATATTAAAAGTATTTTTTTTCTGCTGCCAAAAATTTCTCATAAGCAGGTTTCCATTAGTTGTTTGTTCTTTTTGTAAAAAGCCTCCTATATCTGTTTGCACTCTGTATAAAACATTCTTGTGGATTTCAGAGGAATTTTCATAGGATTTTCCCCTTTCCTATTACATCATCTGCTTCAGAATCTCAACTTCTTTTTTAATCATTGGAAGACATATAATTTGTCATAGAAATACAAGCTTTCTCACATACAATACACTCCAATCTGAATTTAAATGAACATTGATGGAGACAAAAATGATCTAAAATTCCATCTTTCTGCTGGGAATGTATTTGAAAGATTACAAACATCTGAAACAAACAAACAAACAAACAACGACAACAAAAAACCTTCTCCAAAATTAGCTATAAACACAAAAACAATTATTGACTCATTTCACATTAGCCTCCCAGGTAGCAATCAGGTGATAATAATATCTAATCACCATTGCCTAAGGTCAGATTTTAACTGATGTCCTTAACCCTTCAAAGTTTATACTAATCCTTTGAACTAGCTAGATGGTTTAATAGGCTTTTTTATTTACTCATGTCTAATTACTTGTCTCACATAAATATTTGGTTTTGATTCATTAGAACACTTACTCTGTGTTCATGAAGCACTAGTCAATGCATAAAACCCTTAGTGAGGATTAGAATCATTAAATAATCTCTTGCAACCTCAACCTATTTTTCGTTTGTGGGTCTTGTTTCCTTCAACAGGCCAAGGGCCAGCATCAGTGAAGGATGAAGTTACAGACTACACAGACCTGAAAACCAGAAAGCCCAATTATTGTAACTGTGCTACTGAAGGGCATCTGGGAATTGCTACTGATTAGTAGCTAGACAATAGCTTAACAAGCAGTATGTCTGCATTTCATCAGAGGGCTCCAGAAAACATACATGGTATTGTATAAATAGTGTGTAGGGACCAGAAAACAACCAAATATAGCACTCAAAGATACATAGCTTGAACTAAACATATGGTGATGGTAATGATTGGCACCCAAGTGCATGCTGAGCACAGGGCTAAAGTAATGAACCAATTACAAAAATCATGATAGAGGCATGGGAAAAGATCATTAGGAAAACAGGTCACGATGTATAATGAAGTAATTACTTGTATACAAAAGTAAGTTGTGTCTGATTTTTGGATGCATACTGTGGGATCCATTGTGTGCTGCTCCACCAAGGGGAGAAAGTGTTGTGCTTCCTACTTGCCCCATGACCTCAATAAATGGACCTGTGTTACCTCTTCAGTGCTACGTCAAACTGCACCAGAGTCTTCATGGTAACTGCTGAAAATACCAAGGTTGGAACAGGTGAATGTGGCCTGTGGATAAGACTGTTTACTCTGAACAGCCTCCATTGTCTTGGGGTCTCTGAATTGAATGCCTGAAGCGTATGAGCATATGAAGCATAGAAGAGCCAGCTGGAGCCAGACCAAAAAAAAAAAAAAAAAAAACAAAAGGGGGGGGGGGCAAGATGATAAGGAAAGCAGCCTCCTAAACAGTAAACAGTCTAATTTATCTTTGTTTCCCCCATCCATGGCTGTGCTGAGAATGAAAACCATGAGGTTGTTCTAAGTCATGCTTATTGTCACTATGCCTTATTCTTAGTTACTGGAAGAATAGAAACCATTTCATTATGGGCCTAAGGACATCTGAAGTATCTACATGAAAACTGCAATCAGAAAAATAACTTAAAAAATAACCAAAAAATTTATACTTTCATTTACAAAGTCCCTGGAGTTAGACAACAGCTACATGCAGCTGATGGGTACCTCTCCTTCCATCCACATCTTCCTTTCATCACTAGCATCCACAGACATCTTCTGCACAGCCCTGCCCAACCCTCATCATCATGTCCTCCAGTCCTGCTGCCATCACCATGAGGCAGCTGGGTCTGCACACATGAGCAGTGAGGAACAAGAAAGGCTGTGTAGAGAGACAGGAAAAAAATGAATCCCTTCACTAGCTTCTTGGACAGCAGCAACAGTCAATAGGAAATGATGATTTGTCTCCCCTCCATCTTCTCAAAGACTGGTTACCTGCTCATGTCACCCTCATATCTCTAGCAAGACTCACACTGGGATGCAGAGCGAGGATGGGGGTGACACCTGGAACCTTTTCCAGTTGCCTCCTCTTGTGCTCTGGTGAAGTACAAGTACCCGAGAGGCCAGCATGGAAAAAACCCTTCAGGGGATTTCATAAGGCAAAGAATTCAGCATAGACATTAATGTCAGTACTTCATCTCCTGCCATCCTTAGAATGCCCCAGCTCTGGAATACAGACTTGTCAGGGTGCTGGTTAGGTGTCACAGAGAGAGGGATTTCTTCACCGTGCAGAGTTCAGAAAGAAATAAAATCTTTATGCAGGATAGAGGAGTGGAAGAGGGAAGAAAACAAGACACGAACTCTGTAACCAAGCTGGTAGGTAGCTCACCTGCATCCAGAAGCAGTTCTGGGTTATGGCCTGTTCTCAGGACTATTTTCTTCTTCATTTACATCCAGAGTATGGTTAAATGGTGTTTATTCACAAACATCATCAGACATTATTCATTATAATCAGAAACTCAGGTTACACTTTCCAGATCAGTGGAAGATGTGTGTTGGACTCCTTCACATAGAGGTGAGCTCTCAAAATGTCCCTTTCTCAAACTGAGTAATCTAACAGCCACATTATTATGTAGAAAATTGGCAGAAACGGTGCATCTTCTGACTGTGGTTTTGTTTTTTTTTTCTCTCTCAACACAAGAATGAGGTTTTTATAGCTATAGCAATTCCAGCTCACTTCACAGCAAAGTGAGCACAGGGTAATTTCCTGGAATCTGCAGCTCTGCTGTGGGAGCATGGGGAAATGCACAAGTTCATTCATTTGCTCAGAGTTTCCCTACTCAGTCCATGGGCAGGTTTGGACTCCAGCCTGAGGCACTTTGCTTCACTCACACACAGAGAAGGGAGCTTATGTACCCACCTGGGTTCTGTAAAGTACAGAATAAGGGACAAACACTTAATACCTAATAGCATCTGGCTTCTCCTGTTTCAGCTGTAGTCTTTCACCATCTGATACTGGATCATCCAGACTCCTTAAATATGGAAAATAATTGCGATCATATCTGTCTACCTTTGGGGTCATGATTAGTAATGTTGCTATTTTTATTCCTTTACTGATGTACATGCAGATATTTCACAGACACCTTTAACTTACTTTGTCAATAGCCTGTCTCATTTGCTAATTTATGTATATATGGCTATGAACTTCTCTATTTTCCTTTCATTTTTATAACATCTAAACTATACTTATGTCTTCTTTTTCCATCTAGCAGAGCTTCTTTCTTGATATTGGAGGGTATTAGGTGGGAAGAGGGAAACATCTACAGAAGTACTTAAAAATTTGCATTTTTCCTGTACAACTTTACACTGTAGATATGCTTGTGCCAAACCTTGCACCTTGTTGAGCCTGACCTTCTGACTTGACTTCCTGTCTTGGCCTTGGTGCTGACTCATCACTGCAGGTATGTCTGGTGGTCCCTGGGCTCACAGACAACCATTGATCTCTGTCTCTACTCTGCTAGCCTGAGTGAGGGAACATGGGACTGTGCTTTTGTCAAAGAGGACACCCTGCCAGCCTCCATCCTTGCTTCTCTTCCCTGCCAAGCATCTCTGGTTGCTCCCTCACACCAACACATTTGTAAAGCCTTTGTGCACTAGCACGTTATTGTCTGTAACATTCAGATCCTTTGATCTGTCTTCATTTAGTAAACCTCAACATGGGTCCATGCAGCAGGATTGCACAGAGAGCGTCCCACAGTCCTGTGTGAATAAATGCTTCACGAAGGAAATGCAGAGATGCTTCTGCCCTCAGGCACAGTGGGATTTTCACAGTAGTCAATGTGTTCTAGGATGTCAGTGACTTTTCTTCAGTGGGACTTCACAGCAAGGTCTGCTGTACTGCCAAGAGCTAGGGCTGCACCCAGAGCAGGCAGTGTGAGTAATTGATTTCTCAGGTCACTCAGCAAAGAAAACAGAACAAAAAAAGACCTAATTTCCAACTGTTTGGAATGTCTTTCAGTTCTTCACCCCAAAAGGAACTAAAAATGAAATGAAAAATGCTTTTTCAGTGCATAGTATTCCACTCAACAGAGAATAAGAGTGCTTTGGACACACAAAATGAGTAAGAAACCCTCAGCCACTGAAGGGAGAGAGACAAATTCACAAAATTGCCATGTGTCATGGACTTTCCTCTTACCCATTAGCACAAAGGCCTGAAGGCAGGATTTGGATAAGAGTCTTCTATTGCTAGTAGTAGTTGAAGCCACATCTCCTAGACCCACAGCCTGGATCGAGTTAGGATTTAGCGGTCCATTGTAACATTGCTCCATGTGTTAGCAGGACACAATCTTAATGTCTACTTCATATAGTGGAACAGTTCTAGGAAGGATACTAAACTACTCTTCCTTCCCCAAAACACTGCTGGTGAGGGCTGTCTAACCAGCAAAACAGTCAAGATCAGGGCCATCTTCTGACTGATTTATCATGGCCAAACAATCCAGGACTGTCTGTGTCATCAATGTGTGTCATTTGTGTCATCTCCTTATCACCAAGTGTCAGAGTCTCCTGCAATGAGACTCTTAAATGCTGGGACTATGGTATAAAAAATGTCACATTATCTACAGAAGACAAGAACACCCAGCCCAGCCCCAAGTAGCTTACCAGGAGGGACCTTCCCTGTCTGCATAAGGAGAAATTAAAATTGTTTTAGTACAGCTCAGGTGTTCAGTCCTATATCTCCCAGAAACTGAGCAAATGCTACATGACTATATTGCTGAGGAAAAGTTGTTTCTCTATTCTGCCTGATTGTCACTCTTGACCCAAATTTATGCTAACTTTAGGACAACTATCACCATATTTTCCAAAGAATTTAACTGGTAACAAAAAATAATTACCGGTTATCACCTATGATTTCTACTTTTTCCATTTAAGCAAATTATTTCAATTCTACTCCACACTTTTCCACTTTTTATGCAAACTCATACTAGTCCATGTAAAACAGATTGTAGAGATTGTTTAAAACCAGTCCACCAACCCAAATCATTTTGACAAATTCAAAGCCAGTATTAAATATTAATAATCTGAATTAATAATATTTTGTAACTTTGTAAGTGGAATATGGATTACAGGAGAAAGACTTATCAGACATTTATCTCAGTAAAACTGTCTAGATGAGAAAATACTCACCACCCTATTCTCTCTTTTTTTTGTCATCTCTTTCAGTCACCAGCGTTATCACAAGCCATCTCTTCATATTTCCCTAATACAATGATCTCTACATCTATCTGTCATCCAGCCTTGAGTGAAGTGGCTGTTTCACTCATCTGACAGAAGTAGAGTTGGTTTGCCAAATTTCCATCACTATCACTGCATGGCACAACTCTGGGATATTAATAAATAATTTCTTACCTAGGGCCACCCAGCATGGATTACTTTGGAGGCATCTCTTATCTTAGTGCAACAATTATATCATTTAATAGGTTCAGGGATACAGCGTATGTAAGATTTCAGGAAATCCCTTCACAAGATTTTCATTCCTTAGTTGAGATGCAGGGCACAACTATTTAAAGATTAGCTCTTCCCTCTCCCAACACATGCCTCTTTGATGATACCACATCCTTCTAGCTTCTTCTGTAGAACAGAAATGGAGAATAGACATGCTGGGGGAATTGTTAGGCTCAGGGTCTTTTACACCTTTAAGGCAATTACATTCCAAGACAAGAGTATCTAATGTGCAGCACTTTCAGCATGTGTAATGGGTATTTTTATGAAGTCACGAAAACCTCCAGATATATTCCCTTTTTAAAAACTGTCATATGTTATAAACCTTAAGCCAGGTTTAATGCAAGTGTGTAGGGTTTTTTATGTTTTCAAAGTGGAAAATGTTTTCTCATAAAATATATGGGCACTTTTAACTCTGTAAAGAACTCTGTGAACTTTTTTTTCCCCCATGGTGAGGAATTAAGACAGAATTTGCTAACAACCAAAGATAATTAATTTGCTTACTTGTGTGTTTTAACATACATTGAAACAGACACTCAGCACCATACTATCTGAACGTAATATTTCTGCAATGGAGAAGCATACAAAACAGTTTCCAGAGAGTGTCAACTGCCAGAGCAGTACTTCAAAGAACGAATACTATATACAAGCATCCTTTGCATAGTACCCTGGACTGAACAGATGATATTTGTGTCATAGGGAGGGTAACTTCTTCCAGAGATGTTCCAGTGAAATTAATTCCACATGATTCATAATCAAAATGTATGGAGGAAAGCAGTTCACATATTTCTGAGCAGACGTCTCTGGCATCACTGACTACAGAAGTAGAAGGCTAGGCATAATAACAGGCACAGAAGGTGTTGATGTTCCTCTCTCTTAAATTAACCAGGCAGAGCTTGTTGAAAATATCCTATCAAAATGAGTTTTTGAAGGAAAAGGTTGTGTCAGATAGACAAAAGAAAATCTATGTCTATACACTTTTCTGCTTCTGTAGGCCAGATTTTTGACTGTACAGCTTCACATCTGCTCAGAACTGCACATTTCTCTCTCATAGGTAGAGTTTCTCAGGTTCACACCTCCAGTGCCACAACCAAATTTCCTCTTACTTGGCACCTTAAGTATGAAGCTAAGCTTCTCACTTCCTTTATCACTTCACAAATTGTTTGTTTTTTTTTGTTTGTTTGTTTTTGTCCAGTGTTGTTCTGCCTTTACTGGCAGTCATTCAAGTTTGATATATCTCTGTTGTTAATCCAGCTCTAGGAATTTCCCTGTCACCACCTCTGAACTTAATTCTAATAGTGAGAAGAAGGCAAGTCAGAGATGAGAACAAAACCATACCCCCAAAACATTTTGTAGCTGAATACTTGTACACATAAGAAATTCCTGGTGTCAAGCTGACTGCATTTGCATGTAGGCAGGATGACCTCACTGTCACAAAAGCTGTTTCTGTGTAAAATTATCCCTCCCTGTTTTACATGCCCCATCAGCACACACACACACACACACAGACACACAATAAAAAAATTTCATTTCCCTCCTCAAATCTGTTCTTGGTTGCAATTTTATTTTCTATCAGGATTTTTCACAGGAAAAGGACTTCTCTCTTGAGCTGTTGTATACACAGGTCCTGCAAAGTCATAAATAACTCTGGTTCACATGGTGTTAAACTGGAAATCAGAGTGAAATGCTGGAAGGGTGATGTTGGAATAATATTTAGTGACCACCCCAAAAAAGATGAGTTACTGACATTCTTTTCTAGCAGACATTTATAAATCTCTTAAAAGCAGAACATGTTGCAGAAATCTTGCTTGGAATGACAAAGACATGAGTAAGTGTGACAAGCCCCTCATCAAAGAAAAAATGTTTCAGTCCTCTGTCCAAATAGATTTCAAAAGACACAATGAGCTACCAGTTTTGTCTGTAAATGGACACAGAGTGACAGATCAAGTATGGCTTTTAACTGATGATCATATAGTAAATAAGAAGAGAATGCCTCCACAGATAATTCAGGCACTGTTATTATCCAACTGTCCTGATACTTTCATAACCATTTCTATCCTACCTACTTTGCTCGCCCCACTCAACCAGGCTCAGGAAAAAAAAAAAAAAAAAAAAAAAAAAAATCATCAAAGGAATAAAAGTACATGTAGCACTTCTATTTTCACTGCTGACAACCCTTATGGTTCATTACCTAACCTGGTGGACCATTTCAGACTGTGAATGGAATGAAACACATCTAACCTCCCCAAGTCTAAGCAGCAGAATACTCCCTTCCGAGTGAAGCAGGTGACCCAAATAAAGCACCCATACACACACACACATCTACAAAGTCCACACTGGCAGACTTTCATAGGACTACAACCACTCTGGCTCTGCCTGGAACGTGGGGAGTATGCACATCTAATCCTGCTTGCTTGGAAGCCATCCTGGCAGTACCCAGCAATGTAGCACTATTCTTATTTTCTTATTGCATGGTAAAATCTCTACCTTTTTCCAGCCCCTGATGGAGCAAGAATGAGAAGAGAATTAGCTGAGTAAAGCATGGGAGAAATGGGAAGAAATGGCAGTGAAACAGAGAGTAAGTTCTGGAGATAATGAAGCCACTATTAACTTCTCCTGAGAACCCTGTTTCTTGTTACTAAAGGCTCAATTCAGTCACCTGAACATAAGTTTATAGTGTCACATTAGACCTTGAGGGTATCTATCTCTCCAGCTGCCACTCCAAAAACACTCACATCTATAAATCTTGTGGAATACGTGTTATACCTCTGCAGATGTCAGGGTTACCCTAGGGTACCTAACATAGAAGAAAACTTGTGTTTAAGGTAACTGTATCATTCCTTTGTGGTATGACTCAACCTGAGACTAAGACATCTAAATTTAGGAGCAGGATGCAGTTGACTAAACAAAAGCACACAGTGACATTTGCAGCAACCTACAGTATTCAGGACAGTCAGGTCCTGGATCCTAACACATCTCAAATGGCAGTAGACTCAAATGTTTAGGTACCTAGATGTCTGCCTGTGACCTGTATATATCAGTTTCACATATGGTCAGTGGAGATCTTGACTTATTTCAGTTATGCATATACAAGGAGTTATGTTTAAGATGCCCTGTAGTGTGGAAGACACATGGAGATAACAGAGGACATATAATAGAGCAATAACTTTCCACAGTAGTACATGAAAAACCAAGGAAGATATTTTGGGGAATCTAAAACATCAGTGAGTCAATGTGTGGGCACTTGAATTCACTTCCCAGCCATTGAATTCAGTGGTGCCTAGAAAGTGCCTCAGATAGTGCTGAAGTAAACACCTGCAATAGGCCTATAATAAGAGTATAGTTGATACTTTCATTTAGACACATACAGTTAGTCATCTTTAGCTGGAGCTGAATCCCATCTTACTGATCAGATAGATGTAGCCAGAACAGACACAGGATCAAATCCACCCACCATTCAACAGCAGGTCTGCACACCTTAGTTCAGAATGGCATGAGACATTGGTCAGCTAGACTTTAAGATGTCTTTGTAAAGGAACAAATAGGACAAGGATCTAGGATCGGCTCTGTCAGAGTGGTATAGATACAGCCGCTGAAGGCCCAGTTGCTTAAATAGCTCTATACAGAACTACTAATCTAGATCACATTAGGGACTGCATAGTGATGAACACTTACATGGTCACATGGCTGACCACAGCATGCTAAGAGTTGTTAAAAGCAACTAATGAAGCAAATCATCCCATTGCTCAGTAAAAGTGACAGGTTCACCCTAATTTTTCATCTTGAACTGATTAAACAGGATTGTGCGCCTTCACTCTTTCCAAACAACCCTAAGCGTAATTCTAATTTGAACACTAAGCTGAACCCTAAGTAGGACCCTAGAAAATGCATATGGCGCCACTTTATCCCATCAAAAAGTGCTCCCAGCAGAAGCATTTGAGTACAACTGAATTCCCTTTGGGAGTCTTTACGCAACCCCACACACAACAGGACTCTGCGCCTTCGCTCTTTCCAAACAACCCTAAATGTATCTCTAATTGGAATAATGAGCAGAACCCTAAGTAAGACCCTAGAAAACACATATGGCGCCTCTTTCTCCCATCAGAAAGTGCTCCCAGCAGAAGCATTTGGATACACTTAAATTCCCTTTAGTTTTAATCACTAATTCTCAAAATCATAAGCATGAAAAATAAATATGCATATTTCCATATTACAGTAATGGTTAGAAAGAAAGAAAGAAAGAAAGAAAGAAAGAAAGAAAGAAAGAAAGAAAAAAAGTTAACCTCTGCCTATTACTACACAGTAAAAAATAAAAACATAAAAAAAATCAATTAAATCATGTCAAATCTTCTGAAAATCCTGAAACACAGATAGTGTCATGGTAGTAGACATTTTTACTCCATACTCATTATAAAGTGAATATATTTATTGTTTATGAAAAGAGATTATCTACCTTACTGCTTAGGCATTTTAGGATCTTCCCAGCTAATTTAATATCTTTCAGGTCTAACCTTGATTTTTTTATTCAGTAGGTCTTTAAGACTTGTGGTTTTGCAATCACTGTGAAAGGCCATTAAAAAGAGATGGTTAAACACAGGTTAACTAATGGGATACAGAATTTTAATACTCAAGGTGGACAAGCACTGCTTTGCATAAAATCACAGTTCAGCAGTGATTAGCTGGCACACTCTTAAACACAGCAGTGCTCATCTAAAATAAACAAGAGACATTATGTTAGATAGCAGGAAAAAAACACTTACATGATACAGGAGCCAAAGACCTACTCAAAGGACTCATGAAAGTGTTACCCCCCTTGTTGTGTGCCAATCCCAACAAGCTTTTGGTCAGATTGCCAACCAGACAAAAGCCATTCGTCCACGACTTGGGCCGGCAAGACCAGGAAGGAGCCCCGTTGTTTCACACAGGATTACAAACAGCCAGTAGATGGTAGCAACTGTCGGTCACTCGTAACCTGAGCTGGATTCCTGCCGACAACCTAGATATAAAAAACTCAGCATTTCATTACCAACTGCATGAGCCTGCCATGAGAAAACTTCATTAGCCTTTGCAACTGCTAATTTTAGCTGACAGATGAGAGTGTTGTCAGAAATAACACTATAATGCACTATAATACACTATAACTCCTATATGTGGATTTCTTAAGCTACACAGTCCATTTCAGGCAACATACAGGGGAAGAGTAACACCAGGGCAGAACTGCATCTGCAGGGTCTGTGAAAATGGTCTGAACAGATGGAAGGGTAAGGAGAGAAAGGCTGTCTTATCTATCCATAAGGCTCTGGTTTTGGAAGGAGGAAAGTTAATTAAACAGAATAGAATAAAGAACAAAGGAGTTATTATATGTATGCAAAACTTTCAAGACTAAAATCTACATCTCCATGTTTTCCAAAAACTGTCAAGTGTCTTAAATGTTAAACATCCTCCTTTGTGTGGAGGATATCAAAAATGCAATCATCATGCTTATGAGAAATACATGAAAGAAGCAAATGCCTCACTGTTAGAAAAAAAGAATGCAGAGATTTCTTATTAGAGGAATACTCTCCGGCCCATGGTAACAGTTACTGACAGAAAATTATTAGCTTGAAACTATAGGATGTGTCCTATAAAAAGAATTTGTAAATTAAATAACATAATTTCTGCATAAATTAAAATATTTTAATAGAATGTACTTGCTAAATAGTTGAAAAAAATGCTAATTGAGGGAAACATCTGCTCTGAACAAGAGCATTTACCACAGGCAAAGTGCTTGTCTGCAGTGGTAGTTTGCATGAGGAATAACAGGATGCAAAGCCTCAAACTATATTTTTACTCTGACAGAGAGTTTAAGGACATGGCATGTTGAGTTTGACATTCGTTGTGTCCCTGATTTCCATACCATGCTTGCTCATTTTTCACAGGAAAATTGGAAGGTGGTGGGAGGAGGTGGGGAGGAGACATTGCAAATGATAAGAGATGACAATGAAATGCTTAAACTGGGATGTTTGTGTTAAACTGTACTTTTCTGGGGCTCTCTTTTATTTGTTACCACCACTAATAAAGGATCTCACAGTTGTGTCTCCCAGTTTTCCTCAGAAACATCGCTGTGATGCTCACCTGCAGACTGCGAAGAAAGTACAACCTGCTTAGTGGGCCTGCAACCAGATTTGCACCCAAAAAACTGGCATGTGATGCAAATGCAACATAAAGGGCCTCTGTCAGCCTTCCCAGGCTGGGCTGGTTTTACAGAACTGCCAAGTAACAGTGGTTTGGGACCTTTTTTCTTTTTTTTTTTTTTCTTTTTTTTTTTTTTTCTTTTCCTTTCAGAAAATCAGCATCTCTGTCCCTGAATAGACCCAGAGAGAAGAGCTGCTGAGTAAGAGGGCAGAGAGCTGGTGCAGATAATAGCAAAACTCTGCCTGCCATTTTCACATCCCTGCTAAGCAGTCTTTAATAAGCATTACAATTAGCTTCTGATAGCTGCTCAGAGGCCTACACTAAGCAGGCTGGTTGTCTGAGTATGGGTCTTATTACAGAGTTGTCTCCTCACAAAACTGCCTTCACAAGTGACACCCTTCTCAGCGGTCTCCACAGAAGCCCAGCATTGAACCCATTCAGAGACTGAACAGCTCGCAAAGCCCATTCCCTAAAGGACACAATAACAGGAAAATAATATAAAGAAGAACAAAGGCACAAGAACAGGACGAAACAGAAGACCTTATGCTGATGCTAAATTGAACTTATTTGTCATAGAGGGTTTTTCGACCTCTGAACTATCAACCCAATCGTTTTCTCTCAGACTAAATATACTCATAGCTAGTTTTGGCAATAAGCAATTCCACACCAGCATATGCAGCTTTTAGATACAAAGGAATAGCCTCCCTTTAAAACTCGAATTTATTTTCCACACTAAAATAAAATTACGGTGTAGCTGAAAATAACAGCAGCCCACAGTTTTCAAATACCCAGTAGAAACAATCTGGCTGGCTGACCCCTTGTCTGAGTTTCGTGATTGTAGTGTCACAAAAATCCAGTTATAATGATATTTTCTTTATTAAATTATGTGCTTCTGGCAGGTATGCTTTCTTTTGTAAAGGACAAAGAGTATAATGCATGACCTCAATACAGTTAAATATCTAAGATGTCTTTAAAATATATTTTGTGTAAAACAGAAAAAATACCAAAATGAAAAATATACCTGCACTGAATCAACTAAGTTTAAAGCAGTTTTTTTGTTGTTGTTGTTGTTGTTTTGTTTTTACTATTATTATTTAATTTCTCTTTTCATTATTATGTTATGCTGTATGCTACATTATTCCAGACATCATCAAGGACTCAACACAAAATTCTGCATTTATAGAATCACTTTTTTCTAAACTCCAGCTGAGAAAATACGTTTTAGTTAAGTTTAAATCTGATCATTATTTTCCTTCCTGTTCTGCATGTGCACATCTCGACACAAAGTCTCATAACATAGAAGTGAATATATAGGTAATTGCAGAATTTAGTTTGGAGGCTTATGGTACATAATTCAAGGTTTAATTCTACAAAATGGCAAAACTGACCAATTTCCATTCCTTTACACACATAAAAACCAGCCTTGTTCTCCATACATAATCTCTGTCATAGAAGTATCTAGCTCAATATGAGTTTTTTCCTACAAAGGTCATGTATTTTTTAACATTTTTTATAGATTTACATATACAGATGTAGAAATATAGCTAGACTTCTAACCATTGCAAATGCTTGAAGTGCCATTGTTTTCAGCAAAGTTAAGAGGGATACATCAGCTAAGATCCTGACCTGTAGTTTTGTGTAATGCAAATTCAATACTCTGAAAATGCAATGATGCAGGCACTTCTAATAGGAAATAATTACATCGTCAGGCCTGCTCTGAATGGTAATGCAATAATAGTCTCATTCTGAGCTCTGTGAGAACAGTCCTTAGGGAAGGATCAAGGATTCACAGCAGCACAGACAAAATCAAATTTTTCTGTCCTAGGAATAAGGACAAAGTCTTGCACTCTCACTCCTGGATGTACAGAAATGCAGTTTCTCAGTAGCTTTCTGGTGCTCAAACCCTGCCACCCTATTTTTGAGGATGCCTTCCCACAGCAAAGTGCTTGATGCAGCAAAAAGTTTATGGTAGGGATAGCCATGCAGAGAGTAGGACTGGTAGGGACACAGAGGTCCACCAGCCATGGCTTCCCCAGTTGCTCAGAAAGGACTATACCTAGGGGAAACATTTTTGCTGCCTTGGGTGAGCCAGTATAAACCAAGGTCAGAACTGCAGTAACAACTGTGATGCTAAGAACATCCCTCTCTTGCTTTTCTTTGCTTTCCTGGCATGTTTTTTCTGCTGCCATCCCTTTCCCAGCCATGGTTGATCATGATGAGAAGTGCCCCAGAGCAGATCTGTAGAGCAGTTATATAGCAAACTAAAATATCTTGATTAAGAGTAGAGTAAACTTAATTTCAAATGAGAGCAAAGTGTGTAAGTTTGAAGCTTTACCAGCCACGTAAGACAAGTAGGCAATGCCATCTGACAGAAGTGGCCAAAACCCAAAGTAAACATGAACCCTGGAGGGATTTATTTCTGCCTTGAATCATCTCAGTTTCTTATCTCCAACAATGACATAAACCAGAGCCGTGAAAACAAGCCTTCCCAGGCCTTCAGAAATGTTTGAATCTCAGGGTTTCAGTTCAGTCTGACCCTCAGTGAAATCTTGACATCTGCAAATACAAGCTTTTCACATGCAAATAGAGGGGTGTAAATAGGGAGCACAGGCATTTTGGAAATGCTTTGACATACAGGACTGTTGGACTAATATTGCCCTTGGTCAGTTTTTTCCCTGTATCTTTGAAAAGTTAAGATATATGCCATGCAATATTGTCAGGACTTCTTCCCCTCCTCACCCATGTGCCTAAAGATTTAGATTAAAACATGTTCAAAAGGGTAATTTAGTAATTTCCCTACAGGCTTAAATATTTTGAACACAGTGTCTATGGATGCTAGAACAGGAGTGGTACTCTACCTGTCCCTTTTCACCATACAAATCATCCACATGGAGAGTGTGTGGAAAAGAAAAGAAAGAAAGAAAAATAATTAAAAAAAAAAAAAAAACTAAAGTGATACATAGACATATCTGACATTATTGTAAGGCTTCAGTGCTCACATCCTGTATTGGGAAGGGGATCCACTTAAATTCTCCCATGGTGATAAGGAGATTCGCTTGTACATGCAGCACATTTCCAGAGCCTATGCCTCTGTAGCAGCAATTTCACTCCTTGACCAAACAATGCAGGTTTCCCCTGCACAAAATGCTTAGCTACAGTGCACAATATCCTCAGCTACATCCCACTCTCTCTCCAGGTGATACACTGAATGCTAGCATGACCATAGCCTCTTTCTATGCTGCTTTTATCTTTATGGTTTGGGATGGAAGGGACTTTAGAGATCATCTAATTCCAACCCCCTGCCATGGGCAAGGACACCTCCCACCAGACCAGGTTGTCCAAAGCCCCATCCAGCCTGGCCCTGAATACTTCCAGGGATGAGGCATCCACAGCTTCTCTGGGCAACCTGTTCCAGGGCCTCACCACCCTCTGAGTGAAGAATTTCCTCCTCATATCTAACCTAAACATACTTTCTTTTAGTTTAAAACCATCACTCCTTGTCCTATCACTCCAATCCCTGACCAAGTGTCCATTCCCAGCTTTCCTGTAGCCCCCCCTTTAGGCACTGGAAGGCCACTGTAAGGTCTCCCTTGAGCCTTCTCTTCTCCAGGATGAACCCCAATCTTTACCATTTTAAAACTGAAATTTCCAAGGAGCAGGTCCCAAATGCTTCTGGGGCCTTACCATAATCTTAGGATCTGTTATGATTAGTTCAAACAACCTAATTAACTCATAAGTGGTTTATCTTTGGAATGTTGGTTTATGTTGCTGTTAATCTCACTTCCAGCTGGATTCCTTGGTGAACACATGGATCCAGTTCTTCACTAACTCTTACCATCTTGTTAATTGTATTACCATCTTGTTAATAGGATTGAAATGATGTTTTTAGCACTGAAAACACCATGGACTCTGATTTTTAGCTAGATTCTAATTTCCTCTTTTATGCAACTCACAGCAAGTGCAATTTCAACAGTTGAAGGAGCAAGTCAGTTTATTTTTGGGCTTTTGATAGTATCAGATTTATAGTCAGGTCACTAAGGATTTAAATGACTACAAGGTCTTCTCTGGGGAAAGTCTATCAGTAAGAAAGATATTCTTGGAAGTGTTTTAACCTTTCCTAACCACAAAGGCATTGTAACATTCCATCTTAAGGCACTGTGGGACTGACAATTTTTCCATTTTATTGCAATAATCTTTCAGCCTTGCTTTACTATACATCTTAATCTTCCACTTTCTTCTGCACTATTGGATTGAGATCACCAGCATCAATAAAGAAGCAGCAACAGCATCTACTTATATTTATCAGGAGGAAAGAATTTCAGCTGACAGTGATGGAGAAGGATTAAATTCTTGTTCACTTTCAGCCTGGTTCCTGGGGATTTTCTGATGTATTTTAATCCAATGGATTTTCCAGAACCTATAAACAAACTAAACTAAAAATCAAAACAAAACAGAATGAAAAACTACTTAACAAAGTTTTAGTTGTTTTTTGTTTTTTTTTTTTTTTTTTTTCCCATATATTTGTGGTGTACATCTTCCTCACATGCTTTTCCTTCCTCTGTCCTTTCCAGTTTATAAACCAGTATCTGTATTCCAGAAGCTAACATTTTTAAACAACCCTGTAAAATATGGATATGGCCTACTCACTTATTGTGTGCACGTAGTGATAAGTGACCTAGTCTTTTATTACTGTTTAAATTGGCAGAGAAAACTATAACATATCCATGCAAAGGGAATTATTTTGGTTTTGATTTAGCAGAGGAAGGAAGCAAAGAAGGAAGGAAGGGAGGAATTTGCAAACATGCCTATGTCTCAAAAAGGTTTAAATCTGGCTTATTCTCACTATGAAAACAGGTCAAGAGTCCAAGGAAGAACTAGAAAACATCAGCTGCTGTTCCTTCTGTACAAACCATTTACTGGATATGGAAACTGTGAGTGCTTTGGGGGGATGTATACCTTTGTTGGCAAGTCCTGACCAACCCTCTCTTCCTCCTGCCACCTCTACTGTGACTTTGTAGAGGTGGTCAAAATGTAGGAACATTCTGATAACAGCCATTTCTAAAGATTTCATTATGAATTCCTAAAAACTTTCTGTTTGCTTGTTATTCTTTCTTCTTTCTTTCTCTATGTGTCCACATTTTCATTCTCTGCGGAAAGTCTTTGTTCCCTTCCAAGTTGCTTTTCCTTTTGGAATACCAAGGTAGTCAAGACATCCTGTCAAACTCTGGATGTATTCCCAGAGGGATGATATCTCCCTGGTGCACATAATCCCAAAAGGATGGACTGTCCTGATAATTTTATGTTCTCATGTTACAGAGAGCTTACCACTGAGGTAAATCAGGCACACAAAGTACAGAGGAAGTACAGTTTTACTGTTTCAGTTTTACAGATGGGGAATATAAGCCAATTATAAAGGCCATCTTGGAATATCAGACTCTTGAAATAGCCTGGAGATTCATGCAATAACTGGCTTCACAGTCAAGCCCTAATAAACAGCAATATTTCTGTTGGTTTCACTGGGCAATGAGCAACTACTTGACTGAATTCAATGGAGTTAACTGAGTTTGGGGGAAATAGTCTGGAGACTCAATGGGAAACCAGACCTTAGCTTATCACTACTTGCTGTATCAGGACAACCATTTTGATTTCTAAAGGTTTTCATGTAAATAGTAACAAGTGACAGTCAAATATTCCGATCTGGAAACATTTTGCAATTGAGTTATCTAAGTGCCAATGTCCTGATTTGGGTGAGGATAAAGTTATTTTTCTTCATAGTAGCTGGCATGGTGCTGTGTTTTGGATTTATGATGAAAACAGTGCTGATAACACACCAATGTTTTAGTTGTTGCTGAGCAGTGTTTACACAGAGCCATGGGTTTTTCTGCTTGTGCTGCCCTGCCAGTGATCAGGCAGGGGGTGCACCAGGAGCTGGGAGGGGACACAACAAGGACAGCTGGCCAAAGGGATGTCCCATACCATGTGGCATCATGCTCAGCAGTGAAATCTGGGGTAAAGAGGCTGGGGAGAGGGAGGACATGCTCAGAGTGACGGCATTTGTCTTCCCAAGAAACAGTTACATGTGATGAGCCTTGCTTTCCTGGAAGTGGCTGAACATGTACCTGCGAATAGAAAATAGCAAATGAAAGCCTTATTCTTTGCTTGCATGTACAATTTTTGCTTGCCTTATTAAACTGTCTTTATCTCAACCCACAAACTCTCGCACTTTACATTTCTGATTCTCTGCCCAAAACCATTGCACTGCTTACCATGTTAAACCACAGCAGCAGACAGAGGTGAATGTGGTTCCCTCATGGCCAGAGCTTGTGTCAGGGGTCTGAGGATCTGTCCAGATCCTTTAGCAGGCAGTTTTGACCACTAAAAGTCCTTAGTATTTTGTGCAGACATTCTGACATCCCAGTAAACACATTTCCAAAAATTTCATTACATAATAGTTCTAGTCTGGTCTTATGGACTGAATTCCCAGCTGCAGTGCAGTAGGTGAGCTCCTCAACCACCTCTTCCAGTTTAGTTGCAACCTGCAATACTCTGGTTCATGAATGCTGGGAGCACTTCACGGCACAAATCAAAGCACAGCAATTGGGAAAGAGTCAGCTGCTGTAGAAAGACCTCAAGTGACTTCAGGAAGAGCTGTAGCAGATCCTCCAGCTATATGCTTCCAGCTAGACTTAGATTCTGACAAGGTTAAGGAAACTAGGTGGAGATTCATAAAGCAGTAGAAACACATCCAACTTGTTCATTCCAGTGATGGACTTAGAGTAGATAATGTCTATCACACCAATGGTTCATTCAGTGGTATTAATTTGAACTTATTATGCATGCGTTCATTATGCCCATTCCTCCAGATCTGGGTGAGTTCTGTTTGATTAAGAACCCAAGGACAGCTCAATTTCCCTTGCATTTTCTGTTCCTTGTATTTTGCATTTCAGCCTCTGACATAATTAGATTCCCTGTTGGGAACTGCTGTATCAGTCAGATTGCTGCAACTCCTTTTCCTTTAGGAAAAATGATTTGGGGGTAAGCCTGGTTCTGCTCCAACCAGAGTTACCTCCCAGTTTGGTAACCGCATTGCAGCAGGATCTGTTCTATAGCACATTTCCAGGTTTTCATACTAATATGTCAGTTGCTGTTGTTCTGTTTTGTTTATCAGTACACATCAGCAGAAGTCATTAGGCTTGTGCTGATCATTCCAGATGAAATCTGGCAACATTTGAAGTTCTAGCCTTCACTTTTTTCCTACAACTTGATAAATGGTTCGATTTTATGTGAAACTCTCCCCTCCTACTTTTTTTTTTTTTTTTTTTTTTAAGCAATTGCTGTATTCTATGCATCAGATGATTTTTACAAGAGCATAAAGATGTAGCTGTAACAGAAAAATTGCTTAGGAAGTTCAGAGCATCTGAAATCAGAGGATGAGAAAAGAAACCATTCTGCAGACTTAATTAAGGCTTTTGCTAGCAGCAAAAACTATAATGCAACATGACAGTTATTTGAATGATTTTTCTTAAGATGACTATTGCTTTTCATTATCTAATTTGACATTAAGGTTGGTGCTGTTTGTCTAGCCTGCAAAACAAAAATAAAAGTTAATAAAACACATGCTAGAAATAGAATACAAGTTTAGAGGGAATGCTCTGAGGGTTAGGCCTTTCTCACGCTGTGGGGAGAAATATACTACCATACCCTTGTCCTAATTTCTTTGCTGTAGTTTAGAAAAGGCCTTATGGCTAATATGTCACATCTAATATAATTTGCTGGTTCTGCCTCGCGTTTTATTGAACCTTCCTTTTCTTGTTATAAGCATTCTGCTAGAATTGCTATAGATAAAGTTGTGTCAGCATTTCATTATTAACCTTTTTCTTTTTAGTGTTTTTCAAATCAGACATTAAAACAATTATTATCCCTGGCTATAGACAAGTAGACATTTCCACTTTAGGTGGGAATCATTGGGAATATTTTGAAAAGAAATAATCTGGTCTACTTGTTATCTGAAGATCCATTTTTTTTCCTGAACAGGAAAATGAACCCAGATTTCTATTGAGGGCCTGGGCTTAAACTGCAGCCCAGGTAATTTCTCCAGGTTGTGCACACTTCTCCTCCTCTCTTTTTCCAAAATGTGTCAGAAGACTAATAAATGGTAAAGTCTATCCTTTGTAGGTGCTGAGTGCTTCCACTTTAGGCAACCTGAGAATTTAGTGGGCTACTCAAACATGAGTGTGCCAAATTTGGACAGGGAAGTGGGTCTACAAAACCATTAGATCAACACAACTGCTAGTGCAGTATAATCAGCTCTGGGCTTGAAATCAGAGATTAAAGGCAATGGTGTATTTTGTGACAATGTTTTTAAATGCACTTATTCTTGAACTTGTGAAGGAAAAAAGGAAGGAAAGAAGGAGCAAATTATTTAACTCACCACGGGTTTCAACTGCATAGGAATACATGACCAAATCTCCTGGGAGCTTTACAACACAGCAAAATAAATAAATAAATACAGTAATTCACCCTTGAATTATTGAACAATAGAATTGGTTAATGGCCTCAATGCCAGCTTCAGAAAGGAAATAAATAAGAAAGAATGTTTAATGAAAAAAACTTTCATCTCAACTGTGTGTCCTTCTCTTGAGCAATGTAGATGCTGAGCTGGAATATTGATTGATAGGTAATTAACAAAACATCTAATTTATCTGATGATTAAAGATCTAAGTATCTCTTTCAAGTGGATTAAAAGGAATTAAGATATAAGTATTTCATTTGTGAAACTGTATTGCTTAAGTAATTTTGTATTAATTACTTGCAAATGAGGTATTTTTGTTTCATATGTCTTAAACCTCAACAAATACTCTTAATGAATTAACTGATAATGAGTGTCTTTTTAAAGTAGATCAGATACTAATTTGAAGTAGCTTAATAGGTTCTTACTGCTGATACTGTCATTACCTATTGCAAGCATCAGCAAAATAAATTATTCTTTTTTTTTTGTGATCTGTTCTTTTTTTTTTTTACTTCTTTCTTCCAGTGTAATAATATTAAGCTTATGCTAAAAATGACTATTTTCTTATTTCATGTCTCCAGTATCAATTTTTACTGGATAATAGCAGAATGTATTTGTGCACCCAGTAGCAATGGAAAGGAATTATGCTATCTGTTGATCTCCAAAATAAAGAAAAATTATTATGTTTCCATGACTGAAAGTTGGAAAATAGTCACAAAGTAATAGGGCAGCTGAGGTTGGAACTCTGAAGTTCTCTAGTCTGACATCCTGCTAAAAATGAATGTTTGGACCAGATGATCTTGGAGGCCTTTTCCAGCCTTAATGATTCTATGGTTCTATTTTCTCTGTCTTCCTTTTATGGTTTCCTCTAGCCACCTTGCACCTTCTGATGAAGACACAGAGTTTTTGTATTCCGTGTCTAGACTCTTCAGATGATCCTATCAAGAGCACTTCCACTTATCCCCTCCAGTTTCACCTTTCCCTCAGTGTAGCCCTCAGTATCACCCCCTCCAAATTTCACTTACTTTCTGTATCTGTAATGGATGGACACTACTGCAATGTTCTTAACTAGAAGGAACATTTTTCTACCATATATTACAATGCTTAGGCCAAGGTCAGAATACCAGTACTTTAACTTTCTAATGGCTCAGTCACATTTTTCACTAGAGTTCTCTTTTGGTGTTAAATTATCATGCATTTGTAGTACAATTTCTTACTCTTAAAGTTACATTATAATTTGTAATTAGATCTTGACATAAAATGCCTGCAATGTTATGAAAAATAAAACATAAAAATTAACCTTCTCACCAAAAATGAAAATCTGAAAATTTCAAACCAAAAGAGTAAATATTTTTGATGAAACACAAAGATGCTGGCACACAGAAGTTGAAAATCAGGTGTCATATTTTCCAGTTCATGATCATAATCTACTTCCCATTAGATGAATATCTAGTCTATGACAGTTATTTAGTCAACCTTGATAGCTGGTAGAAATGTATAAATGCCTTAGAGATAAGTTCATCCACCTTATCATGATGCCTGTCCCAAAATGGGATGAAACTCCTAATGTATATGCTTCTCTATCCTTGTCTTCAGACATGGAAATCTACATCATGTCCAATATTCTGCTCTTTGGTGTGAGGTTTTACAGTTAATGACTTCCAAGGGCTTTAGAGGATAGTTTTGACAGAAGATATCATATATTACCAAGTCTCTAGGACGATGTTGTTGGCTATTGTTCGTAGACAAATGTAAATGCAATTTGTGAATCAGGCTTGGCAGTGCAAATATATATGAATGAAGACTGAAAATTCTTTATGCACGGTCAGTGAAAGATAGATAACACAGATGCAGGACTGAGAAAGGAAGGGGAGGAAAGGAAGGAAAGGAGGGAAAGAAAAGGTAAAAATGCTAAAGGAGAAAAAGGAAGACAGCAGATGCAGAGAAGTATGGATTAGGCAAAGGATGACATGAGAGCAAACAAGTTTGGGGTGTGCAGAATGGCTTTAGATATAGAGAGAATAAAACAAGATTCATCCACAGATGACATTGCAACTGGGCATGCAGAGAAGGATGGGTAGCCAAAACAACAAATAATTTAAGCTGAATCATCTAATAGATCTCTCTAATACATTATCTGAGAGAGATGCATGTATATAGGTGCACTTACCTAATACATCCTATGATATTTATCATTATGTCTCTCCTAAGGGCACCATTACACACAAACAAGCAATAAATAGTTTAGTAAAAAGGGAAAGAAATGAAACAAAACAGTTCGTAATTGATCCCATAAATATAAATTTAGCATATTTCAACATGTGTCCACCAATAGACTGTCTCTGAGGAAAGACTCAGCCAGGCAAGATGCACTGGCTGGAGATAAAAATAGGATGACACATCCAAGAGCACCACCCTCCTTCCACTAGAAAGTAAATATAGATCTACAGACAATAGATTGTTTCTCTTAGTCATCTTTCATGACTTCTTTTACAGACAGGATATAGACTTTGAGGGATCTGTGACTCAAAGCTACACATTAGAGAGAATACCTTTATCAGGCAACCTGTGGAGAGCATCATCTTACTGTGTGGTACAGAGAGAGAGGGCAGAACAAACTACCGACTAATTTTCAGTCTCTCTTCACCCTTGAATTTGCCCCAAGGTGATGAACCGTCCCATTTGCATGCAGTTCACACTCTGAAGGACAGGGCTGTATCCTTATACGACTCACTGAAAGCTGGGCTAGGAAACGGGGTAGGAGGGAAAGAAAGCATTCTGTTCCCTCTTCATTAAAAAATGATATTAGAAAAACATAGCCTAATGTGCACATTCTCTGTTAAGTATTTACTATCTGTGACCTGCATGGGAGGAGAAGATTCCATCCCAGAAAGTTGTCAAGCTAGAGATGTGATATTTTTAAAGGGGAGATTTTAACAGCATTTCTGATAAGAACACCTTCAAAACTGATCTTCCTAAGATTTTCATTAATGCCTAGAGTATTTTATTTGAAATGTTAGACATCCTGTAGAAAGAACTATGAGGTTTGTTTTTTAGCAAGACTATCATGGTTTTATGCTTTTAATCACCATCTGTTGTTCAATAAATGTCAAATTGTTCCTAATGCTATCTCCTAGCATACGTTTTTTTAATTTGATTTTGTACTCTGTGTTCATTACTGGCAATTGAGGGCTTGTCGTATAAGATTTTCATTTCTTATACTCTCTTGATTTCTGTTGGAAACAAATATACATATGCATTGATACACAGGCAGACAAACAAAGGATGTGCAAACTTTTCAAAACTGTAGAGGAATACAGAAAGCATATTCAAATGCTCTTTAAAATACTCTCTCAGTGGTCACATTGATTGTAGTGCCCACAAAGCATACAAAAAGGAAAAGATAACAGATCTCTGGAGGACTGCTAAGAATCGTTAGGATTGTCACACTTCATCTTTCAATAAGAAAGATCAAAAGACATTCTGACTGAACATACTCTGTAAGTTAGAGAGAGGTTCAAGGTTCAAACAGGAGGACTCTGTCTGAGCCACTAACAAGAATAAATCAGCTGTTGACTCAGAAGGTAGTTTGGACACGACAGCAGAGTCAATACACCCTAAAACACTAGGCAAATCCAAACTGGTTGGACTGAGGGATTATATATGAGAATGTTTTCTTCTAATCACAACACAGAAATCAGATGAGAAAATGAACTGTCCTTTGATGAGCTTCTGCAAATGTCAGCAGAAGAAGCAGAAATTCTATCCTGCTCTCTGATCTTGGATAACAGGTCATCTGCCAGCAATAGGTTAAATAACAGGAACATATTTCTTTACTAAAGAGTTTTACAAATGCTTCATGAATCATTTTCTGAAGAATTTTCTTTGCAGTCATCAAGGAGAGATGAAAAACTTTTCAGTTGTCAATGAGCTGTTAACAATCTGAGCTCTACATGACATATCTGTCTGCTTGGGTCAGTTTTGAAATACTCTCCAAAGCCTTGGGAAACCATATTGTAAACCTAAGTGGGACAGATTAAATATTTAAGGTTAGAAATACAGAAAATCAAGGCAGGTTACTGTAAAAAGCATCCTAACTAGTCAGTCTGCTACTGTTTAGAACCTCGAGAGGTATAAAGAGATAGAAAAAAAAAAAAAAAAAAAAAAGGCAAGATGCCTTGAGACTACATATAACAAGAGGTTAAGCAGCCACAAGCAAAACTCAGTAATGAAGCTCCTAAATCAATATCAAGTCTAATTCACAAATTTGAAGTCAATCCTGTAAGTCAAAATAGCAAAAACTTACTGCTGAGCCACCAGACTGGAGATGGACATACAAACAGCATGTAAACAGCTGCAGAGCTGCAGACTCCAAGTGTGGCCAAAACTGCACTGAAAATTTGGCCCCAGATTCCAGCCCAGCACCACTTTTACATTAAACTTCAAGAAATATTCTTGATGTGGCTAAACACAGTGGTAGTTTGTGAATGAGAGGTCATAAGGGCCTATCTAGGCACAAGAAGGACAAGGAAGTACTAGAATAAGTCCAGAGGAGGGCACGAGGATGATCAGAGGGCTGGAGCACCTCTCCTACAAAGACAGGGTGAGAGAATTGGGGTTGTTCAGCCTGGAGAAGAGAAGGCTCCAGGGAGACCTTACAGCAGCCTTCCAGTGCCTAAAGGGAGCCTGCAGGAAACCTGGGGAGGGACTGTTTTTCAGGGATTGGAGTGCTACAAAAAGGGGTAATGGTTTTAAACTAAAAGAGGGTAGGTTTAGATTAAGTATAAAGAAGAAATTATTTACTCTTATATGTAACTGTGTGCTGAGATGCAGAATGAGTAGAGAGTAAGTAGATTAAATGAGTGGTGTAGTTGATAAGATAGAAGGAAGGGATGTCATCCAGAGAGACCTGGAAAGACCTGAGAGCTGGGCCTGTGCAAACCTCATGAAGTTCATCAAGGCAGGAGTAATTGTTTTAAAATGGAACATGGATTTAGGTTACATATAAGGAAGAAATTCTTCACTCAGAGGGTGGTGAGGCACCGGCACAGACTGCCCAGAGAAGCTGTGGATGCCCCATCCCTGGAGGTGTTCAAGGCCAGGCTGGATGGGGCTTTGGGCAACCTGGTCTGATGGGAGGTGTCCCTGCCCATGGCAGGGGGTTGGAATTAGATGATCTCTAAAGTCCCTTCCAGCCCAAACCATCCTGTGATTCTGTGAAATAACTGTGTGTGTGTGTACGTGTATGAGTGCATGTGGGGGGAAGAGGGGGAGGGGAGAGGTGAGAGGAGCAGTATAGCAATATTTTATTGAAAGAAACAGAAAGATTTTGACATGTTTGATATATGGGATTTGGAGAAATGATTCAGGTGAGAAAAAGAAAAAAAAAAAGGTTGTTTGATGCTTAGTGGCAGAGGAAAGGAAGAGGGCTTCGGGGGGGCGGCGCTACTAAGATCTCCATTTTGTCTGCATTAAGCTTATGCTGATGGTTTCAAAAGCATAATTGCTTCTAAAATAGTCAAATTATGCATTATGAATTCATTATCTCATGCATTCAGCCCTCTTTTTCTGCTGACAAATAATTCACAAAACAATTCTGATTTCTGCAAATGTATCCACTTGAAGCTCAAAAATCAGTCTAAAAACAGATCTTTACAACACTGAGACAAACACCTCATCTAGTTCAACTATATTATTAGGTCAGATAGACCTTCCATTAGACAGCCTTTCTCTCTCACACGCACATATATACACACACAAGTCAGTACATACTATGCAGTCTCTATATTATGGCAGCCTACTGAATGTTTCCCAGCTTACAAGAGCAATTGCCATGGAAATGTTGTGACAATCCCCTTGAGGCAAATGAGTGGTCTACACAACAGCATTTCTGAGCTCAAGAGGTCCCTTTTCAAGGGTATATTGAATTGAGTAAGTCACACCATTACTGAGGCAGTTCAAGACTGGCAGTGCAAAACTATACAGTGATTTGCCAGCCTTAATCGCCTTTCAGCTCTATGCAGCAGCCTTCTGGAAGTCCTGAGACATGCTTTTCCAACACTTGCGCAGTATAACTGAAGCATCCATTGTTAACAGGCTGTTTTCAATTTTTCTTAGCAGTCCCTTTTGTAGCAGGGTCAGCTTTTTAAGGAGGGTTAACACTCCTTCAGTGTCAAAAGGACCCCAGTTTTCAAGAAAAAGATCCCACAAAATAAAAAGAATTAAATGGGCTATTTAAATAAAGTAATACCATATTATCATAACTCATTATTTCTGTCCTTGTTCAGGACAGCTAAACTCCTTCTCTCCCACTTCATAAAGCTTTCAGGTATGAACCTTTTAGGATTTAGGGATTCACTTTATCTTTTCCATTCTTTAGCTCCACACATCTTTTCTCCTCCCAGGGTTTCTCTCTCTCTTGTCATTTGTTTGATATACAGATATTAAAAAATAGTGCACAGCATGACCTGCTGTGTATCATCATCCTCCCACCGTACTAGGACTGATATAATCTACCCCGCTTCAGAATATTGTCTTATATGCATGCATTTTATATTGAAGAGACTTAAGCTTTCAGTTATTGATTCTGAGCAATACACCTAGCAGACCAAAGTTCAGGAGCATTTCAACAGAGGAAGGGGAGCTCACTGGTTATGCAGACTGCCTGCAAACTCGAAGTTCATGTTCACTTACACTCCTATCCGTCTCCCAGAATGGAGAATAGTCTACATCTGGGGTTTGGTTCAGTGACATCTCTCTCCGTAAGGGGATTAACTGCCTATAAAAAGTGTGAGAATGACAATCTGGGAATATAGGAGAATTGCTCAGGGACAGAAATTGCATAGCATAAGTAAGAATGTGACAAGGACTTCAGTTCACAGCATGCAACAGTGCTAAGTTGGAGGGGTCATGCCTGTAGGAATTATACACATTCACTCTGCCCTGACATCTTTGCCGATGTGACTAACAGTGCTGAGCATTATGGTGACAACAGTGATGTGGTGATAACTGCTCCTCTAAGAATTCATTTCCTATAAGCTGCCAAATGGCCATTCCCACAGTCACAGCCCTTGTCATTTGCATGGAGGTCTTCATATTCAAAATGCATTTGCAAACAACTTCCTGCTCATCCCTGTTAGGAAATGATATATACTGGCCTCACTTTAAAGAGAGGAAAAACAGTGACTACCAATGTGAACAACCTGCCCACAAGGGGTTCTCATAACTCACTCTCAGTGTGTACCTTCTGTGTTGTCATTGGAGCAGTTCCTCCTTACCAAGTGACAATGAGTTCCAACATTATGGCCCAAGCAAGAGCTCAGTACCCCTTCCCACTCAGCAGAGCTATGCTTGCCCCTCTGGCACCTAACAAGGCCTTGTTCGGCATAACCCTGAGGTGATCAGACCTGAAACAGTCAGGGCAAGTTTCACAATCCATGTGCAAAGTATTTTCCTTGCTTGACTAAATCTGATATTGTTCTTCTTGAGAGACTCATCGCTAATATTATAATCCACGCTGGCAAATAAATGTACAAATCTCATTGATTACTAGAATGACTGCAGTGAAATTTCTTCCTCAAAGTCTTTCCATCGTCTTTCTTAGCTCTGCACATGTAATTTTCCACTCTATTGTACTTGCTCTGAACTCCGCTTTGAAGAGCTTTTCCATTTACTGAAATACTAAACAGTCACAACAATTTATTTGCACTTCTATTGTGCCTGCCTTCCCTCAGAGAATATCAACACAAATTACAAACATCAATGATTTTAGCCTCCATTCACTCCAGCAATATAATCCCCAGCCTGCAGATGAGGAAGCTAAACCATGGCTTGTCCAAAGTCATATAGAAAACTCACTCCAGAAATCAGTAGTGTCTTAAGGATGCTGGAGGCCATGGGTACCATGAGCACGTGCAGCAGAAAAACTCCCTGTACACGCAGTGAGACCAGCTTCCTGAGAAAGGGGTGAGGATTTACTCCATCTGAGTCTCCAAATGTACACAGCCACTGCCCAGAAACCTATTTGGCTGGAGGGCTGCTTTTGAAGGAACAACCCAGAACCTGGGCCTCGTGGTGCCATACATTAAGACAGCACTGCCAAAAGTAAAAGGCTAATTCCTGAGCTCTACACTCAGTCCCTGCCTGCAGAAATTTTAGGCTAAAATAAAGAAAGCAATGTGCACATCGCCAGAAACTTTTCATTTCAGTTTGTCTTCCTCCTCATGTCAGCATCATTCCATGATGTAAACAAGACACCTGTACCATGCAAAACCTGTTAATGATCCTCTAAAATAGATCCCATAAATGAATGTTACACTTCTGTGGTTTGGGGGTTGTGTATATATATATATACATAATCTTTTAAAACAGGGAGAAAAAGGGACTACAAGACTCATGGGACACTTAGCTGCCATTACAGGAACACACATAATGTAGGCGTCTATATTCTTTCTACCCCTAACTCTCACCAGCTGTCTGGAAACAATGTCATAGGCATCATTAGAACTGAATCCAGCTTGCTGATACTGAACCCTAATTTAAACTTTAAATATTGGGCTTATGATGAAGCAGTCGTCCTAAATTGTTTATGTCCATACATAGCAACTATAGAAACTGGAAGACTTTGAAAGGGAGATTATCTGTCCAACTCAAATACCCAAATGTAGACTGACTGCATAACTTTTCAGAGGTTTAACAGAAACACCTATAACTCCCAAATACTTACACAGAGAATATCCTTATTAAATAATAATAATTTTTAAAAAGTTACTTACTATAAAAGGATTGCTTTACACACAGTTTGAAATTTAAGCTGATGTTAAATACATAAATTAGGAGGACTAGATTTTATCTTTATATAATATGCTGAGTTAAGTTTCTTTTTACTTTTATTTCAAGCAAAAACATAGTCCAAAATTGTTTCTGTATAAGTGAAATTTGAGTTTCTGTTCAGTCTATTCAGTAAAAATGATTATGTAGCCAACATTTTAAGCATGAATACTGTGGGAGCTGAATTTTCAGTCTTTCTTTTACAATGTTAAGAGTTACAGAGAATAAAGTGTCTTCTTCTTATAGCTGAATTCACACTGTGCTAGTTATATAAGTTGTCTACTCACACATCAGAAATAGAGCTACCCTGAAAATGTAGGTGAATAATAGATTTGATAAAATATGTTGTTTTCACATGATAGAAAGTATGTAAATTTGATTTTCATTTATTTGACATTTCATCTTAAAAAACAGGAATGAAATTTTCCAAATGGCACAACATTTCATTTCAACATTTTCAAAAGGAATCTTTTGCATTTTTTATCTTGAAAGGGCTTTTTCATATCAAAATTGACCTCATTTAAAAAATAAGGAAATTCAACCGTATATGGAACATGTGGTTTAGTTGGCTACACATTTTAGTTATGCCAATATGGAGCAAATCACATCATTTGTGGGTCTCTGCTTCTCCTCCCCCACCCACCCCCACCCCATCCACCCTCCAATAAAAGAGAGGAGAGGCACTCCACTTTCATGTGAGTTGAGCTATTTTTTTTCCTTGTGATTTTATGACTCAGCCCTCAAACTGTTAATTCTGTTAATTGTTCTTTTCTCATAAGAAACAAAACTTTTGGGTCAGATTCATCTAATCTAAATTAAGTCCCTCTGAATGGAAACAGTAGAATTCAGACATTTACATTTAGGTGTCCAACATGCAGGTCTCTACACACAAGGTGGGATCCCAAGAGGCCAACTGAATACAACTAATGAAGTCCAGCGAGGTACTAAACAACCTGGAGTAAACACATGCACCTGATCAGCTAAAGAAATCCCAAGTTTTACTGACCATGATGCCTAAGGACCACACAGTCAAGGATTCACTTGCCCACCATATAAGCACCTAAGGCCATTTGAGATGCCCTAGAAGAGATACATATGATACAGGGGTTACAGGAAAAGTGCCTCACTGAACAGGTGGTGGCAAAACAGGATACTGATGGCCCTAGAGATATCAGGAAGAGCAACAGAATGAAGCTCTCCATGTTTAATCCAATCCATTTAACACCCCATAATACTCCATAGCATTATCCAACCTACTTATTATTTCATGTTTTTCCTTAAGGAGCAGATGAGTCATGGTTAGACAGTCCCTAAGTCTAGTGCCTATACATCTAGCTTAGACTAAATACATCCTCTAAATTGATAAAGATGCATAAAACAAATTCTATTCCAACTGATTAATGTGGCTGACAGTACAATAATAAGTGTCAACTTTGCATATTTACAGCAAACTCATCACGCTGAAAGAACTACGAATGAAACACAGCCAGTGCTTCATGAGCTTGTGCTAACATTTCACAAAAAAATAAAAATCAGTTTAGTTCTGTAATTGAAGTAGCCATGCCAAATTATTTGTTCTGTTAAAATAAAACAACTCATTATAGCATCATAGACAGCACTTAGTTTCACTTATGGAAGCCCAGGCAGTGATCTGACTAGTACCTGGGAGATTCACGTTTTCAGCTTTAGGCATCCCAGTTGATGTGCCTGAATTAGGAAGCCAATTTCCCCAGACTCCCTGCACAATCCACAGAGAAAGAACAGAAGGAACCAGTCTCCCTACATGCCACCTAAATCTCAGGAAACTATCCATTCCACAGACTTAAGAGCCCTTCCAATCCTACAGACGCTTAAAATCACTAATAAATTAATTCAGTTGCTCTCACATGGGTAATTAGGGCACAATGCCCTCGGGTATTGTGGCTATCAAATAGGAAGGAAACCCTCACCTGTCTGAAACTGCTGTAGGGCAAGGCACCTCTTATGCACCTCAGACATCTCTAGACCTAAGAAACATTATGGTCTATGTAACATCCAGCTTCACCCCAAAATTCCCTGAAATTTAATTACCCATGTATGCTGAAAAGAACCTCTGTTTTGAAGCTAAGCATTTATTGTCTGCCCAAAGCTGTATTTCCATTCAGGATTAGGCAGACAGGTGACGTTCAGAAGACTAAGTCTCTTGGAAAAGCTCATTTTTTTCTCTGGCCTGGCAGAAATTCCATGGGAAGCCAAACGTCCCTCTTGCTGAAAAGACTTTTTGATGGTAGCAGAAAAAGGTAATGTAACGATTTAACGGTAATATTTGAAATTCACTTCACTGTGTTGGGACCTGTTTCCCCCAACAATTGCCTCCCCCTTGTCTGGACTGAACAATCCCCCTGATGTAACTATGGAGGTCCTTGAGATGTGCAACATATTTGGGACAAAATAACGCTATTATCATACAAATGATGCTGAAGAGCTGCCTCTGTTGTGCAGGCTACACTAAAAAAAAAAAAAAAAATGAATGAAAAAAAGATTAGATTCTGTGAGATCCTTCCTTGCAGGAACAATGTATTGTAAAGCAGATTTGCTTCATTTCCTTCAAAATCCCTCAGATAATGCAGGACAATGCTTTTCAATGTTTCCCCACTATATGCACTGCGTGTCTAAGTAAATGGGAACATGGTACACTTCAGAAATCATTGTAAAGAATTACTGTTTATCTGGATAAGGAAGGGTAGTCTTGGGACCTGATTATGCCTCCTGATCCAAATGCAATGAAAACTCTGTTCTCATTTTCACATTCCTCAAGTAGCAAAACTTGACATCTGTGCAAAAACTGTCCTGCTGAACAAAAAATATGGCTGCTGGTGCAACTAAAAGGGCTGAAGTTTGTTGTTAATGAAACTTTCACCACATTTTTATCTTTCTTTCAGAGGAGTTTGTGGTTATTGTTTTTTTAAAGTTCCCACAGGAAAACTCAGTGGTTTTATCTGCACTTTAAGGGTCATGTAAAAGGTTGGGGCATGTTTGAATGCTAAAGAAATTATTCAGAATGCAGATTTGTAAACGAGAGCGATTATTTACTCAGAACAATTGAGCCTGGGCGTAAAAGCCAGGAAGCACAAATACAGAGAGAGGGCTAGATGCCAGCTCTACGTGCTCGCTGCCTATCTGGGTTTCTGATCGTATCTCTTGGCCAGTGACATTAATGAGGGATGAGGATTTTCATCATCTCACAGGCTCTGACCGCTGCAGGGCTGTTTGCAACAACTGTCCTGGGGTCTGCATGCTTGCCATACTTCATGGAAATATGGCAGCAGGGATATATCACCTTGCACCTGGACCTCTGCTCTAGCCTGAGATGTGTGGTACTGGTTCTGATTGCTGTTATATCTCTTTAACACTAGAGCTGCCACAGTCACAGTTATCTTGTATGACTTGACGGTATCCTGGCAACAATCTTCGTTAAAGGACGATAACACCGAATTTTCCTAAACAGCCTTCTCATCCTGTATAACCTCAAACACATGCACAGAACACGTCTGCTATCTCCCTGCAAGATTTGTATCTGTTTCGTGTAGAGAAATGCTGAAGTCAATCATTTGGTCATTTGTGTAGTGAAATCAGTTGTCAGCTGTAGTGCAGAGCAGGCTGCAAGCTGTGCTGATACCATTATGCACAAAGAGCAGGTATTGAAACGATGGAGAATTCAGCTCTGCCTCCTAGAGATTCCCCACTGCACAAAGCGGTGTAACATAATTGTTAAGAATGGAGGGGTACATTTTCAGAGTGCTTGGCTCAGCAGTTTTTTTCCCTGACTCTGATTAAAGTTAATGGGAGTTGTGCAGCTGAAACCCGTGGATTGCAAATGGTTTGATGACACAATACAGCTGCAAACGAATGCAGGACTCTGAAGAGTCAGGTACAAAATGGCAATTTTTGCTCCGTTTAACCATCCTCTCTTTTTCAGCTCTCAGCACATTAACCACTTTTCTGCTGATCATGCCTGCAATGTCTAAAAGGAAGTGGTGCTCTTTGCAGAAGCCTGTTTCAACAGTAAATACAGTAGTAGGTTTTACAGTCTGAGCTAATGAAGGATGGTTTTCATCCTGTTGTAGAATACAGGATAAAATAATTCTTCAACTAAAATAATTCCTCAATGAGATACATGAAGTATTAGCGCCTGGGAAGGGAATGTTCCAGAAGTGTTACCATTAAACCCTATTCAGTGCGTTGTTGAATTAACAACATTTTTCACCACATGAAACTTCCATGGTTTATGGGCACACAATACTGTTTGGCCAAAAGTACTTCACAAAATTATTTTACATGTTGTAAACACATACTATTTATTTAAAGGGAAAATGTGCTAAAAGCTTACTTAATAAAGTGCTTAAGTGCCAGGAAAATTTGGTCAAGCATTATTTCTTTTGATGACTATGAGTCCAGAAGCCCTGCAGTCTGTCCACGTCCCAGTTAACAGTTCATCCCCAACTTCTTTCAAAGCCAAGCCACTCAAGCACATCTTTCTGTTTTGGTAACATCCCTGTATTTACAGCTGTCACTTTTATCCTGTTAATGTCAATCTTCAGACTGCCTTGGATACACAGATTAGGACAGCCTGTCCAATGCCTCACCATGAGCTGGCAGTGGAAAAACTTGTAGCTCATGCTCTCCAGATACATTTCACACGCAACTCAGTTTCCCAGGCTATGAAACAGTATATCCATGAGCTGCTTGTGTGTCACAGAAATCCCAGTGCTGGAAGCTGAAGCTAAACACTAAAAGATCTATGCTACTAAATAACAGAGGATGAGGAACCAAGTTGGACTGCTGACCATCGACATGGTATTTTCTCACTCCCAGGATCTGCTCTGAACCTCTCCAGGTAGATTTCTTCACAACTCAGCTATAGAAGAGATGGGGAAGTTCTCACCAGTATGGACCAGTGTCAGTCTTTGCCACCTGAACTCAATTTATTTCCCTTGCAATCTAGACAGAGATAGATTTTTTTTATTATTATTATTATTTTCTGAGGATTGAAAAACACATTTTTGTGATCTGATTAAGAATCCTCAAATCCATATCCATATTCCATATCCAGTCCATATCTGTGGACTTTAAAAGCCATTGATTTATAAATCTAACTGCATTAAAATGCTTGTTGGAAATCTGCTTTGCAGGAGAAAGAAGTTCCATGCTCATGTTTCTCCATACAGAAAAAGAAAGAGGTAACACTGGATAAAACTAAAAATCAACAGAAGATCTTCCTTGTGTCTCAAGGTTCTTGTGCTGTGACCATTGTCCCAGATTCTGGACACAATTCCAGAAGAACAGAACAACAAAATAATAATTGCCATCCTCCCTGAGCCTGATTCTGTGCCTGCAGAGGTACCTTTGAATCTCTAGGCCGCTTCTCTTGCTGGTATTACAAAGGAAAAAGCAGAAATTAGTATGAGCTAGGGGAAAGAGAAAATTCTCCTATCTCCCACAGAGAACAGACACACAGTTAAAGCCCCGAGGCCCTTGATAAGAAGACATCAAAGAATCACTTCCAAAACATAATCCGGTTCCCAAAGATTTGCACTAAGAAATCCCTGCAGGAGCTGGTGATGCCAGAAGCAGGACCAACTCCCATTCCAGTTCCTGTCCTGTGTGGCAGGGCACAGTGTGAAGCTGCACAGGCTGCACCCCAAAGTTTCTAAGGGAGTCATGTTGCTTGAAGGGAAAACACCACAGCAGTTTCCTCAAGGGGAGGAAAGCTGTGAAAGAAGTGCTTTGCAGATAAAGAGATCTTTCACAACTTCCAGCTGACTTTCTCTCCTTTCCCATTTACAAAGGCACAGAATTTAGCATTAATATGAGGGGTACTATTATATCTTCCCCTTCCTCACATCGAGGTTTCCATGCTAAATTATTGTTAGAGAAAGCCTCTGTGATCCACACATAAAAGACACTATATGAAGAGTTAATCATTATTATTTCCACTTAAAAGAGCCAAACAAATCTCTTCACCCTTGAAAACATACCTAAAAGGGAGACACAGGAAATGTTAAACCAAGGTGCATTTGATCACTCCAAACTTTTCTGAGTTCCAAAGAGCCAGCATCTTTAACGTCACTGTTTCTTGGGGGTATTTTTCATCACAATAAAACGATTCAGCAGAGAATGTTTCCATTCAAAATGTTTCAAATTGCTTTCCTGACAAATGTATAAAATGTCCTGCATTATGCATAAGAAGGATTTGTACCTCAGCTTTGCTAACATAAACAGTATTTCCAGCATAGGCAACCGATAGAACAGGTTAATGCTCTGGGGTTTGTTCATAATACAGATGGTAATGATTTGTGCTGCCTGTGTATGTGCTTCCCACATAAACATCAAGACCTGAGTTCTTTTATGCCTATCTTTTGAATGCTGATCTTCCCTCACATAAGCAATGGCAGCAACCCTACACAGCCTCCGTTTTTCCAGAGACTTCTTTGGCCCATCCTGATTACAGATCAGGAGATAAATAATTGAGTCATGTGTATGCATGTAAAATTAGCCAAGAACCAAGCAGGTTATCAAAGCTGGAGACCACTGGGTAGAGCTACAGAAAGAATTCCCATCTCTGGTTGCAGGGTACCCAGCACAGAGGAAAGTGCCTGTTGATGTACCCACATCATGCTGAGCATGCCATGGAGGGGGCTGTCAGGTATTTCTAAGCAAGCTGGGCCATCTGCTTGGCACAGTGCTTGTGCTCAGGAAGCAAGTAGTCACATTAGCATAGCCTGCAAGCCAGGTGCTCATGTTAGCATCATGCTAAAAGAGCTATCTTTTTTTTTTTCTTTTTTCTTTTTTTTTTTTTCAGCCTAAAGAAGCTATCTAGTCTGCCAAATGAAAGCGGGTGAAGAGATCTTTGCCTTTGGTCCAAGAGGCACCTGCAGCTTTACTTCCTCTCAGCTTAGGGCCAAGTGTCACTGTAAGGAGTTGCATCACAGGACACAGACACACCCATGGTTTCCCATGCAATCCTGAGCTTATAAAAGGAGGATGAAGAACAACTGACATGCTCAGACAGCCAGAAAGAAATGACAAAGACTAAAATCCTCTACTCAGTTGTTTCTACAATACTAGGAGCCACAGCCAAACCCTGTACAACAGAGCACATGCCCCTTGGCTCCCAAGACAGCACCAGCAGGAAATAACACAGGAGATGGGTGCAGGGCTTAGCTGCAGATTCCCCACCCCTCCTCTGAAAAGGAGGGCTACGAAGATGATTAGGGGACTGGAGCACCTGTCATACGAGGACAGGCTGAGAGAATTGGGCCTGTTTAGACAGGAAATGAAAAGATTGAGGTGAGACCTCATCAATGTGTATAAATATCTGAGGGGAGGGTGTCAAGAGGATGGAGCCAGTCTCTTTTCAGTTGTGCCCAGCAACAGAATGAGAGGCAATAGGCACAAACTGAAGCAAAGGAGATTCCAGCTCAATATGAGAGGGCACTTTATTATGAGGGTGAAAGAGCACTGGGACAGTTTGCCCAGAGAAGCTGTGGAGTCTCCTTCTCTGGAGATATTCAAAACCCACCTGGATGCCACCTTGTGCAATGCTCTAGGTGATCCTGCTCAGCAGGGGGGTTGGACCAGATGATCTGAGGTCCCTTCCAACCTTGGCCATTCTGTGATTCTGCAAAAATTGTATGACCACAAAGGCAGGAATGCAATATTTCTGAAGCCTGAGCAATAAAGTGGCAACCTACTTCTGCTGAGTCTCTCTGATGAAAAGAAAATCCCAGGTCTTTCTGTTGTACCTTAGGCAGATTATGTTTATTTCATGCATACCATTCATGAACATTAGGTACACCAGGCAAACCATGGGACTGTCCATGCTTAGCGGAATGGCTTGAACTAGAACATTAGCCTCCTTTTTGCTTCTTCCCCTATTTTGTCCATAGTGCTTTCTTTCAAACCAGATAGGGCCCAGCCCAAACAGCAGTACAAAAGATGGCCCCAGTTCAATATGTTCTGCATAAGACTTGCAGGTAACTGGTACATTCGTCTTAATGAAGATGAAAAGAATTGCAGGTTGACTGAAAGACCAACACAAATTTTATAGGGTTTAGAAATCATGACCTAGAATAAAGGGGTGGGAAACTGGGATTTCTTCTCTTTATGTAGAACAGAGAAAATACCATAGAATACCAAAATTCCACTATGTAAATGGTTCTTATCCAGATAAGAGTTAACTATGCTTTGAATCTGTTGCAGACAGAACACAAAAACATTACCAAGCTTTAGGTTAAGAAAGTCCAGAGGAAGGATTATCACCAGCACACTTTTCTGAAGCCTCTGCTATTGGCCAATGTTATGTGCAGGATGCTGGGCAGCTGAGCCTATGGTCTGAGCAACAGCCATTCTTGTCTTTTTAAATCTGCTTAATCTGCAGCAGATAAGATTTATGAAAGATTTCCTAGTTTTGAGGATAGTTAAGGGCTTAAAGAGGCCACCTAGGGAGACGGTTAAATCTCCATCGTTAGAGGTTTTAGAGAACAGATTACACAAACATCTGTCAGGGGTTCAGATGTATGAGATCCTGCTTTCAAACAGAAGGGTGGGCAAGATCTCCTGGGATCTCTGTCTAGGATTCTGCCTCTCTTCCACACAGCTCCAGCTACAAGCTTTGTACCTGAGTATCTTCCTGAAGAGACACTTCTGCCATGGGTGGATTCACTAGTTATATAGCTGCATTGTCCATCTCTTTCCTTCTCCAGAATAGTACAAGTAACAAAGGCAGAGATGTATGTGGGATAAGGCTGGATCCCACTACTGCTCAGGAATCACAGAAGTTAAGTTTGGGAGCTGCTGTGCTGAGGACTGGCTCCATTGCTGAGAAGGAGAAATGGTTTAAAGCCAGATTTGCCCTCATCTGTGGCCAAATGCCAAGCACAGCCCAACTGGCCTGGAGAATGTAAGCCAATGGCAGGAGCCATTCCCTGAAGACTCACACAAACAGTTGCCCATGTAGCTTCCCTCACTCCATTTGCTCCCCTGTACATGGCTAACAGCTTGCAAACTGGCAGCAACCCAGGAAGCAGAGGGGAAGACAGGATTCCTGCTAGACACACACATTTGGCCTCACATGTTCTCACTTTTACAAAATGTAGCATTGTGACTCCTCAGTTCTGTTCTCCCCAAACCCAGCTCAGCCACTAGCAAGAATTTTGTTCTGTTAGGAGAACTCCTGGTCCTGCAAAGTCACAGGTGTTTGGCAGTATGAAAAGGATCGTGGCTGCAAGCTCTGCATGCGGTGCACCCTTGTGCTGTTGGTGTCTGGCTCTCAGAGAGCAACCATCGTGCAGTCACAAAAATGCAAAGAAAGAAAGGAAAGCAATCTAATATTTACAGGCAAAGTTATCCTACCCCACAACATACAAATTTAGGGAAGCATTGTAGCTACATTATGTGCACATAGCTATTGAAACACAGTTTCCAGCAGAATGTTTACACAGTTGTCGGCAAGCATATTGTTTGCCTACTTTTCAAGGACAATTTATATGCAGCGCACGTAGCAGCATCCATGAAAATTCAGACAAAAACACAGATGTATGCAACAAGCCCTGGCCAGCTATTGCTTCTGTTTATTGTTTGTTGCTCAGAAGTGCCTGTGAGAGAGAAGGAAGGCAGTAGCCCACTGTGCTAGGTGCTGTACCACCTCAAACTAAGACAGGTTTTCCCTCGAGGAACATACAGTCTCCATTTAAGACAAGATATGAGTGTAACAGAGAGTGAGGGAGTGACATACGGGAATGAATAATAAGAGATTTTATATGTGCCAACTTTATGCTTGCATGTGCCAGCTAATTGAATACATGATGCAAATAAATATCCGTCTGCTACTGGAGGCAACAAGTTAGCTGTAGTCAGCTGACAGTTTATCAGGAGCTTCACAGAAGAAGTTGGCCTTGGTGAGAAATTTGGAGCAGCCCAGGAAAGCTGATAGATTTGTTTGGAGAGGGCATTGCAGAGAAAAGTTTCGATGTGGGTGAAAGGAAAGGGTGTGTGACAAGGGAACAAGTGGATGAAGGATGTTGGTTTTGTTTAGGCAGCAAAGCAGGGAGTGCCCAGGTAATCAGGTGGCTGGGAGGGAAGGATGTGAAATTCATGGAGTAAAGAAGAGTTTTCAACTAAACGGGGGGGAAGGAGAGAGGGGTGGGGAGGTGGGGAAGGGAGGACTGCAAAAGGCAAAAGAAGATGAATTTATCCCTGCCCTTTGAATGAACCTGAAGGGAATGAGGCCAGTGGGTGACAGGAAAGCCTGAGTGAAAAGGATCAGAGTGAAACTTCTGCCACTGCAACCAAAAATGATGCCTAAGAAATGGTATGAAGTCACCAAATCAGTAGCAAGCAGTGCTGGGAAATAAGAGATGAGGACTTCTCCACGTTGAAGGAGGAAAGAGAGAAGGAAACACCTCCAGACAAAGCAGGAATTATGCTATCTACAGGAGAAGCAGCACCTGAGACAGAGAGTGAAATGTGCCCAAGGTCACACGTAATGGCCAGTTCAAGAACATACTTCAATTTTAACAGCTAGCTGTATTGAACCACCTTCACCCAGGGTTCGAAAGGACAAGTCTAAGGGAAGAAGTGAAAAGATGTATTACTCCCTTTTCATGAAGGGCTCTGAATGGTTTTGCAGAAGGCACCTCTCTCCCTGCATGTGCTTGTTGCACAGACCACAGCCTTGTCCCTTGACTTAGGGGCCGAGAGTCAGGCGGTGTGAAAACCACTCATCAACAAAATTACACTGAAGTCCCTGTACTGTAGTTGTCCATATCACTGTGCAGACAGATATCCTCTCCTCCAAACTCTCTGGCAGGTACTATTTATGTTCAATATTGTTTATATTCCCCAAAACCTCCACAGAGAGATGCCAAATCAATAGACTAAGAGCTGGAATACAGTCATTTCATGCCTGTATTTTTCTATTTTTAAAATGACAGTGGTATTTCTACAATTGCAAAGAAGCACTGCCACCTGCTAGGGCCATGGGACCACTAACAGCCCTGACTGTCCCTTCCCAAATCCGTAGGGCTTCCCACACCCTGCCCAGCCACATTGGGTTTACATGGCAAGGTTTTGGTAGCTGGAGGCTGAAGGGGTGGCTTCTGTGAGCACAGCCCAGCAGCTGCCCCATGTTAAATAAGGGCCAATATCAGATGGCTTCAAAGGGACCTGTTCTCTGTGAGAACATATTTAAGAAAGGGAAAAGAACGCCGCACAACAGCAGCTGGGAGAGAGGAGTGGGAACCAGCCCTGCAGCCCGCAGGTGAGTGCAGAAGGGGGGCAGGAGGTGCTCCAGGCAGGCAGCAGCAGTTCCCCTGTGGCCTGTGGAGAGGCCCCTGGTGGAGCAGGCTGTCCCCCTGCAGCCCATGGGTCCCACATGGAGCAGATCTCCACGCTGCAGCCCATGGAGGAGTCCCCAGTGGAGCAGGTGGATGTGGCCTGGAGGAGGCTGGGGCCCATGGAGCAGGAGCAGGCCCCGGGCTGGAGCTGCAGCCCATGGAGAGGAGTCCACGCAGGAGCATGGGGTCTGGGGGGAGCTGCCATGAGATGCCCACTGCCTGGAGCTGGTGTCCTACTCCTGGCTGTGGTGGTGGGAGGGATCCTGCCCCCCTTAATGTCCTTACGGCGAGCGCCCAGAGTGCCCAGTCCCAGGGAGGCCCTGACACATCCTGGAGCCAGCAGCCTGAGAAATACTGGGACAGGACAAAATCAAAGCATGAGCTCAGCCTTGCCCACCCTGAGCCAGCCCCTCCACACAATATATTTTAAGGTTTTCTAAGTGCAAGGATATTTCTGTTTTCCTTCTAGTCCTGAGCTACCAATGTCTAATGTGATCGTGTCTCATCTTCTCTGCAACAACATTACATGGTACCCTGAAGAGACAGCTGTCACCACCAACTTCCCACCTCTGGGCCACCTAATACAAACTCCAGCTGGAGCCCAGTGCCAGGTCACACTGGGTCTGGGCCACACCACAACAGAGTATGACAGGCATCCCCAGCATCCCCACCTCCATTGCCGCCACACAGACATCTGGCCCAGACACACTGCTTTTTGCAAAAAGGACCATCCATGGCAAGGACTGTGGGAATGGCAATTCATTGCCAGAATTAGTCACACCAGATCACTCCCTAAAAGGTGGTGAGTCAAGGAGCCTCAGGGTCTGTGCCTATGGCATTTCTTGATAATGAGTGGAAAGCTGCTCACCGTTCAAGACACACAGATGTAGAGGGAAAAAAATATTTTTTTTCAGCATTTTTTACTTTCTTTTTCAGCCAAACCTTTACTGGAACTGTTATGGAGTATTCACACAGCAGCACTGCCTGTGCTGCCTGGTCTGATTACTGCACCAATGCCTCCATGGCTTTCAAATTCATTTCACAGGTTTCCAAGAAACAGATGCTGATACCTGATAACTGGCAGCACCTGGCTTCAAAACATGTCATCAGTTCATCAGCCTCTAATGTCTCGAGTAACATCGCAGCTTGGTGGAGAAATGTTACCATAACCAGCTAACATATTTCAGTGTCGGGAAATAAAGCTCCTCTTATGTACTTGTTGACATACTGATTCACACCTTGGTGCTGTTGCTTGAGCTATTTAAGTACATGAAGCCTAAGTGAATACAATGATCCTGCTTCAAACATTAGGTGAGTCTGGCTTCCTATTGCATCCCCAGTTACCTACTTGTCACAAGCAGCTTCACATGACTCTAAAACACAGCTGAAATTCTTTGAAATATTTTTTTAATTAAAAGAAAACTAATCATTTGCATAAGTATTTTTATTATCAGAAGGCACAAACACGATTAATAGGTAATAGAAGAAAAAAAAACACATGAACTACTTTCTTCATTATAGAGCTCTGAATTTCAGTATTTCAGCGTGTTTTCTAACATGAGGAAGGTAAGACATCGATACAGTACACACACTCAAAAATTATTATACATTAGCCATTTAAAAAACAAACACCTATCCAACTAGTTTTACCAGAGTTCTGTTTTCCACAAGACCATTTGCCTTGCTGTAAGACAGAATGATGCAGGGAATTAACAGGACCCTACGCTAACAAGGCTCTCAGGAATCTAATTGCAGAATGGCAAAAATGTTCAATAGAGGCACATTAAAAAAATAATAATAAAATAAAAAAAGCCTTCTTTTCACTTCCCATGGCAGGACTTCAAAGAGCAAAGTGCATTTTTAACCCCTCTCCGGAAGCTTTGAGCCAGCTTCTGCTGCATCCACCTAACAAATAGGTTGCTGTCTTCAGACCAAGTCCCATTTCCTATATTATTTTAAGGCTTCTATTAGTTTCACTGAGGTTTCATTTTACTCTCATGAAGATCAGTGAAAATTCATTCTCAGTTTCTGAGTGCCTTGTCTGTGTTACAGCTGTGCATATCAGTGGTTAATTAGCTTCTCAGTCAGTGGATAGGCTGTATCCATGAACTTCTGTGAACAAAATGCACTAAATCTATGCAGTAAATCTACCCTTAGGCAGGACAGTTTTAAAGCACCAAGCACCAATAAACACCAATCAAAACCTGAAGAACCCAGTATTGCCAAACATTGCTGCCAGTAATACAACTAATTGGAGCAGGAAATTTTTAAGGACAGTAATTAAAGTAATATATGTAACACCCACAAATACAGTATCTCAGACTAGATGAACCATAAAGTGGTGATAACATTGTCTAAAGGTATATCAGATCTCTTCTTTTAGTTGCTGCCAGTTCTATCAAATGCTTCTGTCATTGACATACTAATGCTGAAAAGTTATGTCATATCTTAGAAGGTAACCATCATTGTAAACATACAGTTTCTGATCTGTGGGGCTATAAGAAATACCCTGGATTGTATCTAACTTTTTATCCATGATGATACTAACACGACCTTCTTGGCCAGTACTTGTGTCATACATGTAGAAGATTTCCTCTTTCCTAGTGTTCATTGTCCTTGTGGCATACAGAACACCACATAGCATGAAAGCATTAGAAACAGATGGCTTGTACTGTCTTGTCTGCCAAGTGTTTATCACATCAAGTGTGGTCTCATTGAGTTTGCTAATCACAATGTTGCCCATGTTATTTTCTGTTGAATATAATACCCATAACCCATTTTCATCTACAGCAAAATCCATGTCTTGCCATGATACACCTGCATATGAGAAACGGTTATCAGTAGCGACATTTGGAAGTGCCTTGCTCAAAACTATTCTGTTTGTTGTTATATCGTACTTCGCTATGTTTTTTGAAGAATAAGCATGATAGTACATAAAATTATTATAAAGAGCAGCACCACTTCCTTGTCCATACGTTATTCTTCTTTCGTACAAGGGTTTAAACAGCAGCAAATCATCAAAGGTGTTATAAATTCTAAAATATTCTAAGTATCTTCCATCCGTATTCAATGGTGCAACCCAATAGACTTCCTTCTCTGGTTCAGAGGGAGAGTAATCTCTACCCCAGGAACCATATTTGTAGGAAAATCCTCTCCAGTTCAGCTTTACTACATAGGGCTGGCTAACATTCAGCAGTCCACCATGAATGCAGCTACCTGCAATCAAAGAGAAAAAAGAAGAGGTTTTCCAAATGTCATCATTAAGAGAGAGGTTTTGCATAGTGTAGCCTCTACAGTGTGCTTACAAGGGATTAGCTTTGTGGCAAAGCACAGACATAAATTCAGAGCTTTGTGTGTAAAAAGCCTCATTTTGGACCATGGACATCAACTGGATGTCACTAAGTGTTTCAAGTTGACTTAGAAAGTTGTTAAAAGATATATATATAAAATTACAGAAAAATTTGTGGAAAAAAAAAAAAAAATCGATAGGGACATCCATCCTCAGGATTAATTTATTAATTTGCAGAAAGTAAGAGCTCACAGCACCTTTCCAGACAAGGGACAGATTTTTACCCATTTGCTGCATGGTACACTTGGAAATCCCTTGCTAAATACAATTTGAGAAGCATTTTAGGTTATTTTCTACTTCAGTGGAACTGAGGTTATTGGAGATAGGAAAGAGGAGCATCTGATTTCTGTGTATTTTGCTGAGGAAGGGAAGAAATGAGAAACAGCAGCAGTAATTCCAGAGCCACATTTCAGATTAGCATTCTGCTGTCAGAATCGCAGTTTTGCAACAGTGCATCACAGCCACATGGTGCCTTCCACCTCAGGCCCTCAAAGAAATCTGCAAACAGTAACAATCACAGCCTAGGAAATATAGATAGATATTACTCCAAGTTTTCATTTGAAGCAGCTCTTAGAGAATGTAATTTCAAGCTGAACTAGAACAGTTTTGTTTTCCATACATCAACCATAAAGCCATTTTCAGGATCATGGAAATATTCTTTTTTCTTTTTCTTTTTCTTTTTTTTCCATTTTGCTACCCAAAATGTTCGACATTTTGCACCTAAGGAATATTTTCCGTGATGTGCTACTGAACTGGGTAGAATTTGTTTTTCCTAGATTTACTAGGAAAAAAACAACAAAGTGGAATGAACATTCAATGATGATGAACAGTTTTTGGAACAAAAATGTCCAAATGATATTATACACAAGAAACGCTTTCCCTTTACTCATAGTGAACATCAGTGACATTGGTTTCCTGAAAAATTCTAACCACCATAAGTCACTGGTGGAAAAAATCCTCCAGACAGAAATGCCCATGCACCTCTAATGAGTCTGAAGCTTCCACTGGCAAAAACAATACACTTTTCTTCAAATGTAAAAGCATTAGCTTTTGGTATGACTGCCACATAAGGGTCCCAGACTTTTCATTGTAAGGATGTGTCCACCTGTGGTAATGGAGGTGGAGATATCAAGTGACTGGCATTAGCTCACAAGCTTAGTGGTACTCTGAGGTTTCCAAATTCAGTGACATGCTCCAGCCACCCAACTGCCTTCCTTCTTAAAAATGAAGTATAACGTGAAAAGACCCACGTCTCACATGTCAATTAACTAACAAATTAACAGCAACAACGTTTTGGTGTTAATAACGCCTCACAGCACAGGAACTCCATGTACCACCAGCTGTGGTGTCAGTGACAAAAGTCAAACCTAACTTTAGAGGTTTTAATACTTTTTGTCGTTAACATCATGATTATTTACTATCTGTATGAGAAGACCAGATGGCCATAAACTCAGTCTTATGAAGGAATATCTAGCATATAAATAAGCCATGTCTTAGCACAAAGAAGATAGAGAAATAACAGGGAGAAAATTTACCTTTTGCCATCAAAGCTGCCCATCCCTAAGAAAGGCTGGAGTATACTCATGGAAATTAATTAAAAAACACTTAAAGACACTGCTAGGAAAAACCTAGGAGGTATCTTGTGTTCAAAGACATCCTAGTCTTATCCCACAAGTAGAAAAGTGGAGAGACCAATCTGAGACACTCTCCTTTGGAAAACACTGGGAAAGAAGATATTTTGTGCAGACTGTTGCAAATGCAATAATAATAATAATAAAATAAAAATAAAAATCTTTTTAAGAGGTAGGGAAAGGTGCCTACCTCTGGGACAAGAAAACTTGTGGTCTGAACATTAGAAACATCCAAGATAGAGGGTAATATTTGTGTCAATGTGTAAAATCATTTTGGTCAGTGTCTTCTCCTTTCTCAAAATGTGGTATTTATCTCCTTCCACTACGTAACATCCTCACCCCTCAGAGTCTTGTACTCTCTTGTGCTAATAACCTAGGGGAAATGTGATTCACCTGCAGCCTCCTCTCAGCCTCTCTGAGGAAGGTGGGGAACATCTTTATATTAAATACTAATCACTGTGCAGAACTAAACCCCTGCATCTCCAGGCCCCATTGGCAACACTCTTGGGGTCAGTAATCCCTATGGGAGCAGCTCTGCATGACTGAGTGCCCACCTAATGCCAGAGAGGGTGACACAAGTCGTGAACAACCCTGTGTCCTCACCCAGCCCATTTTTTGTCCTGAGATTCTCTCAACTGAAATGTGTGACGGCCCCTGTTGAGCATTTCTTCCCTTCATGCCACCAAGAATCACAGCAAGTCATCCTTCCTGGCCCTGAGAAGATGAGCATTTAAGCATGCACTTAAGTGCTTCACAAAGGATGAGGGTCCAGAGCAGAGAGCTCTTTCCAAACACAGCACATGAGGAAGGCACTGCTGTATGGATAGCCGGGCTGCATCTTTGGAAACGGCACATGGCATGGCTAGCAACATGGCCTCAGCACTTGGCACACACACTAATGTTTGGAGGTGCTCATACCTCAGCTCATGAAAGAGCAGAAAACTAAGGCAGACAGTGCAAAATGGCTTGCAGTCTGCCAGCTCCATAAATCAAACTGGACTGTGTTTTTCTTATATCTCTATTATGTATTGTTACCTCTGGCATGAAGGCTTCTTTTAAGCTGGTGACATATTGAATATATTACTGTGCTTAAATCACAATAAACTTATATCAGAATTAAATGGTTATTAAATGCTCAAAAACTCTTGATTTGTTTAGAAAAATATAGCACCAGAGCTTGCAGGTAGTGAAGCACAGCTAAGCTCATCTATATGCGACCTCAAATAATTTTTCATGTCATTAAGCAGAACACAATTCCAGATTTATTTTAATAATTCATACATTGTTTCATAAATAAAAAACAAACGTGTGTTCAGCAGAGAGATCTTTTTTTACAAAAGAAATAGTAAAGTATTATTTCTTCCCTTAAAGAGATCTCTCTGCTGAACACTTGTTTGGTTTTTATTTATGAAACAATGAATTATTAAAATAAAGTTAAAAGTGTGTTCTGTTTTAATGACATCAAAAATTGTCTGAGGTTTCTATACGGTATATGCTTGATTTTGAAAACTCTCCCAGAATTATTTTTTTAACATAAAACTCTGTGGTAGTCAAGGGGTGATCTGTCTTCTGCACAAGTTCAGAAGAACTCGTTGTTTATTTAATCTAAACTTGCCTCTGTCTGGATCTTGTGGGGAACAAGATGCACAAAGGAAAAAATGTCATGTAATTTTGTAAATATTAGAAGGTACTTGAAATATATTCATATACATTATTCAAACTTTCAAGTTTTTAATGCCCTTTTCCACTGTTTTGGGCCACTGATCAATTAAGTCCTGGTATTTTTGCCTTCCCTTGTTTCATGCTTTTGTAGCAAATAGGAGAGAGAAGGACTAACATAGATACATAGAAACACTGGTCTCTTCTTCTCCCTGCATAAAGCACCTATATCTCAGCTCTGTTGTTTATTAATCCTTCTGATCCATCAGAAAAGAGCTGGCACTCTGGTGTCACAACTGAAAAGAGTCTGACTTCCCTGGCTGACGGGCTGGAGAACTGAGCATGAGATGCATCCCGTTAGCTCTCACTTCACCTGTTTCACTCTGAAGCAATCACCAAGCACATCAGCTTCTCACTCCACAATACAGGTGCCAAAAAAATCCAGCAAGTAGCTGTATCTGATTTCAGAAGAGAAGGGACCGCAGTTCACCTTTGCAGGTGAAGATCACAAACAAGGTAGCACCCACATTAAAGGGAGCTCCCACAAGGGGCACAGAAACCAATAGCAGGCTGGTGCTGCATGTTCACATGCACCCTGCTGCATCCAGATGTGCACCCTCCTCTCCCAGCTGCATCCAGATGTCCTAGCTATTACCAGCCTTGCTATGGCTTAAGACACAAAAGACAGAACTGCACAGGGAAAAACTTATCTTTGCTCCTACCATCTCACTAACAGGAAGACCCACACAGTCCTCAGTCTCCTCCAGTATCACTGGGTATGGGCACAGACTGATGGAGCTGCGATCAGGGTAGGTTTATGTCTGCAACATCTAAAAGGGGATGGGCTGGAAGGCTTAATTCATCTGACTTGCCTTCAGGCAGCTAAAAATGTAAAGTGCCTTTATAACCAACAGAGAAATGCATGTGTCTCCGGGGGCAGTTCAGGCTGTCTTGGAGAGGGAGCACTGGCCAACTCCCTTCAGGTGCCTGTAGACATCTCTCTCTTTCTGTATGGACATATCCATTTCAGAACACAATCCAAGACACCCCCAAAAAACAGACATCTTGAATAGGTAGGAGGTAAAGTTTAAGGTAAAAGTGAAATTGTTGTAAGACTCCGCTCCAGTATGTGTCTGAGTTTCATTCAGCATTAGGCTACATCAAGTCTTCCTCCTGCTGAGACCTATTCACCAGTAACTTGAAATTATTAATTTCTAAATGTACAAAAACTGAAAAAAAAATCTTTACTCTTTTTCTACCTTTTTTTTTGTATGTGTGTGTGTGTGCGCCTTTGAGAGTTTCATCTGACTCCTTGCTGCCTCTCTCAGATCATTTCAGTGAGATGTGACAAAGAATCTGCTGCTGAATCCTCAAAGAACCATCATGGGGTCCTTTTCTCTCTACACTTGTCCTGATGCAGCGAGATGAAATCATTACAAAAGAAAAACAATATATTCCTTCCTACTTGAGTGGTGAGGAAAGAGATTATGGGAGGTGCTGCAAATAAGAAAGTTGATGATGAGGATGAGTAACTATTATTTGCTGACTCCATCTCAGTCACACAGACACCCATTTCTCCAGTTGGAGGGCGCAGCAAATGGAGACCAGCGATTTTCAGATACACTGTTTGAGAAAAGGGACCTGTACTGAGAATACAGCAGCAAAAGTCTTAGGGAACAGAGTCAGAGGGGCTGCATAGTACAGCACTGTGAAGCAAGAAGCTTTAATTAAACTTGCCTTTAGACTCATGGTCTTAGACAGCTTGGGGATTATCCAGGCTCTCTCTAATTCATATTGCCTACCCAAAATATGCAGGAGAGAGGAAGAAGGAAGAAAGAAAATGCAGTCTGAAAACAGGACAAAGAGGCAGTTTAATACAAACATTATAAATATAATATGAACTAAAAGCAGTGCAAGGCCAAATGGTTTGGCAAGAATTCAAGGCATTCAAGCTTGCAAAGAAAACATATGGAAAATGTGTTCAAATGCACAAATGAGCAGAGAGGCCTAGGTGTGAGCATCCATGCAAAGCCTCCAAAATGACCATCTAGAAAATATAGCTCTCCCACATACTTACTCCATCTCCCCAGGCAATAACATTGTCCTACTACTTTTTTTTTCAGACAGTCTGCAGTACGCGTAATTGCTCTACAAAGTTCTCTGCCCAGAGAAGGATATTTGCTCCCCATCAGGCACAGGAAGTCACAGTGTGCCAGTCCCGCAAGGATCAGCAGGCATCTGAACCTACATAACACCCAGATTATCTGTATAACTGGCTTCTCCAACTGTCAGGAAACTTGCCAGCCCTCCACAAATGCTCTGCCAGTCCCTTGTGCCAGCCTTAGGGATGACCATCACCCCAGAGGTGACCATGACAATACACCTACATCCATCTTCCAAGCCCTCTAGGCCTCCTGTTGCTGGAGGCATGGGATAAACTCACAGACAACACTGGAAGATGTCTTCAGATGATGTCGGTTGTGATAATTCACAGGAAGGCAATAGAGGTAGTTCATACCACCCAGGGTTTTGCCTTCTAGTTTATTTTGTGCTCTGTGGTTCCCACACAATGCTGAGCTGTACCTGAGCTAGCTGACACACCAGTCAAGAACAAGGCAATGCTCAAGCAATACAAATCTGATCTCACATAAACTCTGTCCCTCTCATCACCATGCCCTGACAAGCAATGCTAAATAATTCTATTACAGTCACAACCCTGTGCAGTTACATTTACCCCATCCCAGAGATATTGTCCTGCTCTAGGCATGACTTGCCTATCCCCACATGGAGCTGCACCATGAAGGGCAGACCTCCTTCCTCCACTCTGTGAAAGCTCCTATGTTCCACAGACTCTCTCATCAACCACCCAGGTATGAAAGCAGCTCCTTCCTCCATCACTCATAGAAGGACACAGCATTCTTGTTCCAGAGCTCTGTACTTTCCCACCAAAACAAAGACTTGCTGTAGGCTTGAAGAGAAAGAAGTTGTTTCTTTCCACACACCATTACTCTCAATAAATGAGATGTCCTTCAAATACTTTTAAAACATTGTGGGTTTTTTTGCTTTTTTTTATTATTATTATTGTTATTATATTATTAATTGAAGCATTTTGAACCTTTCTTGAGGAGCTGAGAAGGGCCTTGAAATTTTGCAATGCAGGTTTTTGTTTCAGCTTTTTCTCCCACCTGATCCCTAGACAAGGTGTTGCTTGCACATCCTGTCAGAGCAGTGCAGCAGCTGTCTGCACCATCATGAAGCCCTGAGGAGATCAAAATAGGAACGGCTGCTAACCCAAGGAAAGCTTGTCTTTGTACCAGTCCTTGCCTCTCAAATTTTCAGTGAGACACCTGAACTAAGCTGACCCAAAGATGATGAGACGTAAATGCTGGTAGGTGTAAATCTGTGCTCCATGGAAGCCAGACAGCATGCCTTGGTTTTTTATGGGTTCCTTTACACTTAGTCTTGCTAATTACTAGCCAGCTTATGTGAAAAAGCAGGATTCTTCCCCTGACTACTGTATACAATAGAGTTCTTCCTTTTTTATAATGCTCTGTCAAAAGGAACCCCCTGTGTATAAATTACTCAAGGGTTCAACTTTGTCGATAAATCCTACCATCTGTTAGCAAGTGGGAAGCTTGACCCAGCATAACTAAACTAGTGTTTCCTAAACATTTTCTTCTAGTTTATCATCCCCGACACAAAATTTTTCTGACTACAATTCATTTGCAACAAGATTTATCAAACTGAGCACACCATCAAGAGAAAAATTAATCCAGTTATAAACTAATTGCCACATGACCTGTAACAACTGCTACTTTCATTATGAACTGCACTCCGGGAACCACAGATCTAAGCTCCAGGACATAACCTTTCCTATTTTGAAAATGTGTAAAATCCTAGTTCTACAGAAATCTTTAATAAAGCTCCCATTTATTTCCCTGGGACCATAATTTCCCCCCAACGTTCTTGACCTTCTCATTTAGAAGAATCTTTTGCCTGCGAGGCCAAAGTAATCATCATGCAAAGCTACCTTCCTGAGTTTGCATACCAACAGCTTTAGTACATCAGTTGTTGCTCATACATTTCTCAAGCAGTATTAGAGTAAAATTGTCGTGACATAGGTCACTTTGACAGGAACTATTAAAAATCAAAATTGGACTGAAAAAAAAATTCCCATGTCAAAAAAAAAAAATGTTTGGAAAAAAAAGAGAAGGTGGGGGAGAGACTCATGTTTCATACTTCAGGTGAGAGGAAGTTTACAACTTTTTCTAGTTGAAAACAGCTAATGTTTCTGGAAGAGTTTGTTTCCTGACCTCGTTTTCCTTTTGAACCTGTTGAAGAAACATTAGTAGCTGTCTGCTTGATTTTTCAAAACTAGGTAGTATCATTACAATCGTTTTTAGTACCCATGTATTATATTATTTCTCACCTGATATACAAGAGAAATGCTTACCTGGTGGGAAATAAGGGGGTACTGTCGTTTGGTTTCTGCTCTCCTCACACTCCTTCAATCGATTTTGAAGAGACACAATTTGTTGACGAATTGCAAGGATATTGTTTTTGTCCAATGATTCTAATTCATTTACTAGTATAGTCAGATTTCTGATCTAGGGTGAAAAGAAAAAAAAAAAAAAAGAAAAAAAAAAAAAGAAAAAAAAAAAAAAGAATGAAAGAAAAAAAAAAAGTTTAAATTCCTGTTAACTTTATTTTACAGATATTTGCAGGCAGATTCAATCATATCATGGAAGATGCTACAGAACAAGTTTTAAGAAATATCCCTAAGAATAGGCCTTTTTCTGCTAGCTTTACATTTCCAGTAGAGCTATGTGATCACAGGGAGCTGTTTTAACACTCAGTTCTGTACCATAATGCAAAATATAGGGTTATTTTATATGTAGTGTAAAAATATCCAATAAGTCTTAAGCAAGTGCAAGCTATTATATATAAGAAAGTAATTTTTCCAGTCTTGCAAAAGTATCTTCAAATTTTATTTGCAAAGATAATGTTTTCAATCACCTACTTGATGATTTAGAGGACAATGGAGAAATTAATGATATTTCACTTTTCATATGAAGTAATTATTCTCTCTAGGTGAGTGATTAATTATAATTTTGAAAATGTGATTTATAGTCTGCTGGGAAGGTGATAGTCTTTCCCACTTCTTGATTTCATATTGATTGGGCCACTGCCCCAGCAACCAGAAGTTAATTTTTTAATTATCTAAGTTAAAGCACAGAGGCTTTCAAGCATAGGGGTCTATAAATTAATATTTAAATTAAATATAATAATTTAATAAGTTCATGTGCTTAATGATATGCAAAAGCATTTGCTTTCAGGCAGATAGTTGGCAAAAAAATAAAGAAGACCCCATTTGGTGTTTTGTTTTTTTTTTGGTTGGTTGGTTGTTTTTTGTTGTTTTTTTTTCTGTGCCCTGTTTCAAGGAAAAGGATGTTAATACATTTAAAGTCAAGCTTTCCTTTCATTTATGCTGATAAAATGCTAAAATAGTTCCACTGGCTGCAGCAGAGAGGGGCTACATTTCCTCAACCTAAACACGAAGGAGAGAATATACTGTGTATGTTGACCCCTTTTTGGCTAATTAAGAGTCTAGCAGTACCTCCAAATATATTTGATCAACGATGACATTGCTTCCAACAACAGTGGATTTCAGCTGAGTGACCAGTCTGTCTAGGTCACTTATTTCCACTTTCAGTAACTGGAAGTCCAGTTCTGTGTAAGATACACTTGTCTTTTCCATGTGCTCCACTCTGATGGTTAGATTAAGAATTTTCTGTTGATACAGTTCAATCCTTTTTGAGTACTCTTTAACCTTAAAGGGAAAAAAAAAAAAAAAAATACATATTAAAGTCCAGGTTAGCAAATAAAACAAGCCTGCTTGACATCTTTATCATATTTCTGAATATCCTATACATAATTTCCCCATGCTTGATATATTTATTCTTTACATAAACTGCATTAATGAAATTCTCATCACGTACATAAAAAATATAAAAGTTAACCCTCATTTATTGTTGGCAGTTCCACAGAGTCCCCTCAGGAAAGCCTGGAGATAACTGAAGGCAGAATTTTACTCAGAGTCTTCCATTTTTGTAATTTCTTGCCAATATTGTATCTGTGAGTTAATTTTATCCTCAGTATTCCAACAACATTGGCAAATTTTTTATTAGGAAATCTGCAATGTTTTATCTCATGAAAGCAATCCAAGGAGGCTGGAAAACGCAATAAAGGATTCCCAAGTTTTTCAACTTTATTTCCTATTAATTCAGAATCCAAATAGGATTTTAACCTGTGTATATTTGTATTGTGTCAAAACTTTGCAGAATTGGTTTGTGGTTTATCTTTCGGGGGGAGGGGGGGCAAATAATTTAACACAGTGTTAAAATCAAATCTGGTTTAAATGAAAGTGAAAAAATTATTGCAGGCTTTAGCTAAACTAATTTACATGGCAGCCTCTTCAGCCTCTGAACCATTAAATAGTTGTCTGGATAAATATATTTTCACATATGTATCTGCTGAGGTAAAGGTCACAGCATAAGCACTGCGATGCAGAATGCTAAGAATATTATATGGGCTTGGAATGTCCCTTGGAAAATTTTAGTTCCTTTAAATCCAACACTTTGGGAAATTTCTCTCCCATATGCTTCACAGAAATCACATCTGTTTTCCCTTAAGCCAATGTAATTATATCACAAGAGGTAAGTAGGAATAAATATTATTAGTTTGTTGCACCAGTAACTCCATATTTATACTCTCAGATAGTATTTGTATTAGTCCCTCTATCTGTAGCACTACAACTTCTGTAGCTATTACTTCTTCAACTGAAATATTTTTAGTCTGCTTCCTGTCAGTCATTCTTATGTTATCTTAACGTAAACCAAAAGTCAGTATTTTTCCCCAATGGCTCTGGAATAGCCTCCAAAATCTCATCAGGGAATGAAGATCGTGGAATCCCTGTTCTCCTTTTCTGGCAGCAGCCCCTGGGACTGGGAGACCAGCAAGAACACTTGTCAAATAATTCCTTGTAATTTTTCCTGAATCCCCTGCGGACTGAAGAACATGTATGGGAGCTCATAATGTGAAAATTCATGAAAGGCAGAAAAGATGTGTTAAGATCACATAGTACCTAGTGATTTGGTTTAAGAAAGAGAACCCTAAGTGAGAAGGCCTTGCTACATGGTACTACATATATCATAGAGGTATTTGGAAATCTATCTAGGTATTACCAGTTCTTCTCACAGTAACAATAATAATAATAATTCCACAGTGCAGCTCAAGTCTTCAAACCACTGAAATGGACCACTGGAATTAGTGATAGCTACTTGATGGCTGCAGGACACTGACCAGAAGTTCTCCTCCCACATCAGATGATTTTCACTCAGTCAACTACTTAGGTCATTTAAGAACATGTCAACACCATCCAGTGGACTATAGCTGAGAAATACCTTTAAGTTAAGCCTGAAATAGCCCCAGCACTCCACAGTGCTCTAAACAGCTCAAGTCACCTTAGCTCATGGATCCTCTGGCTAATTATTAGGCAAATATTATTTTATCAGCAGTGCTGCTCTTAAGGGTCTATACTGCTTTTATAGACAAATCCAGCAGATACACCAAGCAAGTCCACTGAGTGGACGTTCCAGCCTCCTCAGATCTGGCTCAGGAGTTTCTGTAGTTTAGAAATATCAGTTGAAAAAGGAACATGGTGTTGCTCTGTTGCTTGGCAGATAGATTTAAGCAGCTTGCAATCTCTGCTTTTCTACTGTATCTACTTGATAGGGACTGGCTTGTGTCTCTTGATAGACTGGCACAGAAAATGTGTATGTGGCCCATAGTTAGGGACACAGACCAGCACTTGGGACTGATTGGTGCCACATTTGTCATAAAAGTCTTAAGTAGGGTATGATGAATGCATATGGCTTGTATTAGTCCTTTATAGGTAGAGAATGCAACCATGTAAAGTACATGTCGGGGGGAAAATAATAATAATAATAATAATAATAATCCTAGTTCCATTTTTTCCTTCTTTCCAAGCATTATCATCCTCATGGAATGAAAAGGGCAGGAAAAATCTTCAATGCTCATATACTGTGTCATTTACCTGCAATTGGTATTTATCAACATGGGTTTTGCAGCATGCAAACAGACACTTCTCCAGCATGTATATGGAGAACACAGAAGGGGGAACAAAAGTGCAAGATGAAGACGTAAAAGAAAGAAGTGGAAAGATGTGCAGATAAGAAAGAAGCAACAAAACCAGCAAACTTATAAAGTCACCTGGCCCAGGACACTGGCTTCAGGCAGGTGTGACCTCCACAGACCCATAAGGAGTACAGCTGGCAAGCAGTCTGTGAGCTGACACCAAGAAGAATTCCACTCCAGGCTAATCTGTTTTGAAAACAGCTGTTCCTGGTGGAGGGCAGGAGTGCTTTCTGCTCCTGTTTTAGTTATGTGAGGATGTTGTTGCTGTTATGAACTAAGTTCTGAAAGATACTTTCTCTCCTTGGGATGAAGTGCAGATCCATCCCTGTTACTGGTGTCCTTTCCCCTTTCTTATTGAAAGGAGCAGCCAATTCCTGCTTTGCTCTGAAAGGTTAATTTTCTTCTGTAATCATAATTACGTTGGCAAAGGTTGATGTGACAGAGGAAAAATTAGTCTGGTATTTTCAGCCTACGGTTTGCACTCATTTGGCACATGAGAGCATCTCTTTATCTGCAAGCTTCCTTGCCTGCTGATTCTATAAAAGGACCCCCTTGCTTTTTGAATTAGCCTACAATCAGGCAAAAGGTTAACGATTCAATCAGGTTGTTTATCTGGGACTTCTAGCACATGGAAAGCATCCTTAAGAGGGTCCAATCCTGCAGCTCTTACCCAGGAAAAGCTCCCATGAGCTTCAATGGGTGTTTTAGAAGAAAGAATAAGGCAGGGATTCTCAGAGTCAGAAAAAGCAAGCACTTAGTAGAAATTCCCACCCCTGCGGTGAAACTAGGTTAGGTTTGAGATAAAAAGGCAGTTTGGGATATGAATTTCCTGCTAAATTGCAGATGACAGAATGATTCCCTAAGATTTTGCTTGGGATCATATCTGATAATGATTAATGAGAACAAGGCTTTCCTGATTCATTATTTCCTTCTTTCTTTCCTTAAGTATTATCATGACAACCATAACATATGGGACTGCATAAGGAGGGCTTTTTCCACAGCTGGAAAGGTGAAGAACTTGTGTGCACGGAGACTTATGCACCACAATATCTTAGATTACTTAAGTTCAGATATCAGTAGGGCAACGTTCAACAGCTTTCTTCTTTCTACAGAAAAACAATTTCATAACTGAGAAAACTTACATATACACAGTTACACTGAAATACAATCTGTTCATTTTCATTTCTGACCCAAAGTGTCTCTTTGCCTGGATCATAGTGAAATGTATGTCACACTTCATCTAACTAGATGTATTGTAACACTGCTGGGCTGATTGCTCTCGACAGGATGAAATTCAGTGAAGCCTGAGTGAGGTCAAGAATTTTCACTGTCTGCAGCTGGAATTGAAAGCCAAGGTCAGTGGCAACACTGCAGTACACTGCTGGGCACCTGAAGACAATACAGTTGCACCAGTTGATAGCACCTGGCAAACTAGACATTAAAGTCCACGGCAGGGATTCAGCTTGTCTTGACGTTAAAGGTGAGCTTCAGATACAAATTTAGACACTTAATTTCAGGTATCTATAGTAACCTGTGTCTTTGCAGGAGCAAGATGCCTGAACTACCATTACAGTCAATGAAGGTATGAGGTTGTCCACACAGAGAGGTCAAGCAGTGCTTGAGATGCTCTGCGGATATGCAAGGGTCTGTTAGATATGGCACACATCCTAAAGAAAACATGAACCATACTGAGGAGAGTACTGGTAAGAGGCTGGTTACACCACAGCCAACACCTGGAAAAGGTGGTACCCAAACACCTTGAAGAATCACATCAAGTTTCTGGCTGGGAATCCTGGCTCTGATCCTGTCCTGGTGCAATAAGTTTAAAGTTCTGGCAGTGACCACAGTGGGAACAGTATGAGGATCTGAAACCTCAGTGATTGTCATGAATCATTAACCGAGCTACACCTCCTTCCTGCAACTGATCAGGTAATTTCTGTGCTTGGAGGCAGTGGGACTTCTGTCAGCTGGACCTTCACATCCCTGTTGACAGCTGAATGCATTTCATCATCAGCTCCAGTTCTTTCAAAACAAATGATTTCAGCTGAAAGATGTTTCCCTATGATCCTCTGCCTGTTGTGGGTTTTTATGCCTAACTTCTTATCTGTTCTTGATTATACCAGAGGAGGTTTATGAATATTTATGGTTAGAATTTATAATTTAATGCTGTGCATTTTCTGCTGATTAATTCAAGGACACTTCATTTCTTAAGATGCCTAGTTCCTGAAGGAAACACTTTCTGCTGGACACCTAATCTGAATCCTGAATATTTATCCACTATCAGAAGTCAAAGGCAGAATTCTGCCTTCACAGGCAGTTTCACCCAGTGCACTGTAGCATGTGTGGGTTTGCCCGAGTTCCTCAAAAAATGGATCTGAATTCATGCAACAAGCAGCTGAAGTAGCATAAGGTGTGTTTGTCTTCAACAACAATGTATAATTCAGCACTCTCACTGCCACAGCTTCAGATGTTGACACAGATGTTTGCTTGTTTGTTTTTTAATCCATGAAATTGAAAAGAGTGAGGGGACAAATATTCACCTTCTTCACTCTGGGCTATGTTGACCTTTCTCCTCTTTCCCTTCATTTCCCTCTTACAATCTGGCAGTACTGATACAAATAATAACACATGAAAGAGCAGGAGGCTTGGCTTCCTATAGCTCTGTGTAGCAATCACAAACCAATAAAACCAAGCCAAAAGAGGAAAAATATAAATCTTCTTCCAAAAATACCATATGCCTCTAGCTGAAAAGGCCTAGAAAAGAAACCTAAGGGTATTCAAATGTTTGACATGCTATAACATCAAAGATTTGAGATTTAATCACCCTTCTTCTTGTTCTTACAGGGACCTTTTTTCTCTGCTGCCTGAAAGACAGGTCACAGAAAAGTGCTGACTGCTGTACTCTTCCACAGGAAACTACTTTTCAGTAAAGATACAATTATTGTATTTATAAGAAAAGAACACCTTACCTGAGAAAGCTCTCTCTCAAATTTCTCCACAAGCGTTGTGGCTATCACTTGCAATTGCTCAGCCTTCTGCACGGGAAAGGTGGTATCCGGCAAGTACACAGAGCACTGACAGTTTCCACGGTCATCCAGAGAGCCAGACACATTGGCAAAGAGCTGTAATAATAAATCAATGAGGAAAAAAGTGTTAACATTCTTATCTAGAATCAGTAGCTAATGTCTGACAATAATCTGAGCTGTGACAATCATAGGATCAACAACTTTGCTGCTAGACATCTTTCACATTTTTATTCCAAGGAATTCATAATATCTGGTAATTATTTTTTTTGACTCAGCCTTACAAATCTTTCCAAAAACAGTTAAATACTGCTGTAAAGATTTTACCATTGGAAAAACAGAAGTACATAATTGTCCTTACTTTCCTAACCTTGTGGACAATGGTCCTAAGATAATGAAGTAAGTTTTCCAGGAGATGGAAAAGCACACAACAGCAAGAAAATAATAACTTAGCAACTTACTGTCTTACTGCTCTGTTATTATGAATTGAATCAATCAGATCATCTAGTCATTTCCATCCATAGAGCTCAAAGCACCAAGATAGAACTAGTAGCAGGAAAAGTTTTGAAAAGAAACATGCTTCATTTGAAAATTCTCAGCCAGCCCCAGCAAACAGACGTACGAATTTAATTATTCATCACTGAAAGGTGAAGAATTAAATGTGCAGGCTCAACCTAACGTAGAGATAACTCTTTTTCTACAGTTTTCCACATCATGCCTACACCTCACAGCCTGCTCATCCTCAGCTGTGGATGGTCTACAAATCTATCACCCATGCCATTGGCACGAATCACCTCATCCTGACTGTCTGCACGCTCAGAGCATCATCACTGGAGCAATGGGTATGGTATATGGAAAGGTCAGGGCTGGCAATTCATGGTCTTGACATAATTTACTGCCAGATCACATAATTTCCTATAAACACTAGGCTGAATGCAGAGTGTGTTTGGGGCAGTGATGTATTTGGGTTTTCCTTGTACACAAAACATTTACCAGTTCATAAATCCATCACAAATTTATTAATAAAGATATTTGATGTGCTTTAAAATATTCTGGTACATACTTCAATGCAGCTGCATATTATAAAGCTATAGGCTTGCTCTTCAAATACATTTCTTACTATAATCTCTCCTCCTGTCTTGCAGAAATCCCAGTGTTATTCATGCATTTTCTCTTTCTTTCTCCCTCTTAAAAATAAAGGGGCAAATAAAACTATTAACCAAAAGCTGAAATTTCAGCACTTCTCTTGCTTTTTCACAGTGATTTCAACTAACTTTTTCACTGCTGAACCAGCCCAGAAAACAGAGTGATGGCCAGCAGCAAAGCTCTCTTGCTCTGCAAGCCCAAGAAAAGAACCATTGGCATGCAGGAGTTCACACTTTTGGAAACTTCTTTTCCACAGCCATAACAAACAACGTGCATCTCATTTTGAAAGAAATCATGAAAAGACAGCTTATCTGTGTTCTTCAAGTACCATGGGCCTTAAAACTTCACTCCAGGCCAGACTGCTAAAGACATTTAACATGAAAAGAAGCAGAGAAGTATCTCAGAGGATTCCAGAGAGTCCCAGCATTGATTTCCCTGCCAGGTAGGTTACCAAAGCACTTCTGAAAATCCCACTGAGAACACACTGCAAACTATTTCTAAGTTTCTCAGCCTGTTAAAGATACATTTATCAACACCTCAACTGGTATGAAAAATAGTTTCCCAAGTCACTTAGGTCCTTTTGCACCTCTGAGTCCTCTGTGTGTGAGCATGACTGGGACAGCACATTTCTCGGAAATAACAGGAAAATAAACAGATAGCTAGTAAAGGAAGGGAGGGAGGGAGGAAGGGAGGAAGGGAGGAAGGGAGGAAGGGAGGGAAGGAAAAAAGGAAGGAAGGAAGGAGGGAGGGAAGGAGAGAAGGAGAGAAGGAAGGAAGGAGGAAAAGAGGGAAGGAGGGAAGGACAGAATATGGCTTAGTGACTATATGGGATTTTCTATAAGACTGTAATTTGCACTGGCATACTGTTTTTTGTATGGAAGGTATAGTATTCCATCCCTTCTGTGTATAACACAGATATATATGTACATACTTAAGTGCATGTTTTAACCAGTTTGCTATCCACAGAACAGCATAACATGTACTACACATATGCATGTGTTTCCACATATAGGATAGTGTGATCCACACATGGTATACTCAAACATAAACTACAGTCTTGATTACATAGAGCTATCGGCTTTTCTAGAGGTACCATGCTTATTCCATATGTTAAATAAGCCCTTCATAAATGTATTTAAATGTTCAACCAAAATGATCCTCCCCAAAAATAACTCCAAGTTGTACATTTAAATTCCCTATGAGAAACAATAATTATATTTTAATATTGGTGTTAAAAGAGAGCCTAGATTCGAAGGCAGAGCTTCAGTTCAGTAAGTGATATTTATATGCATGCCAAGAGATGGTTTCCCCAAAGGAGCAGGCAGCCTGGGCAGGCAGAACTGCTTCCACTCTTCCATTGACATTACTAACACCAGCATCACTATGTTGATGAGACCAAGAAGCACTGTTTAGTTAAGGTTCTCCTGGATCATCAAGTGTTTCAATCAAAATATAATACCAGTCAAATGATAACCATATAACAAAACTGTCTTTCCTCATCCTGTGGAAAAATGCAAAAGACAGGCTGTTACTTTTGATGGAGTTCTATGTTTTTTAAAGTTTAATAATTTACACTGAATCTTTAAAAGAGAGCAAACTGTCCTAGCCTACAGCAAGGACTTGACAGCAGTATTCACTCTGTAAAATTAAGTTGTTAAATATACTTAGCTGAAGCTATGAGAAATGTTCCTTTCTCACATCTCTTCAATTTAAGAAGGAGAGTAAGAACCAGCAGGTACCTGATCTGCTGAAAACTGGGAAATTTATTCATCTGCTTAAATGTGGACTTAGGGTTACAGCCTCAAAACTGCCTAGCCATTTCAGTGCTTAACATCCAGCTACACTGCAGTCCAGCAGCATTCACAGATTATAATTCTGAAGTAGCTGCTTCCTCTTCCTAAGAAAAAGGATGGGATCCACAGAAACCACATGGCAGGGACAGAAAACATCTCAGCTGGACAAGGAAAAGGAGGGGGTTTGGGTCCTGCTACTGAGTCTCAGAGAGAGATTCCTAACTCCATTCAACTTTCCAGAGGGACCTGCATTGGCTCTAGAGGTGGGTGTGTGCAAACCTCATGGAAGTCAACAGGACCAACTGCAAGGTCCTGCATCTGGGCTGGGGCAATGCCAAGACTAAATACAGGCAGGGCAGAGAATGAATTGAGAGTGGCCCTCAGAAGAAGAACCTTGGGGTGCTGGTTGATGAGAAGTTCACCATGAGCCAGCAATGTGTGCTTGAAGCCCAGAAACCAACCGTATCCTGGGCTGCATCAGAAGTGTGGCCAGAAGGGTGAGGGAGATAATTGTCCCCCTCTGCTCTGCTCTCATGAGACCCCACCTGGAATGCTGTGTTCAGCTCTGGGGCCCTCAGCACAAGAAGGACATGGACCTATTAGAACAAGTCCAGAGGAGGACATGAGGATGATCAGAGGACTGAAGTATATCCCCTGTGAAGACAGGCTGAGGGAGCTGGGGTTGTTCAGCCTGGAGAAGAGAAGACCCCAGGCAGATGTTATAGCAGCCTTCCAATATCTAAAGGTGGGCCCACAGAAAAGCTGGGGAGGGACTCTGTTAGGGATTGGAGTGATAGGATAAGGGGGAATAACTTTAGACTAAAAGAGGGTAGGTTTAGATTAGATATGGGAAGAAATTCTTCACTCAGAGGGTGGTGAGGCACTGGAACAGGTTGCCCAGAGAAGCTGTGGATGCCCCATCCCTGGAAGTGTTCAGGGCCAGGCTGGATGGGGCTTTGGGCATCCTGATCTAGTGGGAGGTGTCTTCTTCCAACCCAAACTATTTTGATTCTGTGATTCTAAACTCTCTGCTGGAGGCATAGATTTAATGCTCTCTCACAAGAGGTCCTTCCACAAATTCCAGATGCCATTCTGGGCTAATTTGGGTGATGAAGTCCTGCTGTCAAGCTACGTCTTTGGCCTGATCTGGAGCGGTGCATTTTGGATAAACACTGTTCTTGACAATTGGGTTGCAGGCCCATTCAGAGCAAGTGTGTTCTGTTGAATCACCTCCAAAGGAAACATGCTATTGAGCTGTCACTGACAAAGAGAGGGAAAGAAACCAACTCCTGAAATCCACAGGTCTTGGAGTTGAGCACTGTACAAGAAGGCACAAAAATCAGATCGAAGCCCTCTAACAGGAAAGAGAATACAATTTCAGCCAAGTAGAATGAGGAGAATCGTGATTTTCTCAGCCCCAGCAACCACCAATGAACACTTTTCATAGGTGACAGAATGTAGCTTCAAGGCCCTAGTCTAGTTTAGACAGGGAAGACAGAGTTGACAAGCACCCTTCACCTTCCTCCCGGGAGACCATAACCACCAAAGTGTTTGGCATATTACCCCACGGCACCAGCTGTTTCATGTTTGGGGTCCCATTCAGAAGTCATGAGGACAATCTGAAATCTTTATATATGACCAAAGCACTGAATGACACAGAAGCATTACTAATGACTTTGGGAACTCAACATTGCCTAAGTCATAGATATAAAATACCTACAAGCCTATTCCTGGGCAGCCCGACTTACCTACATAAGGGTTAAACCTCCAAGTGAGTGCATAACATTTAAAAAATAGGACACAATTTCTTAATTATGCTTTTTTCTGGACTTTATTGAACAGTAAGTAATTGTCATACCTCTGGGGTCATGCGCAGGTGGCTGGCAGTTGTCTCCCTAGGCTGACTCAGATACTGAAGAGTTGTATCGATAAGAGGAGTCTAAAAAGGAAAGAAAAGCTTTTTTAAGTGTGAATTCCTGCATTTGGCACCATCCTTTCCCCACCAGCTAGCCCCTATCCTGCAGCTCCAAAGCACTTTGTTTTGATTATGGGAGCCATCCCCAGCAACTGTAAAATTAATTGGCTTTCCTAAGCAGCAGCTAATGAGACTAGCATTTCCCACAGCATAGTGTCACTTCGTGGACACCTCTTCTCAAAGAAATGCTAAGTGTGACCAGCGGAAGGCAGGGGATGCTCAGCCTGCCCAAAAGGTGTGAGCTGGGGCTCTGACAGACATATCACCAAGAGCCTACCATGGCTCTACACAGCACGCTGAGGATGGTATATCATGGTGATGCAGCACACTGTGACCCATCAGAGAGCCTCACCAAAACCTGTGGCAAGATGGGAGCTGTGGTGAGGCACCCTCAACGTCAAATGGCATGACAGACTGGGCCCCAAATGGGCTTCCCCCACAAGAGAACACCCACTGCTCTGTCTTTCTGCATTTCCCATACCCCAGCTGGAGCTCCATTCCTGAGGAATGGTGGGGAGCTCCAAGTGGCTGGCAAAGAGACGGTCTATTAAAGAGTACAGCATAAACAAGCTTTTGTGGGACAGTTTGTCAAAGAAACCCATTTGAACAACCATTTGTGTGTTCAGACGACCACAGTGGAAATGGTGGTAACAGCCAGTAACAATTAACAGTGGCAGGACAGAGAGCACCATAAATTGTGTAAATTACACACATTCAGAACTAACTCAAGCAGGAGGAGGAGAAATTTCTCCCATATTAAGTTTCCTCTCATCAGCATATATTTAAACCTCTGTCTTAACTTTTGCAGCTTTCTGTTCCTTACCCAGGTAAATGCACCTTCCCAGGAGATGCTGACTTCACTGACTGTATCCACAGCACTCCCAAACTTCAAAAAAAGTAACTAGGGGAATGTAAGATTTTTCTGGCTGGTGACTAAACCAGACAAATCAGTCATTGGGAACCACAGTGGGAGTCTTCTTAATGTTAACTCAAAACGAACAAACAAACAAACAAAAAAAAAAACATAAAGCAGTCATTTGGGGTCAACCTAAAACAAAATATTTTGTTCCATTTGGGAATGCTTTAAAGCTATTTGCAAAACTTTTCCTCTGACAATTTGACTAGTTTTAAATTAAAAAAAAAAAAAAAAAAGGCAGTACAAAAAAATAAATCACTGATAATTTTTATTTTTCAAAATATTTTCAAAGTTTTCTCTTCTCCCCTCTTCCATTATTTTTCTTTTTCTTTTCTTTTTTTTTTATTTCTGATTGATGGCTTTGATTTGAACTTCTCTATTGCCCAGCCAGACACAGTTTTAGGGCAAAGAGGGAAAGCACCTCACAAAGAACACCCAGCATGGCTTTCATGTGCCTGGACATTGATTATGACAACAATGATGCATCTGGTAAAGCCCCCACCTCCCAACTCCTTCCACATCAAAGATGTGGATCCTTCCCTGTTATAATTAGCCTTTGCTAATTAATTAGAAGCTACACAGAACATTAATATCCACTCAGATCCTCAGTGGGAGTTGCACTCATCTAACCAAAGGCAGAATTTGACTCTGATTTTAAACCCATGCCTCATTTTTATATTTATTACCCAGTCCCTATACATTATCTTGGGGGAGGATGTAGGAATACCTTAAGGTTTCTCCATGCAAAGATCTCAAATTTGCTTAATAACTTCTCAGCAACCTGGAAAGATTTTACACCAACCTAAATGGCATGAGAAGAAATGAAGGCACCAATGCTTATGTTATCAGACCCCCATCTTACCATGTTTGTCGTTGCCACTGTGCTTGAAGCCTGTGTGATCATGCTCAGCATGAGGAGCAGCAGAGCCACCTGTATGTGCTTCATCTTCTCAGCCAGCAGATGTGATAGCCAGGGGACAAGGGAGCTCTTTTATTGTAGACTCTGGGGATTTCCCCAGCCAAATCTTAAGGAACTTGCATGATATTTTTTAAGTTTTTTGGGGAAGCAATGTCATGAAGTCATATAATAATAGGTGTCAAATGACTAATGCACAAAGAACATACAAGTTATGCACTGTCGGAAATTAACTGTCGTCCAATTACTTAACAAGAAAGCCTTCCCATATGGTGCAGTATCTAATCTTAATCTAGGTTACGCAGGATACCAAGTGCTTATTTGCTACAGTGGGTAGATAGACTTTTCCTCATAATGTGACTCAGACACAAAACTTCTTATAGACCCATTCTGAGGTATGCAGACAATACAGGTCAGAACAGCAGGTCAGGTTAGACTTTTCACACACCAGGAACACCCTTCCTGTATTTCAAAGGCCAACAAACCTTTTACGATCAGTAAAATGTGGGGTCTCAACTCTCACATAGCACAGGTGGGACACAGTCAGACTTCCTCCTCCCATTTCCCTTCTAGTAGTTATATCTTGTACGTTAACACAGTGTATCCATTAGTGTTTACCCATACTTTAACTCTGTGTACCCACTAATGCTACTCAATTGTTCTCCTTCTACAGAGCTGCATGCCAGCTGACCACAATAATTCACTGTCCTGTCTCTGAAGCTCTGATCTGTAAAGCAATAAAAAAAAGCTGTAGACAATGTGTAGTGTAGCCCCACGCTCCCCATCTGCAGCTTGGAGTTAGAGCCCTTTTTCACCCTCATGGTAATCCCAAGCTCAGCTCTGTGGCCTGGGACAGGCCATCACACCACCAGGGATGATGGAAGAATATGGAGAGACATGGGTTTGGTCTACGGGTAATTTCAGCCACTGCAAACCCATGCAATAGCATTAAGGATGTTAACATTAACCTCAACCCTACACCTTCCTCCCTAAAACTATTCCCTGCTTCCTGAAGGGCAGAGAGGGATCACACTACAGTATGACTGGCAGTATTTGCCTGCAGTTCCCAAGGCATTCAAACCACAAAGTGAAATCCCCACTTCCAGAAAGCTACAAGCTACCACCCTTGTGGAGTCAGCTGCGAGCCCTCAAGCTCTCATCCAGCAAAAAAAGAAATTAAAATTACTCTCCAGACTTGGTAGATGACTGTGAAGATTAGCTTGCGAGGAATTTTCCAGTTGGGACAGAGAAGATGGTCATGTCTGTGCTTTTGCCAAAGAAGCCAAGAAGTCCCTAGACCAAAACATGTCATTTGTTGTCCCTTCCCGTGCCAGTGCCTGTATCGTCAATGAAGCATTTGCAGTTTCCTTCTTCATTCTGGCCACTGTGTGGTCAGTGGCTGCAGTGGCGTGAGAGTGGAGAAAGTGGTTGGGAGACCCTTATTCTTTATGAACACTGGAAGGCAGCAGTAAGAGCAGGAGCAGCAGTATTACCTCTTGTGAAACACGTCTGAAAACACATCTGAAACAGCTTTTTTGTTGCAATCACAGCATTATCAGCTCCAGTTTACAAATGGAAAAAAAAAAAAAAAAAGAGGCTTATGGTAGATCCAAACTAGGAAAGTCTTCAGAGCAATGAAGTCCATTATGGGTGACATTTTTAACCACAGCCTTGCATAAGCTTAAGCCCCCAGATAGATTCATGAAGCTGGCAGCAGCATCTTTTTGAGTAGCTTATTTTGTAGGGCATCTGTTCTTGCAAAAACACTTTTCACAGCAGAAGTGGCATTTCTACTGGAGGATTTCATGGTACAGCTAATAATTTAATGTAAGGTAGACAAGACCTGGAAGGCATGTAATAGCATCTAAGCTCAAAGAACCAGAGCCATGGTGGTAACGCAATAAACCAAATCCAGGCCTCTTCCTCCCAGGTTATAGCAATCTGCTTTCCAGGAGTAAATCACAGTTCTTTGAAGGGAATGGAGAGACTTAAGCTGTCCTTAGTGTTTTTGTAAGGGCACAAGCCCTGATCCCCCATCCAAGAGGATCACACTGGCTCACATCACAGCAGTTATAGGCTACCAACCATTCTCTACACTGCAAGAAAAACACTTTGCCCACTCCAGAGGAGAGTTCAGGTGAAAAACAGCACATACATTACTGCAGGCAACCAGTAAGTCAATTCTAAATCCTGGTTTACTCTCAGATTGTGGTATCCTGATATTGCATAACCACAACTTCTTTCCCAGCCTGCTTTTTGTGTGAATGAACTAATCTTCTCCAAACAAAACTGAAGGATGTCCTGGAAACAGACCAAAAGGTGCTATTGATGAGGGTTTGTTCCTTATTGACCCTGCTGGGTCCTAACCAGCCCTCTGATGCCGTCCCACCAGGTCTTGTTCTGACAAATACCTGCCATCCTGGCACATCCCTTGTTAGGAAATACTGCTCTGGTGGGCTGCAACCCAAGGTTACGTTATGGTGGGCTGCAGCCCAAGGTTAAATTCAGATATTTGACCCAAAGGGCCCAGAAGAGACCGAAAAGGACAAGTGCTTCTTCATGTGGATATGAGGGAAACAAGCAGGCTGCCGTAACAAGCCAGCTCAGAGCAGGGTGTAAACGGACCATCCCGCAACAGTTTTCCTTAAAATCAGGCCTCATTCCCAGGGACAGAGGCATTTAGCAGGATAGACGTAGCCTCAAGGGAGAGCCTAACATACAGAATAGGGAAGACAGCCTGATGGTACAGAAACACCTATATGTACAGAATGCTCAGGGAAGACCTTATTGCTCTCTACAACTACCTCAGAAGAAGTTGTGGGGAGTTCTTCTCACAGAAAACTAGGGATAGGACTAGAGGGAATGGCCTCAAGTTGCACCAAGGGAGGTTCAGGTTGGAAATGAGGAGACATTACTTCTCAGAAAGAGCAGTCAGGCATTGAAATGGGTTGCCCAGGGAGGTGGTAGAGTCACTGTCCCTGGGGGCATTCAAGGAAAGGATGGACGTGGTGCTTAGGGACATGGTTTGGTGGTTGACAGTGGTGGTAGGGGGCTGGTTGGACCAGATGATCTTGGAGGTCTCTTCCAACCCTAATGATTCTATGGTCCTATAGACACTGAACAAGCTCCATTCTCCATTCTCAACCCACACAGCAGTGCCTTGGGAGCCTGCAAACTGCTTGAAGGCAGCTAGCTATGGCATGCACAAGCCCACTGACCTTGCTAAGGCACCTGGAGTCCTGCTGGCTACAGAGGACAACCTAGCAGCACAGGCGGCCATACTTGCAGTCTCCAGTGCATAGCAGACAAATGCAGATTTAAAGGCAGCTTTGGGCAGATAGCATAGACACAGCTTGTGAGTTTGGAGCCTGGATCTCTAATCAGGAGAAAAACCTGTTTTCTGAAATAACAATGAGCCTCTGTTCCTTCCAGAGGCAAATGAACTGCAAAACACACATAACAGCTTCTTGCCCGGTTTTTCTTTTATTTGTGATAGCCAGTCCCGATAAAAGGAAGCAAATATTAGCCAAGAAATGATAGCTAATCAATCTCTGGCAATTTCTCTTGTATATCTGTTTCCACATTGTCTTACAGAGACAATAGGGATCTACATTTTTCTTCCTAGTCTAGGCAAAATTACTAGAACATGTAAGTATCTTTAGATCAATGAAGCACCCTTCATCTGAAAAATAAGTCAGGCTTTCTGTCTGCATTTTAAAGGAGAGAAACTGTGCTTACATGCCATAAAAGAAGCTTGCACTTCTTTAGGAATTTCCGTTTGAAAAAAAAAAATACATACAGGAATTTTCTCTTTGAAGAGCTGCACCCACCATTACTTCCTTGTTGTGCAACAGACCTAGTGGGCAATTGGGGGCAAAGTCCCTTGGGCACAGACCTTCTCTTTGATTTCAGAGGGAGTTAGACACCAAAATGCTTTTGCAAAGAAAAGAAACAAAAACTTTATTCTCTCTGAGACCTGTTCAGCAGAGCCCTTCTCAAACCCAACCTAACTTAGCCATTATGTTTATTATGGCAGGGATTATTGTGATTATCATTCAGCAGAGATAGGCGATTCAGATTATCTGCTGTCCAAAGCTGCTGGCTCAGTCTGAAGTCTTTGGAGTCAAATACTATTTGATCATACTTGGTGGTATGAATATAACATGTGGAAAAGGGAGTATTTCCATGCCTCAGAGGCACGTGTTGACATCAAATGCATTAACAAGAATAAGAGGCACTCATCTATTACAGGAACAGGAACCAAATTACACATGCAGAATTAAAGGCACAAAGATATACCTTGTTTCAGTTAGCTTAACAGGCCATTGACAGGATGAAGAATTGAATGTAGGTTACACATCTTGGTTCCAACTATCAAATCATCATGAACTCATATATTTATTCAAGCTTATGTGACAATCTCAAATTGTTTCTGAACTGCTCAGGACATTCCCAGGACAGGCTTATGGTGTACTTTCTTACAAAACAAATAAAAATTAAAACCAAGAAGATTCAAAATGGGATGTAATATCTAATTGTGTTAACCTGACAGAACAGTTCAGAAAGTACTGCACTGCACCTTACGTTTTGCAAGTCTAATGTAAAAACATTTCCACTCTTCGCCTGCAGATGCGTTAAGACACCAAGCCTCATGGAATCAGCATTCCAGTGCCTGTCGTCCGGTTCCCTGTATACTGCGGATTTAGCAAAGCTTGCCTAAAGCTTGTAAAATCCCCACTCCCACCAAAAGATGTATTTCTGAAGTAAAGCCAAAAAGACAGAATATATATATATATATTAATTCAAATTAATCATGTGACACGAGAACATAGCAGATAATATTCCTTTTATTCATTTTTTTTCTTTTTTTCTTTTTTTTTAAAGGTGTTTGCAAAATGTTTTTTTCCTGAATCTAACCAACTTGAGCTTCTTTGGTTATAGGATCATCATGTAGTGAAACAAGAAGGTCCTAGTGGGCAGTGCTCTTTGGTAAGATATTATGTAACATTTGACACCATAAAATCCTACTATTTCACAAGATCATTGTCAGACATAGCCCTGTTCTACTGTGCTAACCACTTTACATATTACTTGCCCTTTTTCCCCTCTAAGAGATTCACATGCTTATGCAATGTATTTTGGTGTCACCTACCAAAAAGACCATCTTTTTGGAAGTCATTATGCAAGTACTTTCATTTAATCCCTTTATCAGTAGCATGTCAGGTTAGTGTTTTAAAAGCCATCCCTCTGGGCCATGTCCAAAGTAAGAAAGAGTATGAGAAATGCTATCTCCTAGTTTAAAAAAGGTTTTAGTAAGGATGAGTCTCAGTTTTACAAAACTGTAAGAAAGATTCCCTTTCCTGTAGTAGAATAAGGCAAAAAGTACTATTTGCAGAGAGAGCAAAATTTCCTTTACAGTTTTAAAAATGCCACTGACATAAGCTGAGCTGATTGAGCTGCCAAAACTGAAAAAAAAAAAAAAAAAAAAAAAAAATTACAATGCCAAAGAAGAAAGACTTAAGCAGAAGAAGACAGCAGGTGAGGTATGTGCCAGACAGAAGGATGAGGAATGATTAACAACAGATTCTCTGACTTGGCAGAAGAGCTTGTTACTTTTTGAAACAAAGCAACCTAGAGACTCTTGGATAAATTAATTATGTCTAGTCGTAATCTGCCTGTGAGTTCAACGCCAAAAGAAATCAGGGAAATGTAGTCCTGTTCTGTAAGAACAGGAAGACAATGAGAAGAAGAGAGGAAGGATGGCATAAAAGAGAGAGCATAAACAAAAACTGGCACGTTTTGTTAGAGAACATCAGAATGCATGAAAAGCAAAACCTAGAGGAGACATAAATGTGTATATATGAAATATGAACAGCAGTGCCAAAGTATGCTGATATGGAGAGTAAGAATGAAATCCCACTGCAAGGACACTTAAGATGCAATAACTGCTTCATTAAGAGAAACAATAATAAATCCAGAGAGTGGGGTATACTCATATAGCATGATAAAGAAGGGCAGAAGAAAACATTTGGGATGAGAAGGGTCAAAGGACAACCAGGCTAGGAAAGAGGTGTGTTTTTGCACTCAGATTAAGATGCATTTGCATGGAGGATTAGCCACGTGTATAAAGACAGGAGAAACCAGCATGAAAATGCTTTTAAAGAAGAAAGAATAATTGTTCAACAATAACCTGGAGCAATGAGAAGGCAGGGGGCTTGTTATTGCTGACAACAGATAACTGTTCCATCAAAAGGCATCTTGGAAACAGAGCCAGTAAGAAGTTGAAGCAAATTATTCACTTTAGTATTAAGTTGAAGTTGCTTTTCAGAAGTAAAATTCAATGAACAGTTAGGAAAGACTCCAACCTAGTAACAGTTCTCTTCTCACCCAAGCTGCTATTTTTTTCAGCTCTTTAGTACACTGCAATCGAAACTCTCTGAATCTTGTTCTTTCCCCTTTCCCCTCTAAATCCATGTCCAGTGATGAGAATTACTATGCCTTCGGAAAGACTTGTTCTTCATACTTATGTCCTCAGTCCCAGGGAACAGAGGAACATGTGGTCATGGTCTGAGCCACTGACTCCAATCCCAACACTCACAGGCACCTATATAATAAAGACTTAATACAGAAAGGTTCTTGAAACATCTGCTCCACATACCACCGTATTGCAGGTCCCAAAACATTCCACCCCTTTGAACAACTAGACCTTAATTAATAAAACAAAAGCCACTTCTCTAATGCTTGCACATGGCTCTGGTTGGTGAATATAAATACAGCCACTTGACCAAAGGGAAGACACCCAGCTGCTTTTATGACTCGACACGTTCCAGGCAAACTGCTGCCTCTGTCAGCTCACAGAGCAGCACTAGACTCACACACCAATGGCCCCAGCTGCTCCATGAATGAGAAATGTGGCCAGCCCAGGCAGCAGGCAGTGAGTGTTTCATGAACACATGGCTCAATATGCACATTCCCTGCTGTGCTGAGTTAATAGATGGGAAAGAAAAAGTCTTCTCCCCCCATAATAAAGCCACATCTGAATGTTGCGGTCATCATCATAGAATCACGGAATCACAGAATGGTTTGGGCTGGAAGGGACCTTAAAGGCCATGTAGTTCCAACCCTCCCACCAGACTTTGTTGCCCAAAGCCCCATTCAGCCTAGCCTTGAACACCTCCAGGGATGGGGCATCCACAGCTTCTCTGGGCAACCTGTGCCAGTGCCACACCATGCTCATAGTGAAAAATTTCTTCCTTATATCTAATCTAAATCCTTCTTTCCTTTTAAAATCATTACACCTGCCTTGCTGAACTTCATGAGTTCCACACAGGCCCGGCTATCAAGCATGTCCAGGTCCCTCTGGATGGCATCCCTTCCTTCTATCTTATCAACTGCACCACTCATCCTATCTGCTCCTCTTCTTCTTACTCTTTCTACTCATTTTGTATCTCAGCACAGGGTTTTGCCTTCACCACCCTAAGGAAGTGATGCAATAAATGATTTTTCGTAGAAGTTGTACCAAGACTTTCCTTCTCACGGATACAAAAAGAAGCTCTCCCCCCTATTTATTTAAACAATGTAAAGCACAGTATGTTCAAGCCCACCAAAAATGTTAGTGACCACATGTTCTTAAAAGACAAAATCTTCTTGGCATGGTAGCAATAGGTCCTCCTTCAGATCTTCATCTTCAGCCAGACATCACAATGAAGATAATATGGAAAATACCTGGAGCTGGAATAAGAAATGAGGACTAAACTTAATGACTATTGGCTGGATACAACTTCATTTAGCCATTAGCATCATGAATATTTTCACATTAATATTATATAACCCCAAGGAGGCCTGTAACATGCATTTCAAAGGCCTCATTGGCTTCCAGCAAGGAGAATATTCTCATGCCTTTCCTGTGGCACACACACCTACCCCACACCTACTGAGCCTGCTTGGAGCATTGTTACCACCAGAGCATGAATATATCCAGGATCAAGGTGTGGCCATTGCATCTTCAAACAGCCCGATATCATGCGGCACAGACTTGATGCATTCATATATGAGATAGACTATATAGGGACTTGAGTATGATCCAACAGAATAGATGAGCAGCTATTTGCATGAGTAATCTCTTCTTTTCAGCTACATTCATCAATCTGGAATTAGGGGTGGGGGGTGGGGGGGGGGGGGGGGAGAAAAAAAAAGAGAGAGCTCACATCCAGATAATGCTTGACCCTAGAAAATAAAGTGCTCATTTGGTTTTATAAACTATTCATCTGTTTTATTTTGCTGTACCTGTAGACAGACGTGTGCTCTGGGCTTTACTATGGACACAATAATACATTCTGACCAGATAGACATTTTGCATAATGGGAACTGCAAGCAATGCCAGTGCAGCCTTGTTCTCCTAGAAATAGATGGAGCACAGGAGAATGTGCATCCTGGGCACAGTGGAGGAGGGACGCGCTCAGAGATTTTCTCTGTAGCTGGTTAACCTGAACTCTAACAAAAGTGGCAAGCCAGATATCTGCAAATCTCAGGATGGGATAGGCTGTTTCACCTGCAGTTGCAACTCAGCCTACTCCTCAGAACCAATTAGCATACCGGCTTTCAACTTTTGAGACAAATGAAGCAAGGAAGTCTGAAGAAAATAGTGTGACCCAAGCAGCCCACCCTCTCCCCACCCTGGGGAGCCTCGAGGAAGGAAAGCTTTCCTACAATATGGCTCACACTGTAACATGCATGCTGATTGTTTTCTCTGCTGTTAAGAGTACTGTAGGCTTTCTAAAGACTGCAGAGTTTATTAGTCCAATCCATCCTCAGCTGTAGTGAGCTTAATCCAGTCACACAGAGAGCATAGGTAACGACCTCTGTATTAACACATTTACAAGGGCAAATGCCTCATTTTCAGCCTTTTGTAATAAAGCCAAATTTCAAATGTCTGAGCTCAGTGTTTGCCCTAATGTTTTTTTAAGACTCAGGAGGACCAGAACAATTTTTTGTTGCTATTGCTTTGAGAATGAGGTTAAAGGAGAACAGACAGTTCTCCTGAATGCTGTTTTTTTTGGCAGAATTGTGAAAAGCCTCACTGGCTTTCAGAAGGAACCCAGCAATCAAATGAACCTAGTGCAGGGGCTGAAAACTGTTTCTTGCTGAGCTCAAGAAAAATCTGATTGAATTTTGCCAAGTTACAAATTCATATTTTACAGAAAAATATCACATATACAATATAAGGTCATTCGTATAACAGTGGGGAAAGTCTCTAATGCACAGACCCAAGGGTAAGCTGCTGAGCCACAATACCTCTCAGGCATCTTTGGACAAGTCTCTGTGCCTGGTTAATCTCACTGCACCAGCAGAAGATGGTGCTGCACCTAGCTGCCCCCCTGCAACAGTTGAGTGCCCCCTCAATAGAACAGAATATGAGCCCTCACCCCTGTTCCAGTTCACAGCCCAGTTTAACCCCTTAGTGAAACTGGGTTTGTGCTAAGATGGTGCCCTGTAAACATGAGTGGTGAGACTTGAATGAGCACATGCTCCTGTCTGATATCTGCCACCCCAGCGGGAACTTCTGACAGAGTGGCTGTGATAAACAGCAGAGAAGGATGGGGAAGTGATAACATCTTGAATTGCTATAGGTTGGATTGCACATGAACGTGAGTTGGAGTACTCACAAAAGCTTGCAAATGTAATTCAGAACATATGGCATGTTCCCGGGGGCCTGTTTACACAACAGTGTATTTAGACTGAGACACTGACAACTTAAAGAAAAATAAGACTCTCCTCAATCATTCTTTGCATGGGCTCTCTTATTTAAAAGTATGAGTGACTGATTCTCGAATAGTTTAGTCCTCCCTAATTTGAACTAGGCTAATTCAAAAACAACACCCCAACTATGGAATTGGAGCACCCGCCTAAAGAATGAATAGGTATTAATCGATCTCTACGTAGACAAGTCTGGAACAATTTCTCAAAACACATATCAAAAACAGGTAAGAGTGTAGCACCAGAGGAAGTGAGAGTAAAACAGAAAGATGAGCAGAAAGAAAGAAAGAAAGAAAGAAAGAAAGAAAGAAAGAAAGAAAGA
>NC_048893.1:172930073-173014320 GCF_011077185.1 Oxyura jamaicensis
ATGTATCCTGAGGGCTTTAATAAATAGTGACTGCTCCCTCCACCAAAAGAAACAAAAACAACAAACACAACCAACCAAAAAAAACACCCCAAAACCCAGAACATCTCCACACCCTAGGTTTTATTGAGGATATGGGAAACTTTTGCCCCATGCAGATTGGTTTCTTGAATCCCAGTACAGATTTTATCACAAATAAAAACTTTGAATTTGTGTAAGATCTGAGTCAGTGGTTTCAAAATAGCTGAACTGATTTGGCTGCCAAAGGGAGAAGTGTTGGTTTCTTTTCATCCTCTTCCATATGAAGTAGAGGGCTGGATTGTGGTTTTCCACATTAGTTGATCTACTTGACTGGGCATGTTGAATTTGCTAAGGGAAGAGAAACAGATAACCGAGATGTGGTTTGGCTGAAGAAGGGAGGTCAGAGAAGCACTGCAGCACAGTAAGTATCCGGACCTTGTGCCTGGGCATGAGTGGAATAGGACTGCTCTTTGAGCAGCAGTGGGCTTGTGCTTTTTTAGTGGAACCCATTGAGACTTCGAAGCTATGTCTTTGGAAATAAGGGGACCCTAAGAGGTACTTTTGACAATGATGCTTTTTGTATACCAATAAATAGATTTTTATGCATTGTGCCGTAACTCCTATATTTAGACTCTAAACTTTTATGACAGAAATATGCTTCTTTTCCATATGCTGTTAGAATTTCAAAAACCGTCTGGTTTAGAGCTTTTCAAAGATCTTTTAAATTGTTAGTTGTAGTGGTGATAGACCATGGTAATGATGTAGTAACTCTTAACATTTTTTTTAAATGGCTTTCCTTTTCCTCAAGGAGACAAGATACCAGCTACTTCAGCTGCGCCCCACACAACGGGCTTCCTGGATTGGATATGCAATTGCATACCATTTACTTAAAGATTATGATATGGCCTTAAAACTACTTGAAGAGTTTAGAAAAACCCAACAGGTAAGACGTCCTAATCTAAAAACAAACAAACAAAAACTCTTCGTGTATAAGAGACAGTCTGAAGAATTAGTTCTTCATGGTTAGGAAGAACTAATTAGGAAGGTATTTCTATTATTTGTGGAGCTTTCTTCTATGAACATTTAGCTCCTGGAAATGTCTTCCAGGAGCTAGCAGCTGATACAAATTATAAGGATCACTTGTTCCCTGGCAATAAGCTGTTAGGGTTGAAGAAGTAAGGGTAGACTGATGTGGAATAACTGAGTAGCTTGAAGTCTGTGAGACTCTTAGCTAAAGAAAACCGGTGATGATAGTGTCCCTCCACAGGAGGTAAACTTCAGAAAATATTGTTCAGTATTGGCTATGTGCATGTATACCCTCTTACTTTCTCCTACCATAATCTGGAATCATTACACCTCTACAAAGAACGTGAAAATACACATGTTCATTTTGCATGCATCTATATATTACTCACTTAAAATCAATGCTTGGTGTCAGAGCTGCATGAAAGCAGAGCTAGAAATTCTTCTGGTTGAGGAGATCTGGTGTTACTGAAACTTGTTGGAATAAATCAAATGATACAAGACTAAAATCCCCAAGTATGACTTTTTTAAAGAGATACCATTCACTTCTGTTACTGGTAACTTGGAGTTATAAAGTCGGAATTAATATAACAGTGGATGCATTCAATATTGTGTAACATAGAAAAAACATGTTTATAGAGGTCTTCAACTTGTGGGATGTGCTGGAAATACCATGCACAGGTACTAAAATGTTACCTGATTTATAGGTTGTGATTATTGTTGTGTTTTTCGAACAAAAATGTTGCATCTTGTCTAAGATAAATGCATTTGAGATTCTGTCATGCTGCCAGAAGTGGAATAACTTGGAAAAAGCAAGTTAGTGGTTGCTAAGAGTGTTTATGTCTTGATTGGGTATCATGTGGTCAAATATAAGACATTGTAAGCCAGGGATGTGTAGCTTGAAAGCCAAAAACAATAAATCGGGCCATCTCTTATGAGTGTTTAATAACCAAATTCATGGTTCTTGCATGAACCAGCAGAGCCCTATCCGAGTCTGATGTTGTAATTAGAAATAATATATAATAGATGGGAAACTGCAAATGATGGACTGTAAGAAAGTGAGGTTTTCTTAAGGACCAGGAGGGCCTAACAGTTGTGTTGGCTCATTGGAGAGAACGGAAGTGATACTGCTAATGTTGCTGTCTTTTCTAAAAGATTGTGTGTGAATATGCTTGTCTGGGGGCAGTCGTGATGACACTCTTCAGTCTCGTAAGCCAGATTCAAATACCATCTGCTATAGATTAAAATGTTAAATCAGTTGAGTCTGTTGAAGTTATCACAATGTTTAAAAATAAATAAATAAATTCTGAGTAGTTCTCTTGCTCTGATGCCATTTTTTAGTAAGACTGGAAATATTTGGGTAATTTCTGTAAGACAAGGGTTTGTACTCGAATAATACAAACAACATGAACTGTTCAACTGTTGCTCAGCATAATACTGATCACATGGGAACAACAGAAAAGCTGTTTAAGCATTTGAGGAGAGAAATATGCCACGAGTGTTGGACAACATGAACGTATAGAAAATCAGTTAGGTCAAGCCTTTCCTCTTTTCTGAAATCGGTTGATGAAGTTATGTAAGGTATTGTGACTTCCCCCCCAAAAAAACATTAAAAATAAAGATGACCACATTAGTTTCCATTTCTCTTTCAAATAAAGTTTTGTGCCTTGTGCTTTTGTGCTTTGCTGTACGAGCTCACTGAGATGTGCAGGCTCGCACAGAGTGCAGCTGCTGGAAGTGAAAACTGTTTTGGGTCCAGAGCAGTTGGGATAGCCCTAGAAAAATCACAGTTCAATTTCGCCATGTTTTGACTTTTCCACAGTAGTTCCCAAATGTGCTGTTTGTGCAGTCTGTGGATATTTAAGTCTTGTGCTTAAAATGGTTGAATCAGAGGAGGTATGCTTCTTGCTTGTTTTACTTGCCAAATCTCCCTTCTTGCCCTGTAGCTTGTATTCACTCAAACTTAATAGATGAACTTTTATGACTTGATGGAATATTGCATGTCACTTTGATAAAAATGGTGGTGGTATTCACCATTTAAAAGGAAGGGTTGAAAAACTGTAGGGCTTCCAAGTTACGAGTAAATGGGAGTCCTGAGCAAGCTGATGCTTTTGGGGAGTTTTATGGTAATTTGTATTAGGCTTCATGCTGTTTACCATTTTTGATTAATGAACAAAGAAGTATAAAATGAAGAAAGAAGTATAAAATGTTATGTAAAATGCTGCTGCTGTAATAACTGTTAAATAATGGCACTGTAGGGTGATCATTATCATTTACTTGGATTACTCAGGCAGCTCTGTCCATTCGGATGTGAATTAACACAGCCAAAACCAAGCAGTAAAGCTAAGGAAAAGATCAAGGAACTGACATTTTAGTGATTGTGAGTACGTTAAGGTGCAGTATTACAAAATAACGGAGCTAACCCAACTACGAGCTGTTGCCAAAAGCGGCAATGTGGCGTCCTGTGTGCTCCCACTGCTTCCTTGGGCAGCACTGTTCGACTCCCAGAGGGCTGGCTCAGGAAGCCAAAGTGACAGAAATATAATCACTGTTTTTGAAGGATTGATTGGCTGAAGTGAACAACTGTGAGGTGAGAGGGGAAAGGAAAGGGAATAATAGAGGGAAGTGAGCTGCCTCTGTTGATCCAGGCTGCAGTTAGATTGGCTTAGCTTACTGTAAAATTGTCCCTCGGGGCAGGCTTCTGGGTGAAAAGCCGAAAAGACCCCTATTTCTAAGAAGAAATAGGAATTTTATCTATAGAGCACTGATTACTGAGAGATCACTATTTTTTGATGACCCTGTTCTTAAAAATAAATAAATAAATAAAAATAAAAACAATATGGAAAGATAGAGGACAAGAGAAATTGCTGTTTAGTGAAAGGTGGAGATTCCATTTGTTTCCTGCAAGCAGAAAAAAAGGTGATTGTAGTCCAGTTTAGATACTGATTTTTGGTAAGAATGATAGCTAAGAAGATTGCTTAGAAAGGAGAAACAAGGACAAGTAATAGCTAGAAACTGAACAACAAATTGAAATGATACATCACTTTTTGCCACTGACAGTTTTATTCTAATGGTTAAGTTATCGTTGGGAATGGTGAATTTTCTGTCTCCTAGTCTTTCAAGATTTAGATCAATGCTGCCTGCCATCTGGAAGCTGTAAATTAGCCAGATGCACGATATTTCAGTCAAAAACAGGTTATGAGGTTGAATGCAGAAATCACTGCAGGAAATATGACAGCCTGTGCTGAACAAATTAAATCAGATGATTTAAGAGTCAGCTCAGAATCGGCGTTTTAGGAACCGAGGTGTAAAACAATTATGCAATTTGTTTTACCGTTGTATGTCCCATTTTTCCTTTCTTCTTTTCCAGAGCAAAAATTTTATTCTTAATTTTTTATTCCTAATTTCTGCATCAGGCCCACAATTACAGATATGGACAGAAAACCTCTGGAGTTTTGGGGTTCTGCTTTAGGTATGTCTTGGCTGCATCTTGTCACATTCTTTCAGTGACAGTTATGCTAGGGCATCTACAGTTGTAAAATTGATTACTTTTCTCATCCAGGAGAAGAAATTTCTTCTGAAACAGCTGAACTGAGATGAAGAGAAAGTTGGACATCTTGTGTACAAGACATTAAAAACTATTCTGGGGGGAGGGAGAAGTAAAGATGTGCTGTGCAGCAATTACAGTGGTGTGTGTGGGGGGGCTTTTTATGGAGTCTGTTATTCTTTAAGATAATCTAATTATTCAGATCAGGTACAGTTTGAACATAAGCCGTTTGTCTTCTGATGAATTGCATGTGTAAGTGATCATTAATCTGATTAGGTTTCCAAAATGAGCTTTTCCGAAGGTACTTTTAAAATTGCTCTGAGTGACAGTAAGCACAGCATCTTCCTATTGGATTTGCCCTATATACAAGAGGGAGTTCATTTGACTGCCATTTCACCATTTCTTTTATGTCAGTCCAGCCAGGCCAGAAAAGGTTAACTGACATCTGCTTCTTGTTCTTGGTTATTTTTTAAGGTTGTTGGGGTAATTTCTTTATATTTTGAAGGCCTACAAATAATTCATGAAGTGTCAAAAAGCTATCCTACTTGAGAAAATTAAGCGTAAGTGTATTGTATTGAAAGGGACAATAATAATACAAAGAAAATGAAGGAAAAAGAAGAATTGAAATGGTGCTCAGCAGTTTGAGTTCTGTGGTATTGCAGTAATGCTAAGCTGGAAGGCACGCTTGAGTGCTTAACTCCTGTTGCATGTGTCAGGTCTGCGAAGCAGTTAATGCTTTCCAGGGAACAATGTTTTTGTTAGCAATTTCCGATGTTTAATATGGATAAAATTGAGCCAAGGTAGAAACAGAAATGGAAATGCAGATGGAGGAAATACCCTACTCTTTTTCTTAATCAAGTATACCTTGCTAGCTGCTGACTTGAGGATGTACATGGTCTAATCTTGTTTGTTCCATTAGCTATCATTTGCTTCTTCAACAACTAATAAAAATAAACAGCGTTCAAATGCTGTTACTCTCAGCCCCCAAACTGATGTTCGTTGTCAAAAATACACCTCTTTATATTTTATTTACTTATAATGTGTTTCAGAGTGTTTCTTTCAACAAGGAAATCTTCCTACATGAAAACATACAGTACTGTAAAAGCTGCCTCTGAAAATTCAAGGAGTATGCAAACAGGAATGTTAAATCTCAAAATGGATCTGTACTTAGAGAAGAGCTGGACGTAGTAATTTAGGACAATATTCTTTTTATATGAATATTAATTTTAACCAGTTAAATGTATTTGTTATTGTTCCTTAAATGACTTGGTTCTTTAAAGAAGACAGTGGAAAAGCTTTACTCAGGGAACAGAAAAGGAACAGTAAACCACTTGGTGACCAGTGTGACTTACAAGTGTTGCTTGCTCAGGAAGAAACAGAGTATGTAGTGTCATGGGAAAGAAAATCAGTAACGATTTATGAAGCTCAGCTGACTCTTATCTATTTTTATTACAGAAAAATAAAAAACATTTAGACGGTAACTGTCTTATCTTCTACAATTTCATTATCATAAACTGTTGTATAGATCTGCTGGGCCTTGTCCATAGTTCCTATATTTGGTCTCTGAAACTTTTGCAATTTATTTATAATTCAAGTGGCTTCTGTGTATAGTAGTGAAGAGCACTTACAATGAAATGATCTCGATGACTCTGGGAAGACTTTTCACTGCTTGAGTACGCTTGAAGGAGTTTCCCCTAGAAGGGAATGCGTTTCAGTATGTCATCCTGTTTCCGTGGCCGATGTATCAGTGGAAAGTTGGATGGCGTACTAGTTCTACCATAGCCTGTTGATATATTTCCATGCAACTGGCGGCAGACCTCAAAAGAATTATCTGTTGTTTGAAAACACTCTTTGCATTGCTTGTGCACTGTACTTCCAAGGGGATTAGAGTCTAGTACACACAGTATTTGGTTAGAGAGAAATAGTGCAGATTCCCTGTCTGGAAAAATCCCAGTTGTCAAGCTGTGGCCAGTGTTTGGGCAGTTCATCGCTCGGAAAGAGTCTGATCCAGAATTTTTGGTATATTGAAATGCAGTTTTGTGATATCCCAGCAACCTGCTACCAAACTTAGGTCAAAATTATTGTGGAGTACCTGAGTCGTTCAGAAGGAATGAGATTAGTGACATCTCTGCAAACCTAATTGAATTGTATGAGGGAAGGCAAGGATTCTGTTTTTAATTACCTGGCCACAGCGACAGAGAAAAGTGAAATACAGGAATTTCCGAAACTATTCTCTAACATTGGATATCCTGAGTGAATTTAATTTGATTGTGAATATTGGGAGCTTTACATTTTTGAATGCTTGGGATGCTTGGGTGGGTATGTGAATAGACTCGCTACATTCCATTTACTCAATCTCGTGTTCTGTAATATTGCATACAGTTGAAGTACAGGTAGATGGCATAAGTTAACTAATCTATTGCTTTTTTCCCCCTAGATTCCTCCAAATAAAATAGATTATGAATATAGTGAACTGATTTTATATCAAAACCAAGTGATGAGAGAGGCAGATCTATTTCAGGAGTCTTTAGAACATATAGAAACATATGAAAAGCAAATATGTGATAAATTAATAGTAGAAGAAATCAAAGGTAAGTCATTCTTCTTCCCTCAGCCAATTTTGTTCTAAACCTTTGCTACAGGCTCTCAGATGTGGTAAAGTATTAAAAGAAGCCATGTGAAATCTTTAAATGATTTGAGACAACTAATATTGGGGAACTGGAAACAATATTTACAATTTTGGGCTCAGTAACTTGTGCTACTAAGTGGATAGTGGATGTGGGTAGCTTAACTTGAGTTGACAGAGGAACAGAGGAGATTTCAGAAGTGATTATTTTAGTGTATACAACATTAGCTTTTTATAAATAAAAACTAATGTAGCACAGTTTTAATCTAATGAAAAACATTGTAATACAAACACTGATTTGTAGGACTGAAGTATCAAGTTGTTGTTTCCTTCTTAAGCTTTCTAGTCCATTTATCTGTATTACCTGCCTTCAGTGAGTACTGAAGTTGACTTTTTTGATTAAAGACAACCAACAGTTGCTCTCTGGGTTTGAGGGACTGAGTTCTGAATACACACAGTCACGTAGTGTAATATGTCATGTATTCTTCAGCTGCTCTTTGCTTGTGTGATTGTGCTGGGTTGACCCTGCTTAGCTCGGTACCACACAGCTGCTCATTCACCCCCTTGCCTTGCAGCCCCCCATATCAGGCAGGAGATAATATAGGTAGAGAAGAAGTGGAAAAACTTACGGGTTTAATTTATGGATTATAAAGATAGCTTAAGGGAAGAGGAAGAAAAAACGGTAATACAAAGGCAGTCACTCACCGCTTCCCAGAAACAGACTGATACCCAGCAAGTCTCCAAGCAATGACCATCTGCCCCCAAAAACCTTTCCCATAGTTTTTATTGCTGAACATGAAATTACACAGCTCTGGAAGGAAGAGTTCTTTGTTTCTTTGCAATAATCCCAACAGCTGGTTTAAATATGCATGTAAAGACATACAAATAATACTGTTTTTCCCAGGTGCTGAATGCTCCAAATTGTGCTGAGCTATGCTAACTTCAACTAGCAATTGTAATATACAGTAAATGCCTTTGTAAAAAGCCTCTTTTTCAATATCTATGTATGACTGAACCCAATTTTATGTATCTGTTTAGTAAATGTCACTGCCAAGTTATGTGTTTTCTCATGTAATTCATAGTTCTTCATTGCATTGTTTTTAGGAGAAATGTTGTTGAAGTTGGGAAGACTAAAAGAAGCTGGTGAAGTGTACAAAGAGTTAATTGAGCGCAATGCAGAAAACTGGTATTATTATGAAGGCTTGGAAAAGTCCCTACAACCTAGTAAGTTAAGATATACATTGGAAATCAGTATGATATATTATGATATAGGATATCCTTAAAACTATTCTTTGGTATATTACAGTTCTGGATGAAAAAGTTTACTCAGCATAAAATTATGTATTGTCCTATCTTGAATATGATATAGTTGTGTTTATCCATTTTAAAATTGTTCACGTATGCATGAAGCATCATCAGCAAGTGTTTTTCTTCTTGGAACTAAAGATGGTATTTGTTGCTGTGTGTGCTTGCTTGAAGAACCTTTCCTTTTGATGCATGAACTTCGAAACCAAATTGAAATTTGTTCCTATCAACCTGATTGTCAGAGTATTATTATACATCAAAAAATACAATTGTCATTCTGAAACTTGTCTAGGTGGCTCCTCTTTCCATGGTCATGTAGGGATATAAACATCTAATTCAGACATACTTTTAAAGATATGTAACTTTTTTTAGAAGCTGACTGTTCCTTGGAAGAAAGGCTGATAAATGTGGTGAAACTTGTGTTTGTTTGTTTTTTTTCCGATGCTAGTTCATATTACTGCTGTTCTATCTTTCCAGACAAATACCTAAATTGGATTTAAAAACAAACAAAAAACGACAAACGACTCTACAATATTGCAACCATGTATATTAGACTAAATAACTTTGCAATAGCAACTTCACTAAGTGTCTACTTGAACACTGGAATACGTTCCTTGTATTTCACAGTTCACTAATTAGTGGAAGCTTTATTGGAGTAATTCTGATGACATCATAAATCATAAGCCCACCAGGATACTATTTGTAGATATAGATCTGCATTATATTTCTTAACCAGCTTCTAGAAAGTTTTACAGTTTGGATTTAGTGTCTGGAAATACGCCTTGTGATTGGGGAATGTGCCCTTTGAATGTTTTTCCTAGTGTATCTGTAGAGTTGAAGATCATGATTAGTATCTCAAAATAAATCATCCAAGATTTTAATTATTCTGCTTGATAGAATGTGTTCACATAAATGTATAGTTCTTAACAAAGAACCAGTAGATTACAGTAGATTATTTGACATATTAAAATTCTATAAAGATAAAACTGTACTAATTTATAAAACTAATAATGCTACTTTATTTTTTAGGTGTTCTTAGGACTATTTCCTCCCCCATGGTAAGTTCTGGAGCTCCAACTTGTGACTTCAATTAGGCTTTTTATATGCTTTAGTTCCAATTCAAACATTACTTTAGTGTAACTATTAGAATTGCACATCTCTTGGAGCCACTGGGTAACATTTCCCCCCCCTTCCCCAATATCAGAGCTCAGAGACAAGATAAATTATTTTTCTTAGAAAGGAAACTAGAAATATTTATTCAATATGTTCTGCCATAAGCTTGATCTGTACATTGTTTTATTTAAATTGCTTGATGAATTTGAAAAATACATAAGCAAAATCGACCCTAGTTACGTGAAAACGGCATTTCAAAACAACAGATTACTTTTATTTAAATTCTAACCACATTGGAGCTCCAAAGCATATTATGGGGGAAAGGGGAGGAGTGGGAAGAAAATCTTTAACAAAAATAAAGCTATTTAAATGTTAAGGTATCAACAACTCTCATGCCACTGGCAGTGTTGTGCCCTAAGTTTGCTGTCACCAAAGGACTTAAAATAAAGGCATACTTGCATCGTTTGCCATTTGCATACCTACAACTTAGAAATATATTTTTCTGTTTTATGTATGTCTATAGCAGATGCGTAGCAAAAAACAGTTATTTGAAGCTACCAGTGTCAAACTACTGTACGAATGAGTCTGAACAGTATACAGTTGAAAGAAAACAAATGCTAGTACTTTTTGATTGAACTTGAAAGATGATTTTCTTTTAGCAGTTCACCTTTACAGTGGTTAATATTGGTACTTACATCTTAGTGTTTTCAATACACTGTTTCACAATGTTTTTGATGAATTGGAAAAAAATAGCTTGAAGTGTTAAAATTGTTCCAAGTCCAAACTGTATAAGAAATTTAACAATTCTCAACATTTTAAAACCTTTAGAAGAATAGATTTTTATCTGTTACTTATATCTATTATATTTACTGATAATAGGCACTTTAGAAGAGAGGCTTCAGATTTATGAAGAAGTTAGTAAAAGGCATCCCAGAGCAGTTTCACCTAGAAGATTACCTTTAAACTTTGTTTCAGGTAACAAGTTGCATATCTGTTCCATAATAGTTTTTTTTCTCTTTTTTTTTTTTTTTTTTTATGAGGCTGCTAAATGTGCATTTAATAGCTGTTTGTACATGTACACAAATTAGACAAATGTATTTCTTCTGGAATAGACAAAATTATTTATGTTTTAGGATTTGATAGACAAGTTCATGCACTCTAATGTGGTGGTACCAACTGTATAATGGTGTCTTCATTGATAAACTATGGTACAGAATGGTGTCCAATCTGGGGGGGAATTACTGTTCTTATTTTTTGGCATCATGCTGGTTAAAGGTCCTTAGTTATAAGGTAGGGAATATGAAGGCACTGAAGGCAGCCAGGGTATGTGTCCGTGTGTGTGTGTATATATATATATTTGTATAGCTATCTTATACTCTAATTTATAACCACTGAAAACAGTTCTAAAAGATGCTTATAACAATCAGATAGCATAGGGCCACTGAATTTCCTAACAGTTTGTATACTGGTGATGTATCGGAAAACATTTTTTGTGAATCTGTTTATAAACTGCTGTGCAGCATTTTTATCTAGAACCATTATAGCCAAAATCTATGGATTTAGTGCTGATAATTTAATAAGAATAGAAACAAACAGCAGGTGTGCAGTGTGAGTTGTTTTATTTCTAATTTTATGGCTAAGTTCTTTTCAGTGACTGTTGTTTTACAAATTATACTGAAGTACAGTGCACAAACATCCTCAAATATACATTTTTTTAAAACAGAAAACTATGCTTTTCCAAAATAGAGGAAAGTAAACAAAATAGTAAAAGCCCTAAAAATGTACACTCAGAATATAGCTGTTTAAGTCCTATAACTCCGGTAGAAGAATTTGGAGAAGAAAATAAACTACACAAGTTAGGTTTTGGCTGCCATGATATTTCTGAGTTCAGCTGCAGATTACCATGGTATCCGCTGATGTTTTCAATTTCTTAAGGTTAGCTTTTAGTTTGGTTCATTTACTGAGCGTTGCGTATATCATACCTCTAAATACTGCAGAGCATGACTAGAATACTTGTCTGTTGTTGCTCAGGAGTCTGAATGTGCATACACCTCTGTGTACCATCACAACACTAATCACTTCATAAGAGATTTAGCCTTGAAATTAACATTCATGGCTTAGTTAATCCCAGATATTGCAGTTTTTTTGAAGATACAGGGGCAAATTTTTAAGGCCATTAAACTAGGTTTAAAAAGCTATGTAACAAGTAATTGTTTTTCTTCTGTTAAAAGGTAAAAGTGCTTATGCTAATACATAGCAAACAAGTGTCCTGCAAAATGATTTTGTGTATCTTTATTAATAGTGTTCTGTTGTTGACTTTTTTTCATTATATGTTTTGCTCTGAGTTATCTTCACATCTGACAGTGTAGTCTTACAGCTAATGTAAGCTAATGGTCACTTGGTCACTTAAATAGAAATATGTTTGGTAATAAGGATTAGTTGTTCCTGTGATAGCACAACTTTAAATGAAAGCAAAATAATTCATTATTAAATCAGTTGAGTGAAATTTATCAACAAATTACTTTCTTCAGGTTTTATAAATAAGAATTTCCCTGATTTAGATCTTGTGTTTCTGTTAATCCAGCAAGCTTGTATCAGTCAGGATGAATAAGACATCCTGTGGAAAATCATCCGATAGGTCAGTTTCCCAAATGACTCGTGTTTATAAATTGAGCAGGTGAGAAATCTCATTGGCTAAAGTTAATAATGAGAATGTTAAGATGTAGAAACAAGCTGCTGTAGAATTATATTTGCAAATTTCAAGAAAGTAGAATTTTTAGTTAAATGAGGTTGCTGTCCCTGTGTGGTCAGTGACTAGTTGCTTGCAGCCAACACTGGTTCATCCAGAATCGGTGTAGAATGCTCAAAACTGCAGGCTTGTATTAAACAGGCAGTCCTTTCCAGACCTTGCCATGCACTCCAACTCAGGAACCCTTTAATTGACACAGATCTGGTCCTTCATCCTCCTGGAAACCACTTTTTTTGCAGGCTGGGTATGATAGTTAATTTTCAGACTGATCAAGGTTAGGGAAATAAAGTCCGGCAATCCAGTTTCAGTTTCGTTGACATGGCTGTAGATTTACTGCTCACGTGGCCAAGTCTATTCTGTGCATCCGTTAGAGTAGACCCTGAGCTTGGTTTTGTCATAGGTGGGTGCCTCATTGTTTTGTATGTTTCTAAGGCTTTTTCAAAGCTGTTCTACTTACTGTAAATAAGCACATACTTAAGGGAAATTGAACCTTCATTGCCTAAGCTTTAAGTTACAGTTGTTCCATCAAGAATATAAATTAGAATAACGGAAGAAACAAAGAAACTAAGATTTTTTTTTTTGTTGTTGGAGGGCAGTTACCTGTAGTGTGAGAAAACAAGTTTTAATTAATTCATCTGTAATAAAGCATGTGCTTCTAGTCAACTTGTGGACGCCTCATACACAGGTATTGGAGTTCCTATACAGAGACTAAAAAAAGACCACAGGAGAGGTAGAGGGTTCATTTAATCCATCCTTCTTCCTCAAAGCATGGGTAACGTTTATCTGTGCTATTCCTGACACACAGTTATCTAACTAAATCATAAAAAGTTCCAGTAGTGATGGAGCTTTTAAAAGATCTCCAAGGTAATCCATTCTGGTTGCTCTTACCAGTATAATTTTCTCCAGTGCATATTTAAATACCTCTTGGGTAGCCACCAGATAATCCTTTCCCTCTTTAGAAGCTTTTGCAGGTTTGTAGACTGTTACCGTGTCTTCTAGACAGTAGTCTCCTAAACACTAGCAAGTCAAGCATTTTATTTTCTGATTTTTTTTTTTTTTAATACAGAGCATATTTGCAACTTATTCTTAAATAACAGGAAAGGTGAAAACCCTCAACTGCCTTTTTTCATTTACTCTGTTATCCAGAATTGTACACCAACTAGTGCTTATATTTATATAACACTTGCAATCACTGACATATAACCAAATACACTTTTGTTTCTAGGTGAAAAATTTAGAGAACTAATGGATAAGTTCCTGAGGGTTAACTTCAGTAAAGGCTGCCCACCCTTGTTTACCACTTTGAAATCTTTATATTACAATCCAGAAAAGGTAAAATTTAGTACTTGTTTGGTTTTAATGAAATCTTCTGTGTTGAATTTTTAAAAGATTACCTACATGTTTATGTATAGATTACACTGTAACTTTCAAATAACTGTTGCAGAACATTTTTCTTTGGTGTGCTATTTTTCATTTTTTTCATGCGTATCACCATTTGATGATGATTGATCTGTGAAATGAAACTTTTGTAGACAGTTGACGTCAAAATGCTTGAAATCTGATTGATGCAGGATGCACTGTTTTTTTTTTTTTTTTTTTTTTTGAAAAATCAGAGATAACCAGCAAATGTATTTTTGTACTCCGAATGCAAGTGTGTTGAGATTCTTTGAACTTATGGTTTATGATGTCACCAGAAGTCATGATTTTCAAGTATCACACACGTGGCTATTCTACATGTATTTCTGAATTGCATCAACACATCAGTATTTGCCATGAAGGCTTGTTTCCTGTTTCCGTGTCTGGATAATCTTAGTGTTGAATTTTTGCTCTTCCAAGTTCTCCTAGTTTTGGCAAAATTGTATCATACTATAGCAACTATTTCAGTTTTAGTTTGTTGTCCCAAGCTCTCGTAACATACAGCAAAATACTAATCTTCAAACTAAAGCAAGCTAAGAAACTGTGCAGCAAATAAAAATAAAGGTCAGTCTATTCAGATGTTCCATTTTTGCTACAAGCAATACAAACACTTGGTATTCAAATCAGTTCATGACTGGTTAAGAGCAGCTTTTGTAGCTGGAAGAAAAACCTTCAATACATGATTCAGCTTTTCAACCAGCAGTGGCTATTCCTTTAGTTGAACTTAAATTCGTGAGATAATCAGAGTGAATAATAATTTTTCAAAACACTTTGCGGAATTGTTATCTGTACTGTGTGTGTCTCCTTGGTTGACATAATTCTAATAAATTCTGGTATCATGTACAGTACAAGCCTTTCTACAGTGCATATTGCTAATGCGTGTTCTTCCTTGTAAACTTGTGAAACTGCATTGAGACTTTTTTTCTTAAATAAAAAGCACTGAGTATCCAGACAGAAGGAGAAACATTGCTGCAAAAGTTTTCTCTGATGTTTGAAGTATGAAAGTGTAGAAGTAAAAGACAAACTCATTTGGCTTGGAAGAATATTTTAGCACCTGTTTTAGGCACGATGAGTAAAAAGATTAATGTGTTTTGGGACAGATTTATCAGGAAAGGCGCCTTGCTGCTAGTCATCTTCATTGTATCAAATTGGTACCTCTCAGAACCAGTAGCTTGATTCTAAAAGCTAATTAATAAGCAAAATCAAAAGCCTCAATTGCCAAATGTATTTGGATTTGTGTGCAGTGCTGGCTTCTGCAAAAGTTTTCTCTCTGTCTTCCTTCTTTTCCCAAAAGGGGTCTGTTTGCATTTCACTTAGTTCATAGTTCATGTAACCATAACACAGTAGGAATCCCTTTTTTGTCTAATTGACTAATTTTTGTCTCTGACAGTTTTAACAATTCTGAAGTTCAGGGACTAGGGGAAAGAAAAGTGTGACAAGCAATGCATGCTGTACCTTCTAGGAAAACGTACCTTGGTATCTGGCTTCTCTAAGTTGGTGCTTAATGCTTCTAACGTAAATTACTGTTATATTTTGACTGAAAACCAAAAGAATTGCAATCTCGATCATGTTGTGCCTGTTAGAAAATATATATAGGAAATGAATACATTTTCTACAAGTATTGGGGATAAGCAGTTCCCCCTTCTGACTTTTGGAAGCAGTTTTAATTTGGCGTAGTCAACTATTGCATTCTGAAATGGTATAGATGTGAGGATTTTATCAAAGAGTTGGTATTTAAGCCTAGAAGGCTGTTTTTTTCTAGAACTCTAGGGGTGTCCAGGATCTTTCATAAAGCATGCTTTCAGGGAAAAGGTAAAATAACTAATACTTATACTAATAGAATCTTTCTATTTGTATATACTTAACTCAGAGAAAGTTAAGTGCCATAATGTTTCGTGTGAGAAAGGGAAATGTTAATTACTTAATTCAGTGCCTGCAAGAACATCGAGGAATGACGGGGAAAAATGTAAATTCATTTGCTCAACCAAGATGAGGATTAGATTTCTCAGTAAGTATCTTTTAACATTTTGGTGTTAAGAACACCTTTTATACCTGAGTGAGGAGACTGAAATGTATAGGTGGTTTTTTCTAGAGGCAAAATACTGATGTCTGTGCCCTCCTGTTTGGAGGGAGTGGAGGAAAAAAAGTCATTATGCGGAAAGCAAATGTTCGCTAAGCTGTTGAGAAAGCTGTTTGGTATCTAACTGTTCTAAGCTGGTACTTCACTCTAAATGTTTTATATAAAAAACTACTGGTATATTTTGATTTCAAAACATTGTATTTTGCTAGCTCTGGTTAGTAGTTTAGGGTGAAACATCAGCTTCAGTCTGGGGTGAAATCTAGCTTCAGGTACACTGAGCTACAAATCTCTAGGATTTGTCAGGCTCAACGTGAAGCCTAATCAGGGAGGTTTTAGAAGCTATTCAGTACTTACCCTGCTAGGACTCCAAATACTGATATTACAGTTTGGAAGATATGCTTTAGATTCCAGCGGAGATGACATTGTTGTAAGAGAGATCTAAAACAGATTTGCTACACTTGGGGCAGTTGTTGAAAAAAACACAGAAATAAGGTGGGGAAATCTTTTTTTTTTTTTTTTTTTTTTTTTTTTATTCTGTTTAGAGACCTGAAGTTCATCTGTTCTTTCATGATGATTTTCTGATCAGCTAGCATCATCAGCTATGTTTTGGTATGTTATCATTGACTTGAGCAAAGATCCTTTAAGCAGTTAAAGAGCTAAAGGTAAATTGCTCAACAAATGTGTAATAAAATCCATTAGAGTAATTTTTAACTTACAAGTTCACCAAACACTAGAGACTAGAAGTGTGTCCAATTCGAGGTTGGAAGAGTGGTTAGTATGAAGTTAAGAACTAGGTTTTGGGTCAGCATTCAGCAGATTGCTCAAAGCACAGGTGCTAAATGCTACGGGTTTTTTTGAGCTGTAACAATTTAAGGGATGTAAGGTGGAGGACAGCCTGGAGGATGCAGGTTAAAATGCATAAAAAGCCAGGTGTTATTCATTCTGTTATTTACAGAACAATTTCTTTAAAATAAGGAAAAATTGTTTAGCTATTTTGTTGTTTGTTTCCTTTTCTTTCTTAAGGATCTAGGTGGGGTGGGTTGTCTTGAGACTTTGTTCCAACATAGAAACTTGCATCAAATTTGGCACACATCAAAAATGTGTCCCAGTTCACGTGCTTCAGATAAGTAAAATCTTGGTGTCTGTGCGCAGTACAGGCTTCTTTAATTCATTTGCCAGTCATCTTAAAATTAAAAATTACAGATATAATACTGTAAGATATTAAAGATGGAAGAAGCATAGCCAAGCTGTCTTTTTCTTCTCAAGTAATTGTACCTTGTGTACCTTCATGGTTGTTAACAACCCTATCTGAATAATAGAACATCATTTTACAGCTGCTTGCTAGACTTCCCCTTCTGTCATGAAATTTCTCTTCTCTTCACCTCAGCACAAACTCTCATGCAGCTGCTTGCTGAGCTGCTTTAGGGTTAATCCATCTGCAATCAAATCCCTCCCATCAGTCTTCAGCTGGATCATTTTCCTGGATCTTATCACTAGCTTCATGGAATACTGTGAATACTACAAATGAGTACACGAATAGCGTGCCAGAGATGTTGAATCACGATGGAGGGATCACAGCAACTCAGACTTGAACTGGTTTAAGTTGACAAAGCTTTGTATGCTTAATGCCAGCTAAGATAACCATACTACCACTTATACTTCATCTGACCAGGAAACTGAGGAGGCAACTCAGGTTACTGCCAATTGTATAGCCATAGCCATTGCAACGGTATAGGTCACACTATTTCAAACATTTGGCATAAGAGAAGTACGTGAGACCTGTGTAGAAAAGTTAGGCTGAGATATTTTTTATCTCAAGGGATAATAAGTTGCTGCCTTTGATTTTTCCCTTCCAACTCATAGGGGCTTTGAAAGCTGCTTCTTGATGACACTGGAATCTTGACCATATAACTCAATTTAAATAAATAAATCAATAGGGTAAGTACGTACATGGATTAAGAGTATTTTAGGATTATGTGTTATGTATCTGAATCAAGATCCTTTCATTTGCATACTAAGATATAGAAACATTAATTTTCATACTTACACTTGTAAATTGTCCAAAGATCACTTAGAGAAGATTTATAAAGGGGTAATTTTAAAGCTTTCAGGGGACAATAGATAATAGTAACGTAAGTGTGATTGGATGAAATTGGCAAAGCTAACTAATAATTTAAGTTTTCCTCTTTCTCCAGTTGTAGCTTTCTCAGCTTGCTGACACTGGATCTTTTTTATCTTATATTATCATATTACAGGGTTTTGTTCTCTCTTTGAGCAGACTGTGACAATGTTGGGGATTTAGCTTTAAGTTCTTTGGTGGAAATCGGAGATGCAGTCAAATTTCAGTCTTACTAAACAAAGTAGTTTGGAATTTTCTTTTCATGTAGTTTCTGGCTTCTCACTGACTGTCTGTTGACTTAATCTCTCTGTGGAGATGCATGAAATGCTTTCTAATGCATTTGAGTCAATAAATGCAAATACTTTTAAAATGCTTCGCTATCATAGGGTGGCAATAAGAAAAATCTAGATTTTTTTTTGCTATTCAGTTGTCTTTTCAGGAAGATTGATAAGGATGCAGTGCTTATGTCTATGTTCAACTTAGGCAGAGTAATGCTGCATAGTTTTGTCCTCATTCAGATATTTAATTTAATTTCTTGTTTGAACTATTGTTGGAGATGCTACAGTCTGATTGGGGATCAAGAAGCTGCATCTAAACAAAGGATCCTGGAGGCGCAGAGTTAAATGTTACCCTTTTTTCTACTTTACCATTTCCAGGAATACAAATCAAAAAATACATAAATTATCTTTGCACAGGTTATAGTAAAGGATATCTTGTATTCCTGTATTCAGGTAATATTTTTCTAAGTGATTGATTAAATCAAAAAAGTATAGTTCTCGTATGCTCGGCATGCAATAAAGATAATTGACATTGTTTTTCACAGCTCTTTTTTTGTCTCTTTCCCACCTGCCCACAGTGGTGAATTGTTTTTAGGCAGGTGTGATTGTGAATGTTAACACTCTTAAAACTTCCAGTTCGTGGTTGGTCTTTGTCTTCCGATTTCTATGCAGTTTCAACAGTCAAGGAATGAAATTAAGTTCCCAATTCAGGCATTTGATTTTAGGTCAGTGCACACAGAACTGTTCAGCTCAACTTGGAAGGATAGCATCACTGGAAGAGCTATCTAGATACCTGGGAGAAGTGGCTGGATGCTCCAGAGTGTTGTGCTGCCATGTAGAGGGACTGGGATGGGCTGGAGAAATGTGCAGGAAGGAGTCTTGTGAAGTTCAACAAAGGGAAACCTCAGGTCCTATACCTGAGGAGGAACAACCCCATGTACCAATATGGGCCAGCAGCTGACCGCTGGAAAGCAGCTGGGGGATGGAGGGGGTCTTCTGATAGACAGCAAAGGAATGTGAGCCATCAGTATGCCCCTGTGACAAAGGAAGCCAAAGAAGGCCTTAGGTAGCATGTTGGGCTACCTTGAGGAAAAGCCCTGCTAGGAGGTGGAGGGAGGCCATCTTTTCTCCTCGTCCCCCTGGTGGGACGCATCTGGGGTGCTGGCTCTAGTTCTGGGCTCACAAGTACATGGTCCTTGTCAAAGGTGGGAACAGGTTGAGAGAGGTGGCAGAGACCTTCCTCATCCTTGGAAACAGTCAGAACATGACTGGATGTGGCCCTGAGCAACCTGCTTCAGCTGACCTGGTTCTGTAAAGGGAGTGGTCAAACTCGGCAGACTGCAGAGATCCCTTCTAGCCTTAATGGTTCTGTGACAGTGCTTCCTTACCCCATCGCACCTTCAAGCTAAGGATCATAGCCACCGACTTGCTGTAAACAAGTAATTGCTGTAACAAGTCCGTAGTCTGTAAACAGAGCTTTAGTAATGGGACGAGTGCATTTTAGACAAGTCTGGCAACACGAAGGTCCTATATTAAATACAAAAGGGTACAATAAAAATGGACATGTCTTAAGCTCATGTAGACAGGAGGACTGAGGTAATTAATCAATGTAATGTGATTTGGGATTTTTGTTGTTCTACATCTTTTTGCCAGCAAAGCCCCCAGGCAGTTCCTACAATTTCTTGCTTCTCCCTTCTCAAACCATTCACAAAGGGAAAGAGGTACTTGCCCCAGAACCTGCTTTGTAGAAATGGATTCACTTCAAGCAAAGGTGAATAGCTGCAGATTTGCATTCATATTAGGTTAAGTGTGAGAACATGGAGGTTCACCACTTCAAGTTGAGCACCTGTAATTGCTGCTTCAGGGTAGATGCTTTCTAAAAGAGCAGGTTGTTTATTCAAGAGTGTAATGGGGTTAGGCTGAGGATGTTGTCGATAGAGAGGGATCTAAGCATTGTTTACATACAGTCCTCTACCCATCATGCTGGAGTTTGGAGCCCTCGAAGTGGTGTATGTGGCAACCTTCTTTATTTTTGTGATGTTCCAAAGTGCAAATTCCAACAGATAATGTAACAGTTGTGCATTTGGTGTTTTTGTCAGTGATGGTCTGCTTGTTCTTTCCAGTAAAGAGAGAGAGCTATATCAAGATTTTATTGTGCCTCTTAGAAATCATCAGTCACTTAGCCGAGCTGTTGATGTTGATGTTCACTGGTACTGAATTTGCCCTCATTGTGTTGGCGAAGGAAAACTGGGAGGAGAGATGTCAATAAAATTATAGTACAGCCAGAGCTGTCTGTGTTTATTTTGCGGGTCAGGTAGCTCATGTTCACCTTGAATTGCATGCAGATGGAGACAATTTGGTCTGGCAGACGTGCTGTTCATGATGTTACACAGCAGAGATGATTGGCACAATGCTATGGTGGGATCAGTGGGTGCTGTGCTACTATTGGCTTCGTGTGTTAATACACAACAACTGGTGAGGTGCTCAGTGGAGCAACTTTCTTTAATGCTTGACAATTCCATTATGCTAGGCTTTCAGCAGTTAAAGGAGGTGCTGTTACAGAAATTAGTACGTCAGTCTTCAAAGACTATTGCTCATACTCACTATCCCAAACACGCATTGCCTTCGTGTTCTGCAGTGACAATGGCATAGACTATGCGGTATTTTACAGTACAATATGCGATGGCATACACTTACAAAGAAAATAGCCTTTTACCCTAAAACAGCCTGTTCTTTGAGAGGTGGTAACACGAGTTCCATGGTCTGACTTCTTAACCCTGGAGTTCTAATGTATATCAAATCCACAACAAAAGATCACGGTCTCTGTGTGCTCTGTATGCTGACAGTGAAAACTACAAACACAGAATTGGTATGACTCTAGCAGATGATGCTGCTGAGGGTTTTGATTCATGAGTGCATCAACCAGTTAAAATTGGGTTGTGTAAGGGCCCTGACTCACTGACAGAGTTGTCCATAGCAGCCTTGTCCTTCTGTTTCCACTTTTGCTGAAGGAACAGCTCAGATGTTTTGAGTACCAGCAACAGCTTTCAATCTGCACTCATTTTTGGTTTTGTTAATGCATTATACTATTTGGCTATAAGCATCTGTGCAACAGAATCACTTCTGCAGTGGCAGTCTCTGGAAGATAGATTTGGTTGGTTTGAAGATATAAAAATAAACGTTAGCTATCCTCATTTCAAACATCCTACTTCATGATTTAAAGAAATAAAATTTACATGCTATGAGGGAGGTGCTTCTGTGTAGTGGGGCCAGTGTTAGTGTGTTTTGAAGATGTGTAGTTATTAATAGAAAAATACTTCCTTTTTCTTCAGAAGAGTATAATTGCAAAGATGTGCTTGTGGTGCTTTTGGAGATTGTCTATTCACTTGGCTTTCTTAGGGTTGCAACAAAATGCTAAATTGCTGTATCATCAATTCATAAATATGTTGTGGAAGTAATTTGCATTTCAAAGTGAATTTGTCTTTAATATTTAGTCCATGGTTAAAAGTGAATAGGAATGTTAGTTAGTAGGTGACTAAAGAGAGTCAGTTTTAAGCATGGCAGACAGAAGACCATAATGAAAAAGTAGCTTCATCCTCCATAATGAAACTTGTGGTTTTGTGTTTTTTATTTCCTCGAACAAGATATTATTTTTTTCCACTGCAACTTTGAAATGTATAAACAAAACGTGGCTTTAAACACGAGCATCATGGAATTTTTACCTATGGCTCATGTTTCTAAAATGGTATCAAGTTTCATTTCCCTGATTTGTGGAGCCTTTTAGAATAACCATTTAAAGCAGTGCTATGTGATTGAGATGTTTTGAAGTGAATGCTTTATATGCATGGAGCACTTACTAGGAAGATGTTTCAGTACAGCAGTATGTGTATGTACAAAATCATTTGATATAGATGTCTTGTCCTTTTCTCTGGTATAGCACGTTTACTATCCAATTACTAAGCTCCTTGTTTTATGCTAAAAGCAGTTTTAGTTTTTCTTTTTGCCTGGTGCTTTAATTTCTGCAGTTTATTGGAAAAAAAATTATCAGCACAGTGGCCATTTTTCAAGTTTTCTAAAACGCGAGGTCTCTAGCGTCTAATCTCATAAGCGTGCTACATAGTGGGGAGTTTTATTAAACTTCCTTCTATCAGGCTTTTGGTTTTTAAACAAATATATTTGGCTACTTCAAATACATATCTGTTGGTATCTGAGTACCTGAGTAAAACATTATACAGTTGGCACAGGATACTTGTTCTGTCGAGGAAAAAGCTCTAGTTTCTTGTTGGCATGCTTGAGAAGTGAAAATTTGTGTTTAGGAGTGCCATTGCATAATTATGAGCTCTGCTGTTCGTAGAAAGTTACTGGTCATGGTGAATGAAGCTGTGGCTCTGGACAGAATGGTTCTGCTGGAAGATAATAACCCTATGTATGTGCAAATCATGGGACGTAGCAACTTTCACATTCTGTAAATTGCTGCTCAGATGGGGTACAAATAACTACGAACAGCCTTACTGTTACTGTTCCTCACAAGAGATTTCAAAATGCTAACACTCACTCTCCCCACAACAGTAAATCTCTTTGTACTGGAGCAATATTCAGAAATACTCTTTGGTTCCCCATATACGTTGATTTCTATATCCATGAGATAAAAGTCCAAAGAGTGAAGATCTTCAATTAGTCAACATCAAGGTTTGCATCGATTGTGTTGCAGGTGTGTTGATTCCATTGAAGCTCAACATTAGTGTACGTGTGCCCTTTTTCTGAGTAACTTTAAACATGGAGACTGTGAGGAAATAGTGGATGAGAGAACATGTTTGTCTGGAAGAAACATCCAAAACAACAGTCTCAAAAAATAAGTGTAAGACTCTACACAGGAAGGCAGGCTGTCTCCAGTGAAGACCTTTCTTTACCCCTTACAAGACAGATAGCATTTTTCCTCCTAGATATAAAAAGCTAAAGGAATTTAAAGCAAATTAAAACCATTTTCAAAGTTAGATGCCCTCTTTGATTTAATGGTGGTTTATTTGAGGAAGCAACAGTTGTTTCATCTTAAAATGCAGAGAGATGCAAAGTGGTACTAACAACTCTGCAAGATCAGCCATGGGGTACAGTCTTTTATGTATGCTGACTCTGTCAGTTTAGTTTAGAGAAATTAGCATCTTGGAATTAAAACTCTAGGAGAAGAAATCTGGTAACTGGACTTGTTCAGGATCTGGTTAACATCCGATACATTCATAGCAAAAAACAGTGTTTCTGCTATATAAGTATATAAGAAGTAAGGAATTTTTACAGTAAGTGGAGGAAGGAGGAAAGTAAACCGTTTCAGGTACTGCCAGGATAGCATGCTTCCACTCAGTAGGAAGCATGGATATTGTCAAACATGTTGGTGTTTGATAATTTGGGCCCCAGAGTTGATACGTAAGATAAGAGCTGACTTAGAAGTGTGTTAGCTGATATATGAACTACTCTATCACTGAGTTTTGTTTAGTCTGGGTGATCTACATTGTGAATAACTGCCCCAAATACCAATTTGAAGATCCACAAGAAATAGACACGACATCTTTGCTCATAGTTGCTATTACTGGTGCTCTGCTCTTATGAAATTGTTTGCTGTCTTGTTCATGGAGTCCCCAGACTTGTCCAAAAGCTTTCAAAAAGCAGTTGCTGATGAATTGAGTTGTGCGCTGACTAGAGTGACATTTCAAAACACTGGTTTGCTCTGAGGTTATATTTCTGAGTGTCTTAACATTTTTCAGTGCAAATCTGTAATGCTACTGCTTGTTAAATTCCATTATCTAATCAGTTTTATCACTATCATTCAAACAATATTAGTAAAATTAGGAAGTCAAGAGCTACATAGACCTCAGAATACTAATTTCCTGAATGTTTTCATGTACTGCAGTATCGTCCAGATCTTTTGGCAGTTTTCGCCCATGCTGTAGCTTATGTCACAGCTCCCAAGTTGTTAATCTTCACACATCGCAATAAAAAGGGGAAGTATTATCCCCATTTTGCACATCTAAAACAGTACAATGTCAGGACTAACTTTTGCAGGCATTGATCCAGGAGTTAAGGTTCCAGAGGTGTTTATCTTCAGAAGCGTTCATTGATCTCAATTGATGTGGAATGCTCAGCACATTAGAAAATCTGATTCTAGGCAGTATGAAAATGCACATAAATACCTGTTTTGTGCGTGCCAGTACCTTCATACAACGTTATTCCACCTGGTGGGATATCATTCACTCCCTGGTGTACATTAAATGAGGCAAATGCTTTTCAGGAGGAATGCACAACTAAATACATCATGGTACTTGCTAGCTGTGTTTCTGTCACTTTAGATCAGCTCCTTGATTTGTGCCTTACAACCTGTTGCCTCTAGTGTAATTCAGACAAGTAGCTACTCGTAGGGCAATAATAACTCTGAGCCAACCAGTCATCTCTGGCTTATGGTATTGGTTTTTATTCCTCACTACTCTCATTATATCAAGAAAATATGCCAGTCATTTTAACTTACTAGATATTTGTGGTTTTCTCTTAAATTTGTGGTTTTCTCATTAATTTGGAGTGAGGTGGAGTAAATTAAAAAGATGGGTAAACTTCAGCTCCTCAGTCTTCCATATGAAGTGCTCTTAGCAAAGCTTTCCAGTTCATGATTATACAACTGTATGAGTCTGTTTTATAAGTTTTTTTCACATCTGTAACAGTATGTCTGGGGAGAAATAATATTCTGTTTATGGTATACTTCTCCTTTTGGACTAATTCCTGGATGAGGCATGTCTAATACATTTAAGTAATGTGGGTTTTTAGGAAGTCTCTGTTTAAGTACTTGGAAATAGCAGATGAATGGACAGGCCTCTGTAAATTACATGTAGATTTCAGTATTGGACTGGCATGTTGCATTTGTGTATCTTTGGAAAATCATAGGATGAATCACGGAATCATAGAATGGTTTGGGTTGGAAGGGACCTCAAAGATAGCTAGTTCCAACCCCCCTGCACAGGCAGGGAAAATGCAATGAAAGATCAGTACTAGGAAATATAGAATCAGAAAAACCCGAGAATCAGCCTTTTAATAGCCTGTTGTGCAGTCCCTGAGTTTCTGTTTTAATTCTGTGTGTATATGTGTTGTACATCTTACAGCTTGACCACAGTGGGGGAAATCTTCACAGGACAGTAATCCTGTTCTGACTGTGGTATTGCTGTCCTGCTGAGCTCTGGGTTCCTGCACCATTGTGTAACTTACTGACAGCTTTATAAATTGCTAAATGTGCTTGCTTTCAATTTGAGAAAACATGATCACCTGTGCAGAGCTGATACCAAAATCAGTCAAATTAGTTAATGTTCCAAGATAGTACAGCTGAAAATATACGGTCATACTCTGAAGTGTTCTGTAGATTTAGTATTGGGAGTATATTTGTTGCAGCTATTGCCAATCTACATTTTCTTTGAGGTTGCCTTCAGTTTTCGAGGTGAGATAAACTGCTTAGTATACTGATAATAGCTAGAGCTGTGGTTAGATCTGTTTTTCTACAGGAAAGCCGGGGAGGGAATCTTTGGGAGTGTAGGGATATGACAAGGGGGGATGGTTTTAAACTAACAGAGGAGAGATTTAGATTAGATGTTAGGAAGAAATTCTTCACTCAGAGGGTGGTGAGGCCCTGGCACAGGCTGCCCAGAGAAGCTGTGGATGCCCCATCCCTGGAGGTGTTCAAGGCCAGGCTGGATGGGGCTTTGGGCAACCTGATCTGGTGGGAGGTGTCCCTGCCCATGGCGGGGGGGGGTGGAACTGGGTGATCTTTAGGGTCCCTTCCAACCCTAAGCATTCTATAATTTGTTTTAATATTTATTTTTTTTTTACACTTGAGGTACTTAAAACTTGTGGCTCACTGTTGTATTCATAGTCATATTACTGCATTTTTCTTTAATGTGAGACTGATCTTGTAGTTCTAGCAGTTGTTCCACAGCTCCAAAGCAACTTGTGCAGTTGTATTTGCAATGTGTAAACATACACATGCTAGACCTTTGCAAAGCAGCAGTAAATTCTTCCACAAGTAATGTTTTTCCTCCGACTTGTTTGCCATTCTGCTTGAGTAGTGTGATCTCTACAGAGCTGGTGTACCCAGCAGCTTTCATGTAGCTTAAAGTTCGCTCCTGCAGGGCTAACTCCTAAGTGCAAAACCTGTTGCATATGGGGTAGTGTTTCCAGTGCAGGCCTTCAAGATCATATTTAAAAGAAAAAATCTGGTTAATGCTCTCTTAGATTACTAGGAATGTTATGTGAGTCAGTCAAAATTGCAAAGCAACTGCAGTGTTTATGGGGTAGTAATTATACTATAAATCTTCCACTTTATTTTCCTTGTAAGTGGCACGCCCTATAAAAGAAATGATGCTGTTTCAGCAGAGCGGGTATGCAAAATGCATGGAGTCCACCATGTTACAAGTCAGTCTTTTATCTAAAAGAGCTGTAGTTTGTAGTTGTCAGCAGAGGAAACTTGCTTCTGTAACTTTCTTCTGCTATTTCAAATCAACTGTATTTACAATGGTACTAGAAAAATAGCTCTTGTTTTTTTTTGTTTGTTTGTTTCAGGATTAGCTGTTCTAGCTGCAGTGGACAGCAACAGAGAAGTCTTTGCTTATGCAACAAGCTAACAGCATTTTCAGAAGTTGTGCAGAATAGGATTTGATGGTATCAAGCCATGTGTGCAGACATTATTCTCCAGCATACTCATACTGCCTTTGCAGCGGCTTAGGAAGATACCGTGCAGTGTCCCAGCCATGATGCACATTGTAAGGCACAGATCAAACCCTAATCCAGGGCAAAGAGGAGCTCTCACTATGCTTCCTTTTTAGCAGAGTTGAAATTCTCCATGTATCTGACACTCTAGTGGGTATGCTTTATATATGGAAGTGATTATAAATTATTAATGGAGGATTTGGGTTGTAACAAACTAAGAAAAATCTAAAAGCTAATAAAGCTCTTCTATATGTATATATATATATACATATATATATATTTTTTTCCATGAAAATATACAAAAAAAAAAAAAGGAGTTCTTAAACTTTCTTACACTGTAGATCAGCTCTAAACAAATATGGAAGGCTACTTCTCTACCACGTACAAAACACATAAGTGATTTCTTACATGGATAGGTAACAAGGAATTTAATTTTCCAGGACCTCAGGTGTGTTGTTTCTTCTGTTTTGTTTTGACTTGGCTTGCTTTGTCATCTCTGCTTTAAATGGAGTACTGCAGAGTTGATGCTGTGTGGCTAGCCAGTCCTAATAAACTGGTGAAATGCCCAAGTATGGTGTCTGCTTACCCACCACATGGCGAGAAATGCTTAAGTTAGTGACTAAACATGACACTTTGGGATTTGCTTTCTAGAAAGGTAAACAATGAATTCTTATAGAAGCGGGGTCACGATGTCTGTTTGCAAGCTGACTGGAAGGGTGTATGTACAGTGTACGTGGTGATGGCTGGAGAGTAGTTGGTTTCCACTGAAAGCAGCGTGCCAGGTTTTGTGCAGCTGATGTCAAGCAAGATTAAGAAGCGGATCTGAATGAAAACTTTTTTTTTTTTCCTTGTCCATTAACACTTAAGTTGACTAAAATGTGTGGAACTTCCCTTGCAGATGCGTATTTTAGTGCCAGTTACAGATACTTTTTTCTTCCGTCCTCTGTGTGCGCAAACATGCACATTTAACAATGCTTTTCCTAGGGAAGCAAAAGGGAGTACTGATGGCTTGACTGATTCAATTTACACAATCAAGATACATTTACATTTGAACTGCTGTTAGTTTAAAACCAACGTTTTCATTAGGTTTTATACAAAACAGTAAAGCTGTTTACAGAAACAAACTTTGAATTAGTATAGGTCCAAGATAAATACAAAAATTAATGATTTGTGGTAAAGAGTACAATCGATTTTTGTTAAGACTGGTTTTCCTGGTTTTTACTTTCATGGCTGAGGTAGTGAAATAACTTTTAATTGATCATGATTCTTATTGCCTTCAAATGTTAATCATGCACTAAAATGTAACGTATGCAGGTCCTATATGTGAGAGGCTGAAAAGCCTTTTATAATTGAAGTAATTTTTTTAAATAGTCTCTGTTTATGGACTTACTCTGTGGTTCGTACCTCATTTGGTAGGGTAGATCTGTATCAGTCATATAATAAGGTGGGGAAGAGAAACTTCCCAAGCGAGTGTAAGGAAGTTTGTCGGAAGTTAGTGTATAGGCACCTTGAAAAACAAATGGAAATCCTTGTTTGTTTGCTTACCTTGTGCCCTTCTTTTTAGAATGATAAACCTGAAGTGTCATATTTTTTTTAATAATATTTTCTTCTAAAGAAATAAAACCAACCAGTGGGAGCTGTGCTGAGGAGCTTTTTTGGCTCTCTGAACTATGAGCTTATAAATGTTGTCATCTTTAACTTTGATACTCTTTTAGTTAAATGTAAAGTATAAAGCTGTAGGAAATGGAATTTCTTATTCAGGTGGCTACCTAAATACACCTTCCTGTGTGGATATGCCGGAAGAGCCTGAACTCAGACCTTTTGTACAGTGCAAGTACGCCAGCTGGCTTGTGTTAGGCATGCTCTGTTCTTCACTGCCTCAATGAAAAGTACATCTCAGTTCATGCCAGTCACTTCTTGGCTATGGATGAAGATTCTTCCTGTCTTTGTTAGCCTTCAGTAAAGCCCTTTCTCTGATGTGTAGCTGCCTTTTTTTTTCTTTCTGGTTTGGTTAATTGAATTTGTGAGCTTTTTTCTTTTAGAGTTGGTTGGTAGCTTATTTATTTGAAACTTCCTTCCCCTCAGTGCGTCCATCCAGAAAGGTATCTTCAGAGTCTCTTGGATTGAAATAAATTGCTCATGTGACAGGGCTGTGCTAGGTACATCACTTCATCAGAAGTGTGCCTCTGTTACCTTGAAATATATCAATTATTAAATATTTTGGGGGCCGATTGTTCAGGTTTAAGTCTCCACATTTGTAGAGGTGAGATTCCAGGTTGCAAACTTCCCTCTTGGGCAGAGCCCTTACTGTTCCTGATCCCAGGAGCCTTCAGAGCTCTTTCTGACAAAGGTTCTGTTTAGAATGCCATGAACAGCATAGCATCTAAAGAAAAGCTTGAAATCCATCTTTATAGTATTCCCCATCACTATTTAGTGGGTTCAGCTCCCCAGTTTTCAGCTCTTAGCCTTGTGTGCATGTGTAAATAATTACCACTGTCTCAAAGACAGACTGACAATGGAGACAGCTCAAGAAAGGGGTGGTTTAGTACTGGTTTTATTTGTGGGCCACCATAAGGCCTGTCCAAAGTGTCATCATCGAAAGCATTTTCCAGAAATATGGGCCAGCAGCTGCTTTCGGCTTTTCTGTCTTAACTTCTTTGGTACTAAGTTCTGAAATATTTTTCAGGGTCTGCTGGTATATTGGGAACGCTTTTGTGTCTCTCCCTTAGATAACATCTCGCTGTAGTGAAGACTACAAGCTTTGATATAGTACTCCTACAGACTGTTTTTATTGTTTCTCCATTTCCCACAAGGAATTTGGAGTATTGGTTTCAGGGTACATACTGGATACTTGTTTCTGTCTTGTGGAAGATGATGCTAATAATTTGGCCACATGTTCTTTATCTGTTAATGTCAACATGGTTTTCCTCTGGGCCATGGAAAATGCCTTGCTAGGGCAATGCTTGTAAGGCTGGTTTGCTATTGGTCTTTAGGTATCCCATCTTTTCTAGGTGGTGAGGTCTGTTTTGAAGTTTTGCACTGTAGTAGTTTCCATTGGGTACTCTGTGGCTAAACAAATTGCAAATGGTTTCCAGATACTTTTTTTTTTTTTTAAGTGCTACTATTTTTTTCATTTTCTCACATAGATATCAGGATTCATACCAACTCTAGTAGACCCCTCTCTTGCTCCGCTGAAAAAGCGGTTTCGCAAACTCAGCCACACTCCATTCTTCTGAATAGGAAATACTATTCTTACTCAGAAAACCAGAGAACTTTTCAAGTGCTACTAGTGCCGGTAATGGGAAATACCTTGAAAATTCAGTTGTACTCTGAGGTGAAAACAAGGGATTTTCTTTACTCACCTTTGAGGCATACTTCTGCTATTAAGATTGAATTTTGACATCTGTAGGAGTTGTTTTGTTGAATAAGTAGCTATCTGATTGAAAAGATGTTTGCTCTGTTGGTAGCAAAGTCCTGTGGAGGTTCAGGATCAGTTCCTGTTACTTGCAGGGCCACTGTTGTCACCATGTTACCTGCAAGAAACAAGTTCTCTTCAGGAAATAGAAAATGTTGTGGAGACCTTTTGTATTAAGATGAGAGTTTGTTCAATTCCAAGTTTCCAGGACAGATAACACAGGCTTTCTTTGATAGAACATGAACACATGCTCTTTCTTTCCTGTATGCATCCTCTCACCTTAAAAGCAAATGCAGGATGCAGAAATACTGCCCTTGCAGGTTGATGATGCAGCATCCTCCCTCGCAGAACTTCAGAACCAGCTGAGAAAAGCAACCTTCCTGGTGGCAAAGACCACCCACGCTGATGTTTCGAGTCATATGACAATGCCACTAGTTGATATGTGAGCCAAATTGTGGGGTTCCAGAATTAAGAACATGTGTCTTTGGAAACAGCCAAGCTCGTTTCAGGCATAGAAGACCATCCTGTGAATGATGAACAATTCCACAGCTGGGCATTCAGTGCATTTCTACCTCCTCTTTTCCCTCTTTCGCAGGCCATCCTGCAGTAGTAGCATCCTGCAGTAGACTATTGTTGGTAAAGCAGAAGTGCCCTATCAGTATTGGGAAAGTTTCTGTGAAATTAATCTCATATTTTAAGGGGGAGAAAAGTTTGGCAGTGTTGTGGTTTAACCCAGCCGGCAGCTAAACACCACACAGCTCAGCCTCCCCCCTCTCTCTCTGGGATGGGGGAGAGAAACAGGAAAGTGAAGCCTGTGGGTTGAGATAAAGAGAGTTTATTAAGATAGGAAAATAATAATGATAATAGTACTACTAATAATAATGTGTACAGAACAAGTGATGCACAGTGCAATTGCTCACCACCCACTGACTGATGCCCAGCCCAACCCCGAGCAGCCGGCCCCCCACCCTGGTTAGCCACCCCTATATCTTGTTCAGCATGCCGTCAGATGGTAAGGAATACCCCTTTGGCCAGTTTGGGTCAGCTGTCCTGGGTCTGTCCCCTCCCAGCTCTTGCTGCACCCCCAGCCTGCCCTCTGGCAGGACAGAGCGAGGAGCTGAAAAGTCCTTGGCTTGGTGTAAGCACTGCTCTGCAGCAATTAAAACATCAGCATGTTATCAGCACTCTTCTCATCCTAATGCAAAACATAGCACCCTACCAACTACTAGGAGGAAAAATAACTCTCTGTCCTAACTGAAACCAGGACAGGCAGCAACCCATCCCCTTCCTCAGGAGGGGCTGCAGTTGACTTAAATTATAGACTTAAGCTCAGAAATTCTGTGTAACAACTGCATCTGTAATGAAGGCAAAATCTATTTGGAACTACGATGCTTGCGCCAGAATACAGTTAGTGTTTGACCTCTCAGGCTGCTAACTATTTGAAAAATGCTCAGTAATACCAAGATGGTTCTGATTCCTGGATGGTTTAAGTCCTTTTCTTGCAACCTAAGGGTTTTTGTACTACTTCTGCATTGGGTGTCTCAGATGCCTGCTTGTTTGTGTAGACAGGGAATGAGAAGCACACACACTTGTAGTTCTTTTTTTCTACTCTTAAGTACTGATACAAGATGGCTTTGGAATAGAGGATGATTTAATCTCTTACAGTGTAATCTGAGCTTCAGATGCTTTGGTTTGATTTTTTTTTTTTTAACATAATCTTTATGAAGAATGATGTTTGGCTTAGAAATAGTGAACTACTAATGTCTTTAAGATGACAATGGTGGCCCTAGCATAATGATAATTGATAGTAAGTACAAGAGATGTGTTTTACTACTTAATTTGCTGTTAATATGGACATACAAATTGTGGTTCATATTTCTAGACAATTTGTTTCATGAAGTGGCACATGAACGAGAAATTGTTAACCTAAATTGCTAGTGAGAGACTGAAGTAAAACAGCATAAGCATAAAAAAGAAGAAAAGGATTCTGTGAGTGGGTCATGAAAAGCAAAGATTATTTCTATTTTTGTCAAGAATATCTGCAATGTTCTAATCACCTGTTTTGCATTTTTGTAGTCCAGCATACTTTCTTGGACTGTAGAAGCCAAAACTCCTATCAGAGCTATCAGTCTGGAAGAACTTAGCATCTTTTAAGACATGGTGCAGGTTGGTGTTGTCAGTCACCTCAGGGTTAGAGGGTTTGGTTTCACTTTTGCTGTAAACCGATTGAAGACCCTCGTGCTAGTACCAGAGGATTTCTCACCTACTCACTGCCCTAGGTCCTGCCCACAGACAGTTTCTCCCGATGATGGAGCTAGTGAGTGGGCATCCCTGCTCTGAGTTGAAGCCCATGGTACTGACTCAAAGCAGAGCCCAGGAATGTGTGCCTTGGACATGGTGACATTCTTCTTTTTGGTGGAAACATGGTCCTCGTGCAGTTCTGAAGCTGTACTCCCAGTGTGTTTGCAGTAGTGGAAAACTTGATGCTTAGACCTCAGCAGTCTGGGTTCTCCTTTATGGAAAAAAAAGGGATGATCTTCTCCCTCTTTACACAGTTCACCTGCAATCTAGCAAAGCTGGCTGATCTCAGATGAGTTTGAATTTATTGAGTTATTGAATTTATTAATAGCTAAATGATAATAAGTTGGGGAAAGCTTTGAAGTTGTAGTGAAAATCATCAGGGAAGTAACACTTTCTGTTGCACATGTACTGCCAGCCTGCTACCTGAATCAGATGCTTGCTTCAGCGTTTAAATTCGTTTTAGAGAAAGCGATCTTCGAAGATTTTCTGAGGCTGCTGAAGGTTTCTTTAAGCAAACAGATGTCTGAGATTAGAGAATGATTTAATGCATTTATTTGCCTTTGTTCATTTGTGGCTTCCTAGCATTCCTTTATCATTTTGTAATTATTTGAAGTCTAGTGATGTTTTATGATATTTTATGATATTTTTGCTACTAGAAATTTTCTCATGAGATTTGCCCAGAGCTTTTCAAAATGTGCATATCTGTTTATACATTTTATTACATTTTTGAGGCATTTACACTGGGTGCATATGACTTGTGTGTCACCTTCTCTGCTCTTTGAAACAAACATTTGACATTTCTAACCTACTGACTTAGTAGTATCCTTCACATTGAAAACTTTGTTTTTCTAGTGCTGTATTGGGTTTACGTGGCAAGGTTTTGGTAGCAGGGTGTTTCAGGGGTGGCTTCTGTGAACAGAGCTCAGCAGCTGCCCCATGTCAGACCAGAGCCGGCTCCAAAGGGACCTGCTGCTGGCCAGAGCCAAGCCAGTGAGTGATGCTGGTTGTGCCTCTGGGAGAGCAGATTGAAAAAAGGGACAAAACCTGCTGCACAACAGCAGCTGGGAGAGGAGTGGGAACCAGCCCTGCAGCCCCCAGGTCAGTGCAGAAGGGGGGCAGGAGGTGCTCCAGGCAGGCAGCAGCAGTTCCCCTGTGGCCTGTGGAGAGGCCCCTGGTGGAGCAGGCTGTCCCCCTGCAGCCCATGGGTCCCACATGGAGCAGATCTCCACGCTGCAGCCCGTGGAGGAGCCCCCGGTGGAGCAGGTGGATGTGGCCTGGAGGAGGCTGCGGCCCATGGAGAGCCCCCGCAGGAGCAGGCCCCGGGCCAGAGCTGCAGCCTGTGGAGAGGAGCCCACTCAGGAGCAGGGGGTCTGGGGGGGAGCTGTCGCCTGTGGGGGACCCGTGCTGGAGCATTTTGCTCCTGGGGGATGTACCCCGTGGTATGGACCCATGTGGGAGCAGTTCTTGAAGAGCTGCTGCCTGTGGGCAGCCCCCACAGGCTCAGTTTGGGAAGGACGGCATCCTGTGGGAGGGGGACCCCACGTGGAGCCAGGGGCAGGGAGTGACACAGAAGGGGTGGCAGAGACGAAATGCTATAGACTGACTGTAGCCCTCATTCCCTGTTGTCTTGTGCTGCTCATGGGGAGGAGGTGAAAGAGGGTGGATGGGGGGGAAGGTGTTTTTAGCTTGTTTTGTTTCTCATGGTGCTAGTCTCCTAGTGATAGGTTATTAATTGTATTTATCTCCCTACACAGAGTCTGTTTTGCCTGTGACAATAGTTATTGAGAGATCTCAGTGTCCCTATCTCAGCCTTTGAGCCCTTTCCATCGTATTTTCTTCACCTTTTTCTTTGAGGCGTGAGACAGTGGTGTGATGGAGCTCAGCTGCCCAGCAGGGTAAAACCACCACAAGAACCAAGTTTATTTCCCTCCCTTTCTTGTTTCTCCCTCCCAAGTACATCTTAAAGTCACTTCATGCTTTATCAAATCCTGCTTTTTATTTTTTTCCACAATGCTTAGTGTTATACCCTTGCAACTTTTTTAAATGTAGGCTTGTCTTTTTTTTTTTTTTTTCTTTTTTAACTGTTGAAGGTTTAGGTTTTTATAATCTACAGGTTTTACCTGATTATTGGTTAACTTAACTATTGTTCTACTATGCTTACAGTCCAATTTCATCTTTCAGATCCATTTAGCGTTTTGGGTATATATACATGGGTTGTGTTGCTTTGTTAGTACTATTCTGGTTTCCTTAATAGGCTGGCTGCTTGCTAGATATGGCAGGCATGTTTACAATGTAACTACAAAACAGGTTGAAAGTTTCATAAAATGCTTAAAAAATAATTTATGGCACTTGTAAGACATGAACCTGGTATTGGAATAGTTCATTGTCATGGGAAGCACAGGTACTAACATTTGTATGTATTGTAAATGTCAAACTTCAGTAGTGTGAGTCCGGAACTATGAGTGAATTTTGAGTCTTCAGCCATAAAGGGAGCAATGATACAGTTGACAAGTCATGAATTCAGAAAGTGTTAGACTTAATCAAGGTATAGATTGTATATAAAAGAGTGTACTCTGGGTTCTAGGCAGAAAAGCCTTCTTAACCATAAAATAAATACATTCTTTAGTAGGAAACAGAAAAAGTCTCTTCTGCATCTTCATTGTGTTTTCATCGTGCCCAGTCTTTTCCAAAGCAATTTTTTTCAGTTGGCTCAATTTGGATACTTGAAAACTACCTTAAAAATATTTGAAAAATACCTTAATAAAAAAAAATTCAGAAATATAGCTTGTGAAGGATAGTAATCAAATATACTTGATTACTTTACATTGTAAGCTGCAGAAGATTACACCTGCTTCCTGTAGTATCACCAGTTATAACTGATGATCAAAGGCAGCCTGGGAAAAGCAAAATAAGTTATATGAGGATACCTACAGTATTTTTCAAAGTAGTTATTTTAGTATAGCTACTCAAATATTCTCCCAAGTATTTTTCAGTGTGTTAGTTTATTTATCCACAATAGTTAAGCAAATTTTAAGTTAATATTTTTATATGCAGGTTTCTACAATCCAAGAACTTGTTACTGGTTATGAATCCTCTTTGAAAACTTGTGACCTTTTTGGTCCATGTGGTAAGTTTCTATGGATTTGTATTAATTACAGTGTAATTACTAATACTTTTTATGATGGTTATGAAGAACTGTTGGAGTGCTGATACTTTCTCTTGCAAGAAAATAGTTGTACCTTTTCTTAAATGAGACAATTAGAAAATACTTGATGAATCTTTTGTGCATTGTTTTTCACATTTATTTTTCAAGTGCAGTGTTCAGTCTTACTGGTTACTGTAACTTTCTGTTTTGTTCCAGAAAATGGAGAGAAAGAGCCCCCAACGACTCTACTTTGGGTTCGGTATTTCCTGGCACAGCACTTTGACAAACTTGGCCAATGTTCTTTGGCCTTGGATTACATCAATGCTGCAATTGCAAGCACTCCAACGTTAATAGAACTGTTCTATTTAAAAGCAAAAATTTACAAGGTAAAAAGTGAATTTGTACATGTGGAGAACATAGTTCAAAAACAAAAAGCCCCATGGAACTGTTGTGAATGTGTGGATAGTATTGCAGTTTGTAATATTAATGGGTATTGATTTTCGTGCATTTTTCTTTTTGTGTACTGTTCTGTCAGTAAGAAAATCAAAACCCTTTTATTCTGTTTGTTAGATTTTAAGAGTTGGTCAAAACCAAATTTATACTGAAAGTTGATGGAATTTCTCCTTAACTACTTTCTCCCTAACAGCATGTAGGTAACCTGAAGGAAGCTGCAAAATGGATGGATGAAGCACAGTCTTTGGATACTGCAGACAGATTTATCAATTCTAAATGTGCTAAATACATGCTGCGAGCAAATATGGTGAAAGATGCAGAGGAGATGTGTTCTAAGTTCACACGGGTAAGTATATTGCTGTAATGAAGAGAGGTTTTGTTAGCCTCTGGCATTTCACGTTTCATTGTTTCTTAAACAATTTGTGACCAAAATCAGAAATTTATCTTTAAATTGGCAATTTTTAAGATAATGCTCGTCATAACTTACACTTGGTGGTAAATAACTATGTAAATACTAAAAATTTACCCAGTAAATACTGAAAAAAACAGTCAGTCAAAGATACTTGTCCAAAAGTGTTTTTGTAGTGACATAATTCAGAGTACCTCTCTGAAAATGCATCTGATGGAAACCTTGTTTGCAAAACCTGCCATTTGTCAGTAATGCAGTCTGAGCTAATTGCACAGGAATGTGCAAGCTACTATTTTATTATGATTTAGCATCATCATAAGTGTAACTCGGACTAGTTACTAAGCTAGTACTACAGACAAATTTTGTAAAGCCAATCCCATCCCTAAAAAACCTGGTAAGCACTATAAGTTATCTTTTTAATATTGGTCTAGAGTATTGAAATTGTTAAGAATAAATCCTATGGTTCTTTTTTTCTGGAAAAAGTATGAAATCTTAATCCAAATTCCTTTTATTTTAGATTAGCTAGTTCTAAAATAATATTATTCATTATTTGTGATAAAGCAGTAAGTATATGGCTGGAATTTTGCAGGTGCTATCTATTTTAGCATATGTTAATTTTAAAGATATGTTAAGATGCTAATCTTTTTCAGGTAATTATTTTTAAAAAGTCATTTAAATTTATCCCTTTGTATCTTGGGAAGTATTAGGGTATTACAAGTAGTACTATCAGTTGCTGTGAGGTTATATCAATTTTATATGGCATTCCAAGTAGGTTTCCTAGTGACAGGATGAAACTAGTAGCCATATTTGAAAAAAGCTGGGAAACTGTAATGGCAAAAAGTGATAATGACACTTATTCCAGGAAGGAACTTCTGCTATGGAAAACCTAAACGAGATGCAGTGTATGTGGTTCCAGACTGAATGTGCTGCAGCTTATCAAAGGCTAGGGAAGTATGGAGATGCCTTGAAAAAATGTCATGAAGTAGAAAGGGTAAGTAGGAACAAGCAGTCAATTTCTCTCCTGATGTTTCTAATACGCTAATGAAAGATATTTGCTGATGTAAACAGCATGACTTTCTTTGCATAGAAAGCTTCTAACTTTTTTTAAATGGGTTAATTCTTGAAGATTTATTATAATAGCTAGAGATGACATTTGTTATCTATTATGTGCAAAACTGTTGTTATTTGAAGTGAAAAGAATTCAATATAATATTTAATGTCTCTTATCTACAGCTATTTCTACATTAACTTTATGATGACTTTGAATTGTTTTTAATAAAAGCAATCACATTTCAGTTGGCTTTTAAAGAGCGCCTGAACCTTTGAATAATATCATTGTTTTTTGCAAACAGAATGAGATTTTCCTGGGTGTGTTTTCCATTTATTTTAAAAAGGGTAAATCAAGGAAATGCCTAAAACTTCTTTTTTTCCTCCTTGAAGCATTTTTTTGAGATAACAGATGATCAATTCGACTTCCACACGTACTGCATGAGAAAGATGACTCTTCGTGCCTATGTAGACCTTTTGAGATTAGAAGATGTGCTCAGGAAACATGCCTTCTACTTCAAGGCTGCTCGATCAGCAATTGAAATCTACTTGAAGCTTCATGATAATCCTCTTACCAATGAAAGCAAAGAACAAGAAGTGAATTCAGGTATCTAGACCATAATGTAGACTCATGTGTATGACAAGTAAAAATTTTTAAGCTAAGTAAGTTATGTACTATAGAACTAATGATTTGTAACATACATTCCGTTTCTGTTTATAATTTCATCAGTAACTGAAAAGAGATCATAGATAACATACTATAGCTTTCCCTGTCTGTTCTTCCCGCATCATGCTTTAAAACTAGTATGTGAATGGACCTAGCTATAGTTGGAGTACTTGAGGAGGAGCTATATTTCAGAATCTTATGAGGAAAAATCAGTTTGAATTCAGCCATTTACCATTTAAACAAGTTTAGATTTTTTTTTTCTTAAGAGAATAGTTGCTTCTCCTTTTGTGGAATCACAGCTACTGTCAGCACTGCAATGATTGTTGATAAAAGGATGAAATTAATGCCTGGCTGTTTGCAAAGGCAAAGATGTTTGTCATGGAGGAAAAAAGTTGACCTAAACCAAAAATGCCACTTCATATTGCTAATACCATCTTACCTTTTACTGAGGTGAATGAGGTTTTCCTCCCATCTGTTTGTTTATGATGCACATATAAAAAGGGGTATGTTTCACAGCGTAGTTCAACTTGCATCCTTTTTCTCTCCAATTTTTATTTTTTTTCCTCTATGTAATGCAAAATAGGTGTATGACAGAGGACCTTGACAGCAATATGTAACAGAAATTAAAGTGAGGAAGACTAAGTCATGTAGTTCATTTGTCTGCTCTGGATGTGAATTTAGTAGGCTTATCCACAGGGCAAGACAGCATTGCATGAATGGGGGGGGAAAGAACATTTGTTTTTCCTTGCTTCCCAGTCTCAACTCTGGCTGTAGAGCCCAGGTAGAGGTTGTGATAGCCACAAAAAAAATGTGTTAGTCCCTTGGAAGCTTGTTTTTCTGTTTTTAGAAATGTTATTTGCACAAATCCTGTTTTCTGTGATGCATGACTGAAGACCAAGTGGAAATCACAGTATATTCCCAGCTAAAGTAGGAAAGAAAAAAACAGCAGTGAATGGGGCAGGCTGGAGGCTTCTCACTTCCATATGGACCTGTAGAAAACCATGTTTTTTGTGTATTCTGCTTTTCACACAACTGTTAACTTTTAGATAAGCTAAGAAAACTTAATGCAGTCTACAAATCTGAACGCAGCCAGCAGAACGAAGTCTTATAAGATGGTATTGTTAATATTTACTAGAATATTTCACCTCCCGCCCCCAAACAATGCGTTTTTGCTTGCATCCATTTAACTTGACATTTGCAGAAAATCAAGGGTATTATCATGACTGTACATGGTTCAGACACTTCAGTGAACGATAATAGACTTGTTTTAAGTTGGAGTATAAATCAGTCAGGATGTCTTAGTACTAGAAGCTGAGCTGCAGTCAAGATGTAGGCTTAGTATTACCCTTGAAAATCCATTTTTCTAAGACAAAATGTGTCACATGGATTTAACAACTTCATGTAGTTAATATTTCAAGTAGCTGAGGTTTCTGTAACAGCTATGAAAGAGTAAATATGAAAGGAGTGTTGTGCTGTAATCCAGTAGTAAAAATGACTTATCACTATATATAGTGCTAATAAGCTGGCAAGAGCTGGTATTTTCGGAATTTACTGTAAAAGTACATCACTTTGGCATGGTTGGAACAGCATAGTGGAGTGCCTCAGTGTTGTTGAGACAAACAGGTTTTCTAGTTAAAAAGCTAAAATAAGTTACCTGTTACTTAATCTATAGAAAATCTCTCAGCCAAAGAATTGAAGAAAATGCTTAGCAAGCAGAGAAGAGCACAGAAGAAAGCAAAACTTGAAGAGGAAAGAAAACATGCAGAAAGAGAGCGACAACAAAAGAATCAAAAGAAAAAGCGAGATGAAGAGGAGGAGGAAACTAGTGGACCCAGGGAAGAACTAGTTCCTGAAAAACTGGAAAGGGTTAGCATGGTCTCTACATTAAATTCATGTCATTGTCATAAAAATCTCATATGGCATTATTATGAGGTTCTTCTAAAATAATCCATCGTCAGTTTATATAAAACCATTTTTGCATGCAAAGATAGCTTTTTTTGTAGTCTACTTATACTGAAGAGTATTCATATTTTTTTTACTCTAATAATTTGAAGTTCTATATTAATATTACTAATTTATTTAAATTTTGGTTGTTCCAATGGTAGGCCATCTTTCATTAAGTTAGATAGTGAACAAAGAGGTGGTTCTTGCCCAAAGTAGTGTGTTGATCTTCATACAGTGAATAGAGAAAAATTAACAGAAATATGATTGCTGTCCACAAAATTTAAAGACAGAGACAGTATTTCTCTAAGCACAAAGAACTTCCCCTTATCAGAATAACTTCAGAAGTTGTCTAAAGTGATTATGTTTAAATTTTAAATGCTAACTTACAACATGACTGTGCTATATGAGCAGTGCCACAGTTAGCAGTGGTGTTGCCTTTGTCAATATGAAATCATGAGAACGCACGTTTTACACCTTACAGTTCAAATAAAAATGTTACAGTTTGGTGTAATTCGGATAGCTATCTGTGGTTCACCGTTGGCCTCTCTGATAGTTTAAATGCTATGAATAACAAGTATTGGTGGGATTTATCAGACGTTTATTTCAAATTTTAACTTTCATTGTGTGTTTATTAACAGGTAGAAAATCCATTAGAAGAAGCCATTAAGTTCCTTATACCACTTAAGAATCTTATTGGAGATAATATAGACACGCATTTATTAGCATTTGAAATATACTTTAGAAAAGGTAAAGTATGGCTTAGTTTTATTTTTGCTTTACAAACTTTTAATTCTTCACTGGGGCTTATGTTATTTGACTGTAGTAAAAAATTGTCTGAAATATCTATTCAATTGACTAAAGCAGGAGCTTACTTGATATCAAGAAATCATAGGACAAATGCAATTTTTATTCAGCCACACATTAAAAATAAAGCGAAGAGCAGAATAAGCTTTAGCATACACTAATTAATGGTGTAGAAAAATACTTGTAGTATGACTGATAATTACCTAGGGTAACACAAATCCAGACAGTGAAGTTATCTATGCCTTTTTGTCAGCTTGAGCTATAGTCATTCATTGAGCTATAGCCTTAAGCAATTTAGGTGTGAAAAGTAAATCTCCTTCTGAATTCTATGTAGGCCTTGACGATTCTAATGTTTGTACTAGATTTGCTAAATAAAACAATAGTTGATGCAGAACTCTAATTTTTTGTATTCCTAATCTCAATGTTTTTGTTTTTCACTTCCCACAGGAAAATTTCTGTTAATGTTACAGTCTGTCAAAAGAGCTTTTGCTATCAACAGTAATAACCCATGGCTACATGAGTGCTTGATTAAATTCTCTAAAGCTGGTATGTGTGTAGGAAGTACGTACGTATGCATGTATAAGGAAGGATACAGGAAGTAACATGGACAAATACATGTTTTTGTAATGTAGAAATATGCTCCTGAAACACAAACTTTAAGACAAAAAAGTGGTTTGTTTTTTCCTAGGTAATACCTAGGAAAGCACGGGTTGTGCTATGTGAGGCAGCATGTACATACTATGTACTCCTTTCTCCATTAATCCACTAGGTGGACCCCGTAAATCAGTCTGTTTTCAGAAAACAAGTGGCAAATATGGGAGAAAGATTCTGACCAAAGCCAAGCATGCATTATGAACTTGTGTTAGGCAGCAGCAAATAGACATGGCAGACAGCCCTTCTGAATGATTCATCTAGAAATGTATCTGTAATGGTTTTATAGAGCTGAAAATGAAATTGAGTAAATGTTTCTGCATTTTAAGTGCAATTAAGTTGACCTTTAAAAGTCTGTTAATAAATGACATGTTAAAAAAAGCTACAAAGAGTAGAAACTGAACAATGACACTAGTGCTTATAATTCCTTAAGTGTATATCCTGTTTGTTTTTAAGAAGTGCTACCAAATCCAGTGCTTTATTTTGTCATATGAATCTGTTTTTCAGCTTAAAGTCTTAAATTTCTTTGGCTGATAGCAGAAATTATACATAAGACAGTGTTAGAAGGAGCTGACTGTGTATTTCTTGTTGCCTTCATTGCCAATTAGGTGATTTAAATTAAAATAACTGCAGAAAACATATGCTACTAGTCATTGTGTATATGTTTGCAAAATGAACATTTTTCAAAATATAATCAGGACCTGAAAGATTTGTTTTGTGAATACTAAAGCTTGTGCTTGTAATACTGTCGAACTAGAATTTGTTTCTGTGCTCAAATTTGCAAAGAAAAAAAACACAGGAATTTTAAAAGCAATGTTTGTGTTTTCACATTGTTTTCTGCAGTTATTTAAAAGTCTTTTTTTTTTTTTTTTTTTCCATCTCTCCCTCATACCCTTTCTCTTTCCAGTATCTGACCATAGTAACCTCCCAGAAATTGTGAGCAAGGTCCTAACTCAAGAAATGCAGAAAATCTTTGTTAATAAAAATTTGGAAAGTTTTAATGAAGAGTTTCTCAAACACAATGCTACCTCCATTCAGCACCAACTGTCAGGTTTGTTTAATTTCTTAATGTTTTTGAAAATGAGTTGATTTCAGTCATTCAGATCAAGAAAATCTTTCTGCATTAACCATAAATTGTAATGAGCCAGAAGCTTACTGTGTTTCCTTTTTTCCTATGCCTTCTTTGACCATTTTAAACAAACAAAATAACACCAACTCATTTGCTTTATAAGATGAACCTGCTCCATACCTCTAGAACGTGTAATTAAACTACCAAACCACCACAGGTATTCAAGTATGGAAGCACTGTCATCCCTCCTGTTTCAGCTTCTAGTGTTGAAATAATTAGAAAATATAAAACAATGTTTATCCCATGTAATAATAATCAATCCTATATATTAGAAACAGTGTTTTTCCCCCTCTGGTTTCTAATTAGCTGGGATGTATCTCACACATTCTCACAGCTTTGTCAAGTAGCAACAGCATGAAGAAAATACAATGACACCCTGTTCCTTTTGTTTTTCTGCTCTGTAGGCAGCAATGAAAATGTGCACGTATGTCACTTTCATACTATTTGTGTAGAAAAAGTATGACTAGCTGCTGGAGCTAAGTGGAAGGAGGTTGAAATTGAAAATTTTCACTTCTCCTAAGTCCAGAAAGTTGTGGAATAAAAATCAATCAGGCACTTAAAGTATTAGAACAGTACTGATCTCACTTAGTAAAAATCTCACTGCAAAAATTAGCCAGGCTCTGTCAGGAATCACTAGAGAAAGTTAGCTCCATTGTCTTGCTTAAAGGAAGATTAGGCAGGTTACCGCAAGCCTAGAGCCCATTGAAAGAGCCCTGTTTCAGGACAATGTCTTGAAAGAAATACTTGCACCCCTTCCTTTCCTGTGAGCAGGTTCAAGATTTGGGAAGTCAAGTTACAGGTATTTCAGCAGGTGTTTGCTACGGGTTCTTACCGAAGTGTTCTTGTGCTTGTTAGGCATCTAACTGGATATTTTCCAGGTTCTGCTTTCTTGTCCTCCATAATTATGGGAATAATACAATCACTTTGTCCTAGTCATTGTACAAGCTAAGACTATAACACCCATGAATTTGGTTTCACGTTTGTAGTCTTTGACAAGAAAGCGAACTAGATCATTGGTAGTGGTGGCAACCATGTTAGAGAGATGTCAGGGACCCCTTTGAAGAAGGTGAGTCTATAGATATTCAGTAGAAGTGAGGGACTCAATAGTGTAAAAGCCCCTTTATATCCTTAGAGTCCATTGATCACTGCGATTCAACAGTGTATCAGTTTACAGGCAGCAGCCACAAATGTGGGACTGGAATTTAAAGTGAGCTCTGGAATGTCCTTGGTAGCTTTAGGACTTTGTGTCAATCTTGTGTTTATGTTGAAACAAGTGTAAAATGATTGATTCATCTACTGCATAATTTAGAACTTCCTAAACTGGCATCTCTAATCCAAGTTTGAAAATACAAAGTTCCAAAGTCTGAGTTTCCAAATGAGTTTTCTTAGCTTAAAGTAGATTCTAGTAAAAATATCGTAGACAGAATTTTAAACGCTTTTCAACTTCTAAATTGTAACATAACCTCCCTGACTTGAAACAAATGTAACCAGGTTAAATTTAATGTTTCTTGACAGTGATAACTCAAACCCAAATATATATGGTCCAGTAATTTCTTTTCTGAAACAGTCTAGGTACAGAAAGCTGTTAAGAACTTTTTCTTTTTAATTAGGAAATTAAATTTAAGAGGCAACACACTTAGAATGTGGGTTTTTAACTTTTCTATTGAAGTGATTTCTTAAGACTTTTGTTCTGTGTAGTAGATTAGATGTGAGGTATGTTGGTACTCTGTGTTTTGGAATGGGAAAATCTGTGGAATGCCTGCATGTTCATCAAACTAAGGTTTTATATTATGCCAGTAAAGAGCAACATGGTATCTTGCAGAGATGCCCAGACCAGTTTTGTTAGACTGTTTGTGGTCCAATAAACTGCATGGTTACATTAATACAACGTTGTGCTTCTCACCAAGGTTATCTAGCCCAAGCAAAGTACTAAACTTGTTACACTTTTCTCACACCTAACCTGGGGTGAATGAAATAGCTGAGTAGCTCTGCTTGGGATTACTCTGCCATGCAGACATGGATTTTTATGGTGTTCTGGAATGTTCAGTAACTGGATTGTTCTGTTAATTCACTTATCTCCAGGACTTTTTCAAAAAGTACTAAATCATTCAAAAAGTATTAAATTGGAACATCTCTTACTCACTGCTCTGTTTGTAGTATAGATTTCATTTAGCCTGCTGATTTGAAGAGCTTAGTCATGATCATTAGTGCATTTCATTTTTGCAGATCTAGATCCGTGTTACTCGGTCCCTATGTTCCTAATGAACTTTAAAATAGCTTTAGTTTCTTTGGTTTAAAGTTATTTATAACGGTGGAAAATATAGCTTAAAATTAAGGAACCCTAATTCACTTAAAACTTTTTGGATCCTGTCTGTCTGCCTATGCAGTATTGCGTTTAGGAATGAGATTATCTAAATGTGTTTTTTTCCTTGTGCTAAGGTGCAAAGATGATGTATTTCCTGGACAAATCAAGACAAGAAAAAGCTATTGCTGTGGCTACTAGGTTGGATAAAAACATGAGAGACAAAAATGTGAAGGTAAAATATACAGTGTTTAGAGACAAAATATATGGGGTCTTAAATAATGTATGTTTAGCACATATCCTACAGTTTTATATTTCGTGATAAATATTAAAAAGAATGTTTTTAAACTTGTTTCTAAGTAACTACATCTGAATTCCAACAGAGCACCTGTTTGTTCAGATTAGTATTGTTTAACAGCACATTCTTTTAGTAATAAAAACATCTGTAAATCACACTTACTAACTGTTAATTTTCTTTCTGTAGACATTAACAAAGGTTTTCGAGGCACTGCTTGATGGCAGTTTCGGAAGCTGCCACGCTCAATGTGAAGAATATCAAGCAGCATGTCATAAACTGTTTCCTTTTACATCTGCCTTTATGCCTGCCACAAATGAGGATGATAGCAGCATTGCATCTGTGAATCATACAGCCATTAACCATGATTTACTGTCTAATGAAATATGAAGTAGCATGTGCAAGCCCATGTGTGTGTCTACCTACCTGCACACACACAAACTCTGACTGTCATTACATGCTGGCTGGATATGGATCAGGGTTACTTTTCCAGGTTGTATTTTAATATCTTTAACAGGTATAAAATGAAATATTTGGATAGTTAAATGAAATGGATTATACTACTAGTTATTTTTTTCTCCCAACAAAAACTGCCAATATTTATGTAAACATTATCCTTAATCACCATTTTTCATGTTTATACTTGTACAGTTTTAAGTCTTTTAATAATCCATCAGCCCTCCGTCACAAAAAATTATGGATGTTGAAGACTGCTTTCACATAAGTGTCATTACATATGCATATAAATGTGGTCATATCTTGTTAATAAATTCTTTTGAGCATTTCTAGCAGATTAAGACAAGTGCTGCTTGAATTACCCTCTTCATCTTTTACTGTTGTTCTTTGTTTTTTTTTTTCTTTTTTTTTTTCTTAATATATTTGGTCATCTTGATTTCATTTGAAGCACAGTGAACATTGGCGGTTTGCATGTTTTTGTAAGGTGTGTGTCTTATGGAACCAGTGTTGATGGATTTGAAGATTAGGTTTGTATAAAAACTAAGGCTTTTTTTTTTTTTTTGAAAACTGTATTCTATCTACCTTGTGTTCCATAACTATTGTTTTCTTAAGTTTATGGTCGGTTTAATGTTTTGTGTTCCAGTATTCTCAAGCAATTCCCTGAAAATACAATGAATCTGACACTGTTGTCTGTTCTTTGTTCCATTTTACTCTTCTTTCTCTCTTCTGGTTTCTCTCTCCATCTGTTCACTTACGGTCACTTAAGTTAAAAAAAAAATGCTGCTCCAAATTTGGGCAAATGCGTAAGGTACAGGAATGGAGGATATAGTTCTTCTCTACATCATTAAATTCACTGCTAAGTTCACTGTATTACCTCCATTAAAAGTCTTAGTTGTGGACTTAGGGCCACTACTTGAGTACTTCTCATGCCTAAATACTATTGCTTTAGGAGATGCAAAGCAAATAGTATCAGAGGAGCGTGTTTTATATTTTAGAACTATTTAAGGGAGCACAAAGAGGAAGACTACAAATCACAATGAACCTTTTTCTTACTCTGTATTCTGGTGCGTTAACTATGAAATATACAACACATGAAAATGGAAGTTTGACTCTAATATACCTATTTAAAGCATAATGCTGGACAAAATGGCTACATATGACAGCTTTACATTCTATAAGAACTGCTATCAAAACATAACTATACTGTGGCTTGTACAGAAAATCCATTTTCTGGAAAACTGTAATGGAATCATTCAATCGGTTTTGGTTTTATTTCACTGCAATGTAAATAATTTCAGTAATATTAACTAGCCCCTCTAAGGCAAATATAAGTTCGTGAAGAGGGGGGATTTTATTAAGACAAATAAACTGTTCTAATTAAAATTCTCCTTTGTGTGTCATCTGTTTAGATTCAAAATTGTTGAATGGAAAACTCACTGTAAAATATTGCCAACATATGTTATGCTGTAATAAATTATTTTGTACACACTTGCCTTCGGTTTGGAATTTTTGTGTTTATAGACATCAAACTTCAGTCCATTCCACGTTCATTAGGTCTCCAATTCACTTGCAGTAGTTAAAAACAATCACTGTCTTTAGCACATTAAGATATGTTTCTTTACAGTAATATATTACTCTTAGAAATGTGGAAAGACATTTTTTATCTCAGGTACTCACCATGTGATTGACGTTGAACAGCTTGCTCAGAGACGTCTCAGGTAGGAAAAGGTAACTGACCATAGTGGAAGTGCTTTGGCTCAGTTGTACCTTAGAAGTACTTTATGAGCCTGCATAAGATGAAGAAGTTAATTGGCACAGTCTTTTTGTGTCTTTCAGCAACGACACTTAAGGTGCTAGAGATTTATTTCAGATCTTCAAAAGAAGGGTGCAGCACTATAGATGGAATAGTAAGATGACCGGAGTAAGACTTGCTCCGGTCCTCTGGTATTTGTTTAGCTTTATGCTTCAAATGAGACTGGAGCAAAAATACCTGGGGTATCTTTTCAGCATTCTATTACTTGAGGAAGTAGATGAATATTTTTGACTTCTGGACTTCAAGAATTGTAGAAGCACTTTTGAGAACTCTGAAAATAGAGAGATTGATTCTTCTGTCGCCCAATGTGTGGCTTATTTTTCTCTTGGAACTGGTAGGGGCATAAGCTGCTGAGTTTTCTTCAGGGCTGCCATCACAGGTGTAAGCTGCTTGGGATAACAGATGTTTGGCAATCCTGTAAACCATTGCAAAGAAAGGGTAAGGTAGTATGGGAAGAATAACACAAGGGTGAACAACAGGTGCCAAGGAAAGACGTTTTTCTTTTAAATGTTGTGAAAAGATTTGCTGTCTCTTTAGACATGAATTGGAAAAGGCACCAGCCTAACAAGCCTGTTAACTCTTCCAGGAGGAACTGTGCTGTAATATATAAATGTTAATAGTGTCTACACGCCAAGTCAGTGCTTCCCATTACAACTTAATAGACTTTGAAATATATTCAGCTGGCCTAGCTCAATTCTTTGCTCAACTCTCATTCTGTCATGTGTTCTTCATCAATTTTTTTCCTCCCTGCCATTTGACCTAATTTGTCAGCACAAAAGTCACTTAATCCACTTTGGAAGTCAGTAGTAATCATTCTTGTTGCATTCCCCCATCCCTAACCTGCTCTTCTCCTCTAGCAAATGTGACATCCCAAGAGGTAGCTTCTCTTTTCTTACAAGTTCATTGGCATCAAAATAAATGTTTTGCTGCTTCAAGAATTTGTGTACAATGATCCTGTCAGCTTGCAGAGGTAACTTGTGAGCTGAACAGCCTCAGATCTCCTTTACCCCAGAGGAATCTCACCCTCTATCTGATCTTTTCAGATCTGAGACTCATTTTTTTGTCCTAAAATGAAGCAAGTCAAGAGAATACCAAGGGCTGATATTTCTTACTTTCAGCACTGCCCGTTCCCATGATCAACAGAGCAGAGTATCAAACACATCATGTAGGCTTTTCCCTTGGCCTGTGTTATGCTGCAGCTTTCTTCTGCATCTCTGGCCTGGCGTCAATTGATGGATAAAGAGCAAGGTAGCTTAAAGTCATTGTGGCTGCCCCCAGGCAGTCCTGTGTAAACTAAGCTATTCATGTATCGCGTACTTTAATTGGAGATGTTCTTTGTGGTAAGGACTGGTCAAGTTTTCTTTGATCAAAGAAGTTTACACATTGTATGTCTGATGCTCCTTGGAGAGGAAAATTGACTAGTGTGGGCAGGGAACGACGCACTGATTATCTACAAATGTTATATTTAGGTCTTGGAAACTCATTCCTGATTCAAGCTTGAAGAGTCTAGAAGAATTGTTAAAGACCAAAACTAATTCTAGATCTGGTAAGGGGGTAAAATAAATATTATGGCTTTTTTTTTGTTGTTGTTGTTGTTATTGTTGTGGTGTTGATGTGTTTGTTTTGTTTTAAACAAAAAGCAAGACTTTAATCAAGAAAATCATACAGTTCTCTGGCAGATTGACATTTCTATATAGGCAATATCTGGTATATTAACAAGCAACATTTTTAATATATCAACAGTGTTATAGCAATAGCATTATATATATAGCAATAAAAAATGCATGTTATAGCATATACAAACACTTGACAATCTTGAAATCTTGAGGTGCATTCTCACAATGTCGTTCAACTTTAATCTGTTTCAGGTGGTGTGATGTGTGCTTCAGCAACCTGGAGCTACCTAGGGAAGGGAATTGCTGTCCAGGCAGAAGGAAAACATGCAAATGCAGTGAAAGTACAGAATGCAGGACCTTGTTTCTCTGGGCATGCAGTGGAGTATTAGTTCAGGGGCTTGCTTAGTGAAGATTTAATAATTCAGCTTGCTGAACTGAAAAAGACCTCAATTTGGTTCTGGTTGGTTCAGTTTCTGGTGGTTAATGAGATAAATGAGCTTCCCAAAGGATTAGATGATCGCTAGAACGAGCACAGGGGGGAAGCAGTAGGAGAAGGAGCCACAGAGACCAGCCAGCTCCTCTTAAATTGCACTGGGAGCGTGTCACTGGGGAGCACACAGCCCCATTCTTGGGCTTCACTGCAGCATGATGAACCACGAGCTGCTACTGCTCGTTATTTATCAACACTGGCTAGCTGGGTGTCAGAAATACTGTACCTCCTTCAGTGGCACAAAGTTTCCTACGGTGCTGGGAATCTCAGTCCAGACCTGTTTGCTCCTCTTTGAGGCCTGTGCAATAGATTTAGGAGGAGCTGAAAAAATAGTGATCGCAGCAGTGTTTGAAGATGTACAAAGGCTTTACCCAGAGTGTTTACCTGGCAAGGAGGTGTGGGCACAGCTGAGGCTTGAACATGGGTTAGGTCTGCTTGCTGCTATCCACTTTGCCCTCGTATGTTTGGATTGCATTACATTATGATTAAGTTTGCTGCTGCATTGTTTAGGTATGCAAATACATGTAAATGTGTACATAAATGAAGCCATGCTGTATGTCTAGGTTAGTTGGGCTTCACTTGCCCATTAACGATTTTTGCAGAATCTTCGGAGTGCCTTACGTAGTCTCTTACATGAAATTACTGACCGATTCATTTTGATTGCTCTAAATTGTAGTAAACGTTTATGTACTTTTCTCGTTCTGTGGATCTTTGAATATTTGTTGTTTTGAGCTGGTTTACTGCGGGCTGCTTTCATAAATCCCTGCTGCTTACCTCTGCATACACCAACTCACTCTGTTAAACAACAGAAATGTCCTGAGGACTGACAGCCAGCCTCCAGGCTTAGGCAGGCCCTGCAGTAGCACTGCCGTCTCACCCCAGTGCCCCCCTCTTTCCTTCTTACTCCCGCACACAGGCAGAGAGGTGTACCCCAGTGCTGACAAACTCTTCATCAGAGGCGTGATCTGGAAGCCCAGGCCCCAATAAAAATATATATACACGTATATGTTGTCATGTGGATAACAGCAGTTAGTTCAGAATTAAGAAGAACTGTGTTTTTTTAGTTTGTTTGTTTTAAATAGTGACAAGTAATTTGGTCTAAAGGTAAATGATAAATGAAAATGAAACATTTAGTGTTTCACCAGCATCATTATACGTACCTTTGATGTTCGTTTTTCATGTCTGAACGGCAAGTTTTAGTAACAAATGGCCACTTCATGCATTTCCCACTAGAGGGAAGTCTTACACCCAGAATATGGTAATGAAAGGCTAGAGCCAGCTGTTTATTTTCAGGTGTTTCCTGATGCTGTAGTAGGACAACACAGGAAAATGTCTATTGTCTTTTATTCTTTGACCTCTGGAGAGGTCGTTGGAGCTTTGCCTAAACGACTGAATCAGACTTGTATTCGTATAGCACAGACGTCTGTGGGCATTGATGCGGAGTTTTGAAGTTGAGGGTGGGGCTGGTGGAGAACAGAGACAGCGAAATGATGTTTGAGCCCCCAGGTGGCCAGAATCACCTTTTGGGTGGTTTTCATATGCAGAAAGCATCAGTCAACCAAGTTCCTGTCTCACTCCCCTTAGGCCTCTGAGGAGAGGCAGATTAACGTTTGCTCCAATTAATTTATCACAGACTAAATACGTTGTCTGTTCACCACTCAGACTTTATTGCTTAAACATATCTCAAGTCTAGACAAAGCCTTTGAGAGCACACCATTAAAGTTTAAGAGGAGGTTTGTGTTCGGAGAGGTTCACAGAAGTGCTCTAGGTATGCAGTGAGGCAGCAGAAGGAAACACATGGCATTTCCAGGACGGACGGCATGCAATAAATGGCCAGGAAGTGGGATCAGAGCAGGCGCTGCCTTCCCCTTCCCCGTACAGGAGAACAGGGCGTCCTAGTTCAAGGGTTTACACCACAAGTAATAAACTGCCATAAAACCCATCTGTAACCACAAGCAAACTAACTGCACAAGACCTGGCTCTGCAAACTGTAGCACAAAAGATAGAAAAGGATCCACAGAAGGACCAAAGCAGTCTGCTAACTGTCACTGGAGATACTCAATTAAATTTTAGCTAATCCACATGGGATTATAGTTCAAACGAGCTCAGGGTCTACCTGATGTTCGAGAAACTTTTATTTCTATTAGTTATGTCCCCTGCATGTCTAAGCATCTTTGTAAACACATTAAAGCCAATGGACTGAGGCAGACTTGTCATGGATAAATTTATCATTTTTGAGACCATGATTCATTAGCTCGGGGGTTAGAGATCTCAGCTGGGTGGTGAGGACACGTACTGATGGTCAGCTTGGGCATCGGGGAGCTGAGTGGGCTGCAGAGCACCCAGACATGAACCAGCTCGGACTGGAGGCAGTTTACTCATAACCCTTCCCATGTGCACACCTAAGTACATCAGCAGGTACCTCGCTGATATTGCCCTGTACAGGACTGCAGCACTCTCGATGCAGGATCTGTGAATGCTGCAGGATCCACGAGCTGCTTCTCTGGGACAGCGAGGCAGCTAAAACCAGACAGACCTGTAGTGACATCAATAGGAGCGAATCTTCTGGGGAGCCTGCAACTTGCTACGTTCTTTCTTTTTTAGTAAGGAGGCAGTTTTTCACAACTCACAAGGCTGGTCAGCTCTGCTGTCAGAGAACTTCCATGCCCGTTTCAAGACTATGGACACCTCAGGATGCCAAACATCTAAAACCAGGTACTGCGATAGTGAGATCTGCAGGGCTGGTGTCCCTTTTGCATGAGGTGCACCTCTGTAACATGCTGTGCTGAGATGCAGATCCACAGGACTTCTTCAGCTTATCTGACAGTTCCTTGCTAAAAGGGGAGCAGCATTTTGGCTTCTCTCTGCTGTGCTCTTCCTCCAGTCTCTCTCCCTGCACTTGCTGTTCACTTCTGTGAATGGAATCGAATCAACAGCTTGTCAGGGACCTAATCCAGCAAATGTGGGCTGGTTGTCTAGCAATAACGTGTAGATAGACAGTGAAAAGATGGTAATGTCTAATCAAATATTTGAGGAGCAGCCCACATGGAGGTGAACCAGGATATGAATATTTTCTTCTTCCATTCAGGGAAGGTACAAATTCCTCTCCCTCACCTCCAAACATAGAAAGTGTTTTTTTTTTTTTTTTTTTTTTTTTGGAGGAAACCATGCTCCTCCTGGGATTGTTCCGACAGAGCCCTGGCTGTGGCCATGCACGGCTCTTCCTGAGGGACAATATCACAATGCTCCCACCACCGAGGGGCAGGAGGTACCGGGGAAATGGCAGCAACAAAGAACTGATCAAAAGAAAGCTAACTCTGTGTACATCTGCTTATTATTAGACAATACCTCATCAGCGTTGTCCACCTTGACAGAAACCCTGAGGAATGAGGACCGCAGTGCCTGGTGGCCTTGCTGGCCATGACCCACCATAACACAAGTTGGCTGAGATTTGGCTACTTGTTTTCTCCTTCTCTTTCCCTCTGTTGTCTCTTTGTATATGGTGAGGGTTATAAGCTGTCTCTACACAACAAGAAATTCATGTCTGTGTCAAGTCCTAAGCCAAATACAACGCTATGGAAATTGTAGTACGTACTCGGGTTTGTATGTGCTCTCGGAGGTGTGCTTTAAGGAAGACTCACGGCCTAAGTAATGTAACGCATCCAAGGCACACAGTTTTCAATAGCACAGTGGGATAAACATGGATGCACGGAGCTGGGTTTTTAAGTGTCTACAGCGGCAAAGCCTGTGTTTTGCAGTGGCATTTTATTTCTGTTATTTCTTAGTGTCCTTTTGTGTGAGTGCTGACTTTAGTTGTGATGCAAATCCTCTGCTGTAGAAATATAACTAATAAATGGGTGCTGGGCAGCACGGAGCAGGCGGTTTTGAAAGCCTGTTATTTATGAAATAAAAGTTGAAAATAGAAAATGAGCATATGGAAGAAGTTGCTGTCACAGATCACCCCCCCGGCTGAGAGAATTAGAGCATGGTTTACTTAACTTTCATTTGTGAGGAAGACAGGTTGCTGCTATAGTTTGTCAGAAAAATTATTTGAGGCTGAGAAAAATGGAAAGAACCCAAGGCTTTTAAGAATTATTCTTAAACTGAATGCAGTTGTCTCAGAGGAAAGAGCTGGATGTGGTAGTGGTCACTGCCTGTAACGCCAATCCTTTTATTCCCATCTACACAACCCCCTGTGCGCTCCTAACAAGAGAGGCTCCAATGTACTAAAGCATGGTTATTTCCCAACCATAAATATGCAAATCCCTACCCCTTAAAGGGGGTGATTTACTGGCTAACCAAAGCTCCAGGATTACTGCTTTTGTTCCACATTTGTATGGTGACTGACTCAATGGGGTCCCAGCCCATGATTGACACTACAGCAAGACAAATAAATGAAGAGCTGCGTTTCTGTCCTTACATATGCAGCCACATGCCTTCAGCAAACAAGTGGCCTTGGCTTCTCCTTCTACCTCCTACTGCCTTAATGCCAGCAGAGCATGGAAAGGGGGGTAAAACTTGATTTTTCTCAGCCTGCTTCAGTAGGATAGATGGGAACAACAGCCTACATCCCCTGTCATTCCTGTTTTCCCTGGTTCTTATGACCGTAGTGGTCTGAGTTACCTTGAGATTGGTTCAATACAAGAGAAAGATGCTTCTGGGCCATGGAAAAGCCAAAGATCTGACTAGTTAGACGTGGGCAAGTAAGATAGACAAAATAGAAACCCATGTAGATGTAAAACAAAACAAACAAAACAAAAAGGGTAATTTTTGGTCAGAGCAAATGGCATTGGTGCAAAATACATCTGCCTGAAAATTTCACTGCCTTTTTTTTTTTTTTTTTTTTTTTTACTTACAGAGGAGATGAATTAGGAGAGATGTTTCATATGAGCTCACTTATATGTTTCAGTTCACAAGGCTTAAAATTTGTTTCCAGAGTGATTAGTGTGTTAGACATTTTTCATGCAATACAAGACTTAAAGCTTAAATTCCAATTTGTTTCTTGCATTTATCTATCTGCTGTTGAGTCAACATTCCTTCTTCTCTAGACAAAGATACAAATATATATATATATATATAAAATAGCACAGCATCCAGCAATCTGAACTCCTCAATTTCTCAACAATTCAGAGCGAAACCGCATGGAAAACAAGACATACTATTTGAAATTCATATTGGAAATGGTACAAATGTCTTGATGGAATGATAGTCATGAAAAATTTCAAAGCAAAACTGGCAGAAAGGTAAAGGACTCAGCTTCTCCACCCAGTTCATGGTCCAGCACATTAACCTACACAAACCTCTTTCTTTCAGTCAGTCTCGTGCATAATTTTGTGTGCAATCTGCCCATGCAGAGGACACACACACAGCCTTGCTCTCCTGAAAATAAGAAGAGTCAAAAGGAGGCAATTCATGGAATCACAGAATTGTTTAGGTTGGAAGAGACCTCTGGAGATCATCAATTTCTTCACATTCAGTTGTTTTTTTTGGCTTTTTGACCACCTTTCTCAGTTTGGTTACTGGTTGCTCCTTTGTACTGGCAGGGAAAAATCTCCCAGACAGCATCCATCCCCCTGCATCAAGATTCAGCAACACTGGCACAGCTTACAAGCAGTTTGGTTTGGTTTGTGCTATCTGAAGCTATCCTAACTTCTTATACTTCTCTGCTGCCACCATAGCATTATCTACTGTCTAGATACTTTGTGGTCTGTTTGCAGGATACTGCCTTTTTTTTTCTTTTTTTCTTTTTGTACTAACAAAAGGAAAACGAGCATCACTGGGAAAACCTGGCAACTGATGAGGAAAAGAAGAAAAAACTTGCCATGCAGTTTAATATTGGAAGTGTTTCTGCAAGTATAACCAGGAATTAGGTTGTCACCAGTTGCCTCTTTTGACCCAAGCAGATCAAATCTATATTAAGTTACATCAATCTGAAGAAGAAATAGAGGTGATGCTAGAAACCTTCAACAGTTCTGCAACACAAACATGCAGAGATTACTTTCATGAGCACAGAGGAATTAAACAAGTGAAAAACATCTCCCAGTTTCCAGGTCCAAGCTTTTGGTTGGGACTTGTATCTTTCCTGTAGAGTCCGAGTACGTTCGGGCCAGTCTTCTGGTTAAGTTTCCTCTGAAAGAGAAATTTCATGCACAAGAAAAATGTTTAGAAGGTGAAATCACAAGAAGGCAATTGAAGGCAATAACAGATCTGCATCAAAATTACTATTGCTCCAAGTGGGATTGATAATAAGAATACCTTTCATTAAGTGACTCTATTCCTTTCATCTTCTCTCACAAAGGCAGCAAACTGAATCTGGTCAAACTATGAAACTTTCTTATCTCTTGTTTACTCACTGCCATCCCTCTCCTTACCTGAACTCTCCCCCCTTTCCCATGCAACACTCGGCCAAAGTCCCTTGACCCAGAACTTTCAAATTCTTGAGCAGTTTCACATATTTCTTTGCTGCAGACAGAAGCTTACACTGAACTGTTGCTTGCAGTGATTTCAGTATCAGTTGCAATCACACCAGTCGGTTTCAGTGACTTTTAACCCAACTGGAACAACAGTGACTGCTTAAATGGTTACACTTACACTGCCATAAATGTGTTTCAGAGTGAATAACTTAATTAAATATGTCCATTCAAAACTCCTTGAGCTACTGTCTCAAGTTTCTGAAAGGCAGAGGAAGAGAAAACTGGTTATATTGTGTTCCTATTTAGGACCTAATTTCACAAGCAGAACATTTATAAGCATAATGGGTTGGAGATAGGAAGTTTAGGTTTTGGCAGAATTTAGCAGCTTTGGCCAGGGTCATGGGTGTCAGTGAGGTCCATGAGTTTGCATCCACTGTGCATTAATCTGAGCAAGAGAGAAAAAGGTAAGGAACTGTGTCAGTTTGTGGTCCAGGTCCAGGTGTAAAGCCTACAAAAAAGGTTGGGAGAAGAGGAAATCCTTCACGAAATCACTGGCAAAATATATTTTTTTTTCACTTTCTCAAGACTATTTATATTGCCATGAGTCACACACACTTTCTTCTGATGCTGTCAATTGAGCTACAGGTCACAGACTCGTGTTTAGCCCAGCTGGTGGCAAATGTAGATTGTTATGCCTCTGATGGCAGTTAGGTAGCCTATGTAAAATGCATGGATGATCTCAGCCAAGTTTTAATTAGGCAGCTGTCCTCATTATGGAACAAGTTTAGCCATTTGCTATCATAGGCAATTCCAGCTGCAGCGTGAAGGATAAAATAGACTGGTGTGTTAACTGCTGGCTCACCCTACAAAGCAGCACCCCACGGGCAGGGCCGTGATGCGTGGAGCTGGGGGACAAGCTGTACCGATGATGCTCGGGTCTATTCCTGCTGCGTGGCTCAAGGAGTTAGGTTTCCCCAAGCACTGGTCCAGGTGGCAACTAAGCTTCTTGTCCTGTGACAGTTTTCATTTTTCTCCCCCACAACTGCCTAATTTTGGGTTCCCTACCTTTCCTTCAGCTACAGTTTTGGCACTGATGGGCTTCTGTTTGTCTTTCCTGGGTTTTAAACACAGTATCTACTTTAACCACTTAGTAATATTACTTTTTTGAAGAACTATTATTTCAACAGACTAAAACATCTTAGAAGACTCCTGGATATTACATATTAAAAGCTACAGGTTGCTTCCCTGGGCAAGGATCTGACACTCTAGCTTTTGTCTAAAACCAGTGAGAATGCAGGATGAAATTTCATAAAACATCTGCTTTTAATTGTGAACATGTGGCACTTCCTCAACAGGATCAATACTTTGGGGTACTCCTGATCTTTGAGGTGGTGAAAGGAAATGATTGATTAGACCAGAAGTCTTCAGCCATTTCTGACTTGCAAATCTCCCCCTTCTACAGCTCCAGTTACCAGTGGGGCTGCATATATCCTGTGAATTTTATCCTACTTGCAGTAAATTCGTCTCTCTTTCTTTCCTGTCTTACATGAATGCCTCAGAAGTTATCCATGGGTGTGTAGGTATCTCTGGGCTATGGTTTGAAAACCTTGAGGTTACTCGAGCTGCAGCACCCATGCCTGTGTAAATCAGTCCTAGGATGCTCTTCCGCAGAGCAAGACAATATTTTGTGTCCCAGATTGGTCCGTATTTCACTTAGAAGACTAGCGCCTTGTAAGCCTTGCAGCCTGGCAGCACCAGAGTACCTGCCAATGTTACAAAAGTCATTCCATGAAGAAGATTTACAGAATGGGTTTATTGGTTTAAATAGCTGTGTGGCTGGCAAGTTTGTCAGGTTAAAAATGGAATAGGAAACCACCGTCAACACTGCATCACCAGCTGAGGAGGATCTGGAGACACTCCGTCGAACGGTCAAGAAGAAATTCACTTTAAATACACCTTGGACTGCTGCCTAGAAGAAGGGAGGGATCCAGTAGCTGTGGTTTACATTACAAGCTCTGTTTCTACCAATAAACAAGAGCGGAGAGACGTGTCCATCTGCACCGTTTCAGGGCACTGCACTTAAAAGTGACTTTTTCCTTTTGCTAGATGTTGGCTGCTCCTCTTGGCATCAGTGGCAAAAATGCATCTAATTCAGCTGGAGCGTGCTGGGGCCCTTGGAGAATACTTATGGTGATGCATGGATGTATGGTCTGCAATAGAACTGGAAGGCACAAAAATCAGTCTTTATTTCCTCATGTATAAGCTCATGGCTCACGCGGAAAATTAAAATCCACCAACTGAATCTCAGCTGCATTCAGTGGAATCTCAAGTTGTTGAGGAGAAAGAAGGAGCTGCAGGATGAAACATAAACATTTAGCAGAAAAAACGAAACAACACTTGTCTATGGAATGGTAAACATGACCAACAATTTTTAAGCTCAGTATTTCTGAAGGAAACAAGATTTCCAAGAAATCTGTAAAGAAGGGAATTTTAGGGAACCATTTCTTCAGCATGCCTAGCAATTATGAATAAAACAGTAAATCTGACTGTAAATCAGTCTTTTAAAGAGACGTCCAGGGATAAACACTTGTCTCTCTACAGGGAAGCAGTTCTCTCTTCGACCCCATGCACTCTGTGCTGTTATCAGCTCTGGAGCTCACCTGACTCAGCTGAGACAATTCAACTCAGTCCAGTTAAAAATATTTTCTCTCTTACTGGATTTCTTTCTGGTGTTCTAATGTGTTGAATTGGATCAGCATAAGGGCTGAACAATAATATGGGTAGCGTCTTGGACAAGAGAGAATCGGCATTAGCTATGAGACCAGGTCCTTGTATTTTGGAGCTGTGAGTTCTACCTAGTCCAAGCCAACAGTTCTTCTTTCTCCCTTGCGTCTATTATCTTTAATCCCTCTTGTGCTCTTGGCATCATGCCCTTATATCTTCTTGTTCTCTACCTTTTAACCTTGCTTTCCCTCTATGTCACTATGGTCTTCAAAAAGGATTGTTTGTCACCACTTTTATTAGCAGAAAGAAAAACAGAGGAAGACCACAAGAAAGGAGGAAACCACAGAATAAATATCAATTGAACTTCACCACGAGAACTCCTTTTGATCCACAGCAAAAATAAATAAGTGCTTCCATATCAGCTGGTAAGGAGAGGTGAACAATTCTGCTAAGTACTGATGATTTATTGTCTGGAACATTGTTCTTTTCATTTTATGTCTTGCAGAAGCGATGACAACATGTCTGAAAATGTCGTTACTACTAAACATTAAAGAAGATTCAGAGAGAATTTTTCTTCCTTTTCGCTGTCCTCAACTCTTCTATTTTAATTGTAGATATTCTCATCAGCACACAAATATAATCATAGCTCCTGACACATGCGTGGAATAGCACCTGATGTCTGTTTTCAGTATTACTGGTTGTAACTAAATGTGACAGAGCCTTGCCCAATGGGTATTTTACAGAACTGATATTTTAGCTGCTCAGCCAGCTTTTGTTTGAAAGCAATGAGAGGCAGTGCAAAATCAACATTTGGTAGCTATGGCATGTATAAACATCATGTTAACCTGACTTCAGGACAAGTGCTAATTTCTTTCTCCTAAGATTAAGGAAACCTCTCCACTGGAGCACACCCTGTCCGGCGCAGATTGGGCTGTGGCTCCACGTGTTTAAGCAGCTCCCTGCATCTCCCCCCCCACCTGCTCCTGTCCTCAGATCACCCTCTTTGACGTACTGGCCCAGCTGCCCTGTGGCTGCGTTCACAGTTCACTTTGATCTAGCTGAGAAATAACCATGGGACAGCACAGACAGATGCCAGCACAGCGCGGGGCGGCGGGCGGGAAGTGCAGCGATGGGGAACGGGCTCCTGATGGTGGCTGAAGTGAAGCCACGGGCTCACAGTATGCTGCACAACAAGTGTAAATCAGCCAAAACACAGGATGCTGCCTCTTCATCTTGCTTGGCAGAGGACTAGCAGCCGTGGGACCAAGTTGTCGGCTGGGTGAGGATGACCCAGACTCAGTTTTATTTGTGAGATTCCCTCCTCTCTTTGCAGGTGGCTCTGATGCCCATTGTGTCCTCCATCGGCAGCCCAGCAGAGTGCCAGTGAAGGCATCTCCCCCTCCTGAATCACAAACAGCTTGGATTAGCAAACTGAATCAGCAGGGCTGGTCAAGCTTTTGGGGTGGTGAGCAGGGGAAGAGGGGCGATACTTGCCATTTGTGGCAGCAGTGAAATCTGGATGAACTGTAAAGCTTTCATGAAACCCCACAACCAGACCAGGCACCCTGGGTAGCTTGCAGGCAGGTGGTAAAGCCCTTCTGAAATCATGATGTCCATGCTACATGATGTCCATGCTAAGATGATGAGAGGACTGGAGCACCTGTTGTACGAGGATAGGCTTAAAGAACCTGGCCTGTTTAGCCTGGAAAAGAGGAGACTGAGGGGAGACCTCATCAATGTGTATAAATATTTGAGGAGGGTGTTGAGAGGATGGAGCTGGTCTCTTTTCAGTTGTGCCCAGCTACAGGATGAGAAGCAATGGGAACAAACTGAAGCTCAGGAGGTTCCAGCTCAATATGAGGGGGCACTTCTATACTGTGAGATTGACAGAGCACCGGGACAGGTTGCCCAGAGAGGTTGTGGAGTCTCCTTCTCTGGAGATATTTAAAACCTGCCTGGATGTCATCTTGTGCAATGTGCTCTAGGTGAACCTGCTCATCAGGGGGGTTGGACTGGATGATCTTCAGAGGTCCCTTTCAACCTCTGCCATTCTGCAATTCTGTGATTCTGTGCTGGGCTTGTCCTTGAAGCTCTAGGAATATAAAAAATCTTTAATGCACGTAGGAAGCTGTGTTCTTTCTCACTGCGCTCCTACAGCATCACCTGCTGGGAACCCCACAGAAACCTGTGGTAACAAACCCCCAAATATCCCCCAAAACCCGCGGGGCTGGCAGGGTTCATCCCTCCTCCCGCTCAGCCTGGGGTCAGACTCCTCCTGTGCCAGCAGGCTCCGAGGAGCACCTCCACACCGAGGAAAGGAGCCGGCTCCCTGACAGCCGGCGCTGCGCACCTGCACCGCCCGCCTCGCCCCCTCAGCGGGCAGGGCCGGGCCGCGGCCACCGCCTCCCTCCCGCCCCCTCAGCCCCCAGCCCCGGCGGCCATAAGAGGCGGCGGCGGCGGGGCCGGGCCGGCAGCGGCGGGGCGGCCGCCATGAAGTCACCTCAGGCACAGCGCCCGGCGGGCCACGGTGGGTGGCGGGGGCCGCCAGGTCTACCCTCGCAGCGCGGGGGCTCGGCGGCTCCTTCACCCGCTTCTTTCTTTCTTTCTTTCTTTCTTCCTTCCTTCCTTCCTTCAGGCTCCGGCCGTCGCCCCGCGGAGCTGCCGGAGGAGGCGGGCGGCTTGGCGGAGGCGCTGGGCGAGTTCGAGGCGGTGCTGGAGGACTTCGCCTGCCCCGCCGGCCGGCGCCGCTTTCATTACGGCGAGCACCTGGAGCGCATGAAGCGGCGGAGCAGCGCCAGCACCAGCGACCTCAGCGACTCGGAGAGTGAGTGACGGGGACAGGGAGACCCCGAGGGGGGCTGCCTGCCCCTGCCCGAGCACTGCCGCTTCTGGGGGGCACGGGGTTTATCTCTTAGGGCTTATTTTAGGGGAGAAGCGCTGGGTGTCGGTGATCCCTGGGTTGCCTCCCCCAGCGTTGCAGGGATCTGTTTGTTGCATGTCAGGAGTCAGGCAAAGGAAAAAAAACTTATTCTAGAGGCAATAAGGCTGGAAAACTTCGTGTGAAAGAAGGTCAAGCTGCCAGCTGGTAAAACGTTGAGGTATCTTACAGTCTTACAAGGAAAAAAAAAGGTGTATCTAAATAAAACAGGAATCAGTGGGGCTGTTCAGCCTGAACATCAGTGGGATGAGCAGGAACTGAAGTATGCTTTCCAGAAGTGACTGAAACTAATTCAGGCTCCCAGTTTGGTGAGCGGAGCTGTTCTTCCTCTTCTGGAGGTGACAATCCCAGGCAACTCGCATCTGAACATACTTAGCATGCACGAAGAGCATTCAGAGAGCACGGGACAGGAAAGGTGGGAAGAGGATATCAACTGGTGTCCTACTTTAAGCAAGAAAACCTACAGTGGGAGCTAAGTTTTTTTTTGTTGTTGTTGTTTTCTAGCAAACTAGAAAAGTCTTACCCATCTCAAATTCACTAGTCAGGGAGAAATTGTCAATGAGAACAGGGAAGATAGTGATAGAATCAATTGCTGCTTTGTCAGGGGTAAGTTCTGGTTAAAAACAAGCTATCCCCAGTTTTGTAGTTCCTAAACTGTTTTATCCATGCTTACCTTCATCAAACTTCCTTTGTTTTTCAGTTACTTGCAATAAAATAGCTCACTTCTGCTGTCCATCTTTTCAGTGTGCATCTTTGACTTCCTAGTGGTTAAACTGTGACAGCACAGCTTCTCAAACTTACCAGAGCTGTTTATTTCATCAAGGAGTAGGACTGATTTAATTTCAGTCACAGGCAGCTCTTTAACTGCCCCAGACTTGGATTCCTTGCCTAGCCGTGTCTTTGGATTGTGTTTGTAGTCAGTGGGGATGTGTGGATCAGGATGTTAATCCAGTGCTGCTTAATACTTGAGTGGATGAGTTGTTCCTTGCAAGTAAGTCTCCTTCTCTCCTGCTGAGGAAGCCTTAATGTATGCCTGGTCTAGGTTGAACACCATCCTTTTTTATGGCTGAGGGTGCATAAGCTGAGGCCTGCCTTCACTGAATCAAACTGGAGTATGGGAGCAGGTCTGTTAACTCAGGTCTGTTATTAACAGCAATAGTACAGCCCTAGTGTTACAATTTCTTGTGCAGTCTTTCAGTATTGTAACTTGTTATCCTATTGCATACTCTTATGGAAAATAAGAGGCCCTTAAATCAATAGCAATTATACAATGTTGGGAAAGTGAAGAAAGAAAACAACAGTATCAAGAACTTAAGCTCTATCTGTGCAAGAAGGGTGCTTGTAGTTGCACGGCATATCTGCCGTGTTCTGTGAACTTATGTCTTGAACAGTGCTTAAAAGTGCTGTTAGGATGGGGAGGAAGGGCATTTTAGGGAAGGTGTTCTTCTGACAGGGTAGAAAACCTAGTGAGAGACCACATATTTTGCCAAATTGGCAGACTAGATCTTCAGGAAGGACTGGAAAACAAAGTCCTGTCTCATAAAGCTTAACTGTTTTAGACTCAATACATTTATAGGATAGCCTGATAGACAAGGGTTGAGGACTTGTACAGAGCCATCAGGGGTCTTGAGCTAGGAACATGTCAAGCTTCCTAATGCCAGCCTGTGCTGGGGCTAGGGTTCCTCCTTTAGTGATGGGTGGCTCTGGACAAACACGAAGTCACTGACTTCTGGGTGCTAGCATACACCAGGCCAGGAGGTGCAATAAGAGACCTGTTGGGGTCCAGCTGCCTCAAGCATATGAGGATACGTTAAAGGAAACAGAAAACAAGCCAGCTTTCTCCTTTTCTCAGAAAAGGCCCAGTAAGACACTTTTTCTTAAAGGCATCATTCTGTGCAGACTACTTGTTTTGGAGCTGTAGTAGGATTGGAGAGGTATTGCAGACTTATAAAAGGAGCTCTTCATAAAACAGGCTCCAGTGGCTGATGTAATCCAGCTACACTCCATGTCCATTTTAAGAATAGGTGTAGGGAGTTTTCTATTTAGCCAGGCTCCTTCTGTTAAAACTCAAGTTTTTTTCCCTAGGGTCACCTTTCCTTTGGTCTCTATCCTTTAGGGTGAGTAGTGCTGAATAGCTGACCTCACTATTCCTGTGGTAACACTTGAGTTAAACTTCACTGCAGGATCAAGGAGAAGCTGGGCTGAAAGAGCGAGCTATTGCAACACAAATCTGCAGCAACACAGAGGTGCCAACAACATTCTCTGTAGATAGCTTGAGTTAAGATCTGGTTCACGAAGGCTCTTTGAATCTTTGCAAAATTTTCTTATCTGAAACTGAAAACTATTCCAAGCGTACTTTGTAATGTATTTACTGAACAGTTCAGACTGTCATATTTTAGCACTATACCTTGTTGTTAGGGTAATCTAATCATTTTAACTGGTGTGAAGTGGCTGAATGTTAGGCATACATATCTTTCTGCCACTCCTGTGGTGATACCTTTGATTCTAGGGAGGGACTGTATGGGGAGGTGATGTTTTAACTCTATTTCAGGGCATCTGAATCAATCTTAAATGTAACTTTCCTAGAAGCTAGTGACTGATATAAAACAGCATTATGACCATTTGATAGTAGGGTAAGGAAAGCCTTTCCTGAGACTTATGCTGTGAGGATGAGTCTACAGAAGTATTTATAAAAGGTCTGTATCACTTCAGCCAAGTTTGCAAATATTATGCAGGCGTTGTGCTTTTTGTTAGAACCTTATGTTCTTCTTGAGGAAGCTGGCACCTGAAGTACTAATTGAAATTCTTATATTATGTATTTCCTTATCTTAAGGAGAGGGGAAAAAAAAGAAGAGTACTTTGGAAAATGGACATGGTAGGACAAGATGTGGGAGAGCCAAGCACTGTTACTTAACTGAATGATCTCTGGATGAGGTCTGCCTTGGCTGTGGTTAAGTATTGTACATAACACAACGGATTCTAGATCTTACAATAAGTGTTAGCATGTGCAGATGTTCACGATGATCTTAGTGCTTGGCCCACAAGTGTTACATTAACAGCAACAGCTGATGGGGTCAGTGCTGGAAATCATGATGCAATCGGGGATTCAGTCCAGTACTCTTTCTTGAGTGAATACCAATTCTGTTTCAACTTGATGTATTCAACTGAATCAAACTGTAACAGCTTCATGCTTTGGGTTATTGATTATGCTGAAACTTGTGAACTAAAGGACCCCTTTTGCTATTTACTGCCTATGTTGGTTGTGATAAAATAGGATTTGTGTTAGAGAGTGCTGTCTTGTCAAAAATCCACTGGTGTGAATGCAACAACACTATCAAATTTACAGAGAATTTGCTACTGTGTGTTGGAATAAGCTTAGGACCCAGGGGAATGGCATGGAGCTGCTTCAGATGAGGGTCAGGCTGGGTGTTAGGAGAAGGTTTTTCACCAAGAGGCTGGTTGGGCATGGGACAGGCTCCCTAGGGCAGTGGTCACAGCACCAAGCTGTTGGAGTTCAAGAAGTTTTTGGACAACACTCTCAGTCTTTTTTTTTTTTTTTACTGCATGTCTACTCAATTCCTTCTGCTTCACAAAACATGGCAATGTCAGGACACTCTTCAAGTTTAGGCTTAGGATAAAGAACCAAAAGTGAGGCTTGATAGGAGGCTGAGAAGGGAAGCACTTTAGCATTTCTTGTGCCAAAACTATAATAACACCTGGAGGCTAATATGGTGTTGTGCGCTCTAAAATGTTTTGATTTTTAGCTACAGATGCATCTTCCTGAAACAGGTTCAGTTTCCAGTCTGCCTATTAAAAAGCATCACTTTCCTTTTGCTGATAAAGCCTGCAGTGCACCTTGATAGTCACTTGTAGCAGCATGCAAATGCTTTCTGGCAAATAACTCCTGTCTTTTATATACAACAAAAGACCATGAGCGCATCTACAAGTCTGTGTGATGGAGCAATGCCTCTGCTATGTAGAGCTGAAGCACCAGCCACTGTTTAATACTGCACCACTCATCCTCAAAAGCCAGTTTATATCTGTACTTTCTCTACATATTGTAATATAAAGACAGCAGAAATGACTTAAAGAGATGAAATAGTTTCCAAATGACTAACTAGACTGAAGTGTCAGCCTAGAGATGACTCGGCTTGGGTGGGGACAAACTTGTCTTCCAGAACACCATGAGTGACAGCAGGAAAGCGGCTGCTACCTTGCCCATTCTGAAAAAAAATAAGCCAGCAAGTTTCATACAAGAGCTCTTTCTTTGCATGGTGTATTGTTAAGCTATAAACTAATACGTCTTAAGGTATGGGTGTTAAAAGCTTACATGCTCAAAATAACTAGATAAATGCATGGGACTGAGGAGGTACATCCTCAAGGGACTATTTTATGCTAAGAAGCTACTGGTCACTTAGAAAAGATGTTGATTTGCGCATTGTTATAACCTGATGGGGTTACTTTAAATTATCTGTTTGCACCTGTGCCACTCTTAAAATCTTGTAGGCATCTCCTGTGAGAGATAGGAAGCAGAGTAGACAAGGCTTTGGTCTTGGTGACAAGTCCCAGTCTTGCATGATCAAGAGGAGAACACTTTAAGGAGATGGATTGCCTGTGCAGATTTCTAACTGTCTGTCTTGAAGATGAATGTGATACAATATTTATAAAGGGAAAAAAGAAGGAAGGCTTCACTTTATGAGAACTTTTTATTAATTCATCTGAAAAATCTTGGTTTATTAAATTACCAAGACATCTAAGAAGAAATCCCAGGGTTTCAGGTATGTGCGCTTCTTCAGTTTAGTGAGAAGTGTGCTTTTTGGTAAGATTTTCATTCTTACCTTTCCAGCATACTTGCTGTTCTACTGCCTCACGAGTAGTAAGCACGATGGGGGAGTGGGATGGTAAGCTTTGTGTATAATGAAGTTGTACTTGCACATCTGCATTTCTACCTTCCTAGATGGCTTCCTCGTAACTTGTAAATGTGTGACTAGAAATCTTTTAAATCATTAAGCCTAGACTTGTAAACAATAAGTGAGATTCTTGGGTCACCGTTGGAATTGATGGCTAGGCAAAAGACAGTAAACAATGCTGTGAAATGTGAGCATGATTGTGATCAAAATAAACCCAGTCCTTGAGGGCTGCAGCGTATTCACCACAGAGCTCATTGTGCAATGCATGTTCCTCACTCCAGGCATCAGAAATTCCAGGCTTTATTTTTATTTTCTTAGCGAGTAGCCTATGTTCTACCTGGCAATGAATTGTGCATTCTGTTTATCAGATGCTGGATGTCATTACACAGTGAACTCATGATTTGTAAAGACTGAAGTGGAATTGTAAAGCTTCTCTGAAAACTTGGAGGGTTTTCTTAAACTTAGTGAAAATTACAGCAGAAATCTTACTGACTTGGTGTCCTGAACTATGGTACTAGAAAGAATATAATACTAGGTCAGACAGATGAACTTTTCCGTTGTCTGTTTTAAAATGAAAAGTTTGAGGTTTTCCTCCTTCGGTTAATTGCTGTCCAGAACCTTTCAATTGTTCATGTAAATATAGCATGTTCCCATGGTATTGCAGTGTTTTTTTTTGTGGTTTATCTATATATTGGAACAGCAAAGGGCAATACTAACTACAGATTACGCTGCCAAAGTAAAATACACCCGTATTTATTTCAAGCCCATAATTTTGCAGCTATTGGCTTAGTTGAACTCGCGTAAATCAACTCAGCAGCTTAGCTATCAGAATTTAAGGTCTCTTCTTAAAGAGATAGTGTTATTGTGCTGACTTTTTTCTTAGAAACTGCCCCTTGTGCTTTTTTATATGCACATGGGCATGAGAACCAAAATGCAAAGCCCCAGGAAAAGAAGCAATGACTGCAAGAAACTCGCATCGCAGTGGGAGAGCAGGGGCTGGATGAGCAAGGACAGCAGCAAGAGATCCTTGGCATCAGCCTCCAGCTATTAGGTTGCAGGGGAGGTTCTATCTGCATGGCAGTGGAAATCTTCCAAAGCCGCCCCCCCCCCTTTTTTTTTTTTTGAAGGCAAATGAATGAGTCTTGGCTGTGGCGGCTGGTAGAGAGGACTGAAATGTCCTTTTCCCAGAGCTTTCTGCCCTGGAGCCACATTTGCCAAACCTGCTGTTTTTGTGCAGTGGATACTGTAAGAACTTTTTAACAGCGCATTGCTTTCATGTTTTTATTATAAACTTGATAGTTGGGCTGTATTCCTCCCATCACCGAGACTTCTGTTGCTTGTTGGCAAGTGTAAGCTAAAGTCAGTACCTAAAATCTTTGGTTTTTGAGAGATAGTGATTTTTTTTCTTGAAACAACAGGTAATATTAAAACCTATCAAAAGGTAGCTCTGTTTTATGAAAACTTTTCACCTCTTGTAATTTTTCCAGCACTGGAAGAAAAACACTAAGTACTTAAAGCAATGCTTCTGTCTTCTTTACAACAGGGCAAAGAGAAAGTATTTCCCAGGTTTGTGGAAACAAGCATGAAATAATATTTCCTGGTTTGATGTGTTGTTGTGAGGTGGGTGCTTGGTACTTCAAAGTGCTTATAGAAGGACTGTAGGGAAAAGCTACAAAAAGAATCAAGGGTGACTGCTAATTCAGGTGTGTGAATGGATGTGAATAAGACTTCTATCACAGAATCATAGGTTGGAAGAGACCTCCAAGATCACCGAGTCCAACCTCTGACCTAACCCTAACAAGTCCTCCACTAAACCATATCCCTAAGCTCTGCATCCAAATCTTTTCTAAAGACCTCCAGGGATGGTGACTCAACCACTCCCCTGGGCAGCCTATTCCAGTGACTAACAACCCTTTCAGTAAAGAAGTTCTTCCTAACATCCAACCTAAGCCTTCCCTGGTGCAACTTTAAGTGGCTGATTAACCTTCTGTAAGGTGAGTTGCCTTCAAGTATTCACAAAAAAAAAAAAAAACAAAACACTTTTATTCTAGCTATATGTAAGAGCAACTGGAGCTTTGGATGGCGTGCATGAGGCTTGTAATACAGATTTCCAGCACCACTACATCTGTCTGGGTGCTACTAGCACAGACTGCACATTAAAAGCAGACTCAGCTTTATAGCCAGTGTTCTCTGCCTTATTTCTTATTCATTCACATAACTCTAAAACCTTTAAAAATACTAAATTATTTGAGAGCTCATGCTTTTCCCAACTGTGCTACCTCAGACATATGTTTCAGCTTCTGTCTGTTCTTTCAGTGGGTTGTGCTCTTGGCTGCTGCCCTGTTGATGTGAGGTGTTGAGTTATTTGGCTTATTCATAATGATAGGGATTTTGCCCTGATCAGTTGAAACTTTCCATTCTGAGTCCTTGTTCACTAGGGTTTGCATCTTGGCTACAAACATGTGGTTTTAGTTGAAAGCTGCTCCATGAGCTGAGTTCAGGAAGAAATTTGTCATACCTTTAACTATTACTTTGAGACCACTAATGTGCTAGGATTCATGTTCATTGTATGGTGCTGGTCAGATAATGTTGCGGAGCAGTGTTGGCTCTCCTCTCTCCCTTAGATGTGTTAGGTTTTGATCTTTTTAGGAGCTGCTTCTAAAATATTTCTTAGTCTTGTGTTTGAAACTTTCTTGTAGTTCTGCTTTGTATTCCCCAAATCTGTCTGAAATTTCTGAGTAGGTTGGGTTTGATCTGCTCAGGCTTAGAGAGGCCAACAAACACTTAAGAATGAAGGTATTTCACAATGAAAACCTAGTGTGAAGAAGCACCCCGCTTCTTCTGAACAAGAAATACCAGCCAGCATGTGATCTGGCCAAGCAGAGTTCCCAGGCATCGATGTCACCTCACTGCTCATGTTTGCACATTGCACGTGGGTAGCATTTGCTGGAGAAGGAGCTGAGCTGATTGCAGGGAAACTGTGCAAGATCTGGTACTGCGATGGGTCAGTGTACATGAAAGAGGGAAATTGCCCAGGGTGAAGCTTCTTGAAGACCTTGGCAAGGAGAGCTGTGGTCCTGCTGTGTCTTGCTAATGCAGCAGGGCTGCCTTCATTTAACCAGGGCAGTCATCTCCTGGCACAGCAAACAGGACAGATGTCCAAAAAATCTCACTTGGATGACCCTGATGGTGCAGCATAACAGCCTCTTGGCCAGGCTTCTGAAGACAAATGCCTACAGTTGCTGCAGGTAGGCAAATCGCTGGCTTCAGTGGCAATCATCACCCTGTATGACACAAACTTATATGCTAGGAAATGTGCCAAATAGAGACCATTGCCACAGTCACATCACAATTATTTCTTTTTGTAGAGCTACAATTTTCAGAAGTTTTCAGCTCAAAACTGCAGGAACTACCAATTCTGGTCTCTAACACCATGGCAATTCCTCCTTCCAGTGAAAGCATGACTAATGCTTTGTGTGAGCTGCACACCATGGCACCATTCTTACAAAAAGAGGAAAGATAGCACTTGGTATTTGTGAAGCTTAAGGCCTGCCCTAAAACCCAGGAACATCAGAATGATACTGGAACCTTTCCCATCGCTTTTCATGGCATGTAAAGCTTCATTTAAAAGACAATCTAAAATAAGATTGCAGAACATCTTCTGTACAGGTTTACTGCTTCATGAACTCGAGAGTTAAGCAGAAAGGCATTTCTGTTCTCAACTAGGCACTGCTTTTTGCTGTATGTCATTGCCACAGCGATGGCAAACTATGTAATTATGCTTTATAGAAAAGTACTTCTGAGGGACTGCTCTTGTCCTAGAGCTCTTATGTTTGTTTTTCTAAATAGTTGAAAATTTCAAGTAACTGAAATCTCCCGGAACACTGTAAATCCTACAGGCCATACTGGATTCAGCTTAGTGGTTGTGGGATAATTGTGGTTCCTGTAATATTTCCCAGCTGATGCTGACTGCGGGGAAAGCTGACACTTTGTTCTAGGAGGTGAGATTGGGCCTAGGACTAGGAACTGTTTAACAGCAGGCGTGGAAGCAACAACTTTCAAACACTAGATAATTGATATGTTTCTCTAGCTTTAAAGTCTATAAACTTGAGTTCTGCAGACTCTGGAGCCTGTATCAGAAATATCCCATTTCTCTCTTTAGTTCTCTTGCAAAATTTAAGAAGGTGGTGTCCTTAACTTGCCTTGTCACTCTTTAACAGGTGCAGACTCACTCTACAGGAACAGTCTCAGCCTCAGCGATGAAAAGCTTAACTCTCCAACTGTGTCTACTCCAAGTTTACCATCTCCATCAGTAACTCCATGTAAAGGTAAACTTAATTCTAATTGTTAACACTTCTGAATTCCCAGCTTATATAGGGTTCTTCCTTTGGGCAAGGATTTGTACAAGTGCATGGACTCTCGTCTTTTGAATGACTACAAAACTAAGGATCACTGTTAAGCACACGATGGGTGCAAGTATTATTGCTGTTTTTGATCATTGCTGCATCCCCACTTCACATGTTATCCGGCAACTCTTCTGGTTTTGAATGACCCAGCTAAAGAAAGAATTCTTTTGGTTGATCAAAATCTGGGGTACTATTCAAAGAATATTCACTTCAGAATTAACTGAGGTCTAACTCGAGCAACTAAGTAGCCTAAATGTTCCAGCTATGCGGAGGAATGCTTGGCCTGAATGGAGGGGTGCAATGTGTGACTTCAAAAGCCTTTCAGGTTGAAATGATTATTCAGATCCATGTAGACCTTGTGCTGCTGATTCAACCCAAGCAGTAGTAATTCCTTCCTCCTTTGTAGCTATAGGGTTTCAGAGCAGTTTGTCTTGCAGTTGATCTAATTCACCAGAAGGTTTTTCATACAGGTAACTTAAATTAAGCCTGGACTAGAAATGCCAATAAATGCAGCAAAGCAACAAACACATGGGCTACACAATGCTGTTGTAAGTCATGTTCCCATATGCATGCTCAAGAGTTTTTCACTTTCATGTGTTTTACGCGTTGACCAGTCACAAATAAAATGTTCTCACTGATTACCATGTTACCAGGGAGAAGTGAGTCATAGTTAATAAGAAGCAAGGGGTTAAAAAAAGTCTCAGTTAAACTGGTACTATTAAGTTAATGCTTGGCCAAGAGTTGGACTAAAGGTCAAGATCTTCCTGATGAGAAGATAGAAATAGCTAGATCCAGCTTGGAATAGACCCCAGGAGTGAGATATGGAAGCCACTTGACATAAAAACTAGATTGGATGGAGCCAGTGGAATTCTCAGGAGTGGAAACTTAAGTGCATGTTTAGACTTTAAATCTGTAACATGTGGATCAAGATCAAAGGATCTAACATCTCAGCCACTGATACTGATGTGACTTAAGAGGTTTAGATTTGGGCAGGGCTGGGAGCTAGTTTGATGGGATTTGGCTAGGGCCATGAAAGCAATATCTGAATACATACAGTAAGGAAGAATCCTACAGTAGCAAGGATGTGGCTGAGTTGACCTTTTGCCCCACTTCAACTTCTCCTTTTAAAGGAAGCTAAAATTTTTTATCTATATATTTGACAAAAGCAAAGCACGCTCTTGTTTAGCCATTTACTATTTTCTAAGAATGCGTCTGGACTGCAGCAATCCTGTTGAACTTCTCAGAAAATAATCTGGAGCAGTTTTTGTTATTGCTGAAAATGATCTGGGGAGTTGTGTGGTTCTTCCAGTTTATTTTTGGTCAGACAGAAGTGTCATCTCTAAGTATCACTGACTGTCTCTTCCTAATTTGCAGCAAAGCTTGGAGATACAAAGGAACTGGAAGAATTCATTGCTGATCTTGACAGGACACTAGCAAGTAAGTAGATTTTGAAGACTGCTTGCTTGCTGCTGTTGCAGAGTGACGAAAGTAAATGTATTCGTGGGGTGGGGGGGAGAGGCTAGAAATAGTTTTATATAATGTAGTTTTTTTTAGTTTGCATCCTTGTTAAGAAAGTAAGGCAGAGACCAGAGTTCAGTCTATTCTAATGTTCAAGGCATGCAGTTTATCTGACTTGACAAAGGCTGCACTCCCATGTACCTCTGTCCCCATCTGAGGCTGCTGCAGTTCATTTCTTCTTGTAAGATACTTCTTTAAATCCTTAAAACTGCTAAGATAGGAGTTTGTGCTTCCTAGTTATAAGGCTAAGTGACTGGAGGAATATCTGTAGCTGAGGAATGCTGCTTCTGTCACACATTGCTTTGTGGAAAAAGTCGATATCCACATTTATTGCCTTAGATTAAATGTTAAGCTTCTGTTTGATCTTATTTTTACCAGGAATGGAATTCAACAATCACTTCCTCTGTCACTGTCTGGAAATCGTATTTTCCAGTTATTCTACTGGGTTCTCCATTATGATTTGGGGTGGAGGGATGGAGAACAAAACCTCTAACACCTTCCCCATGCTATTTTCTGCCTATTCTTCTACTTCCTGCCCTATTTGTCTAGGGCATGATTTTTTTTTTTGTGGAACCAGACTATAGAACCCAAAAGAACAACTCTTCATAGGACTAGACTGAAACAGCAGTATGTTTAAAAAAAAAAAAAAAACAAACACAACAAACAAAAACCTATGAACTGAGCTTCTTGTATTCATTAGGTAACTTCCCTTCCCTGTAATTCTTGAAGCCTTGGCCATCTGCCTTGGATTTAACTCAAGACAGCTGCCCTTCTGAGCTTCCTACTTTCCTGTTCTCTTTTTCTTATTCTTGAATAAGAGAAGTGAAACCAGGATTAAGATATTTCTGGTTTCCTGACTTCTGTCCTGGATGCATGCCCGAGCTATCTGTCCTTACCACTTCAACTTAATTGACTGATTTTTTTTTTCTGAAAAACTTGAGTTTGAAGATTTACACAGAACAAAGAAGAATCCCCAAATCAGCAAGTACTTACTTTGCTGCACCTCACACAGCTGTGGTGCAGCAGGTCTTAAGGGGCTGCCCTTAATATTGGTTTCATTGTCCACTTGCAAGGAGCATCTAAAGTGAGGGCAAGTTCTGCTACCTGCCATGGTGTTTTTACCAGCTATTCAAACCTTTGGTTATCTCGGCAGAGTCCCATTTATAGTGACACTTGTTTTAGTGATACACTATCATATGCTGAAGTTCTGGAAAAGTTTAATTTCCACGTGCTATTTAATGTCACATTTTTGAGTAGTTATTGTATTTAGATGCTTGAGGTTGCACAGGCCTTTGTGCAGATGCCTTTAGAAGCATAATAAATTTGTTGCCTTAAATTGTTGTGTGTTAACCTTTTAGCTCATGCTTTAAAAAAAGGCGTAGTTGCTGCCTGTTAGGCAGCTAGTGATCTTATTAAATACAGAATTTACTGCTCTTGTTTTGTATTTTCAGGTATGTGAGATGAATCTCTATCGTTATCTGCCAATGAATGTCATCTGAAGGATAAGTGACATCAGTTGCTGAAAACTGCTGCCCTCGTCTGATAAATCTGTTACCCAAGATACTCATCGTCTGAACATAACCTTTGTAAACTTGTACAAGTATTTAACTGGCAAACATCAGTGTTGTCACTTTGCAGCAGGTGGAATTGTGTAACTTAAATGTTACAGCTGTATTTTGCTTTAAAATATAGCTTAAATTTTAATTTAAAATTGCTTTTATGAAAATATATTTGTAATTTTATATAGTTGAGAATGTTTAATGCTTTTTTTCCATTTATAATATATTTTTGTATACAAATAAACCCTAAACTGGAATCCAGATGTCTGAAACTTTCCTGTGAACTATGAAATAGGAGCACAAATTAAGCTCTTACTGAAAACAATATCAAGCTTGAAAATACCCTGTTTTTCCTGTTAGGCAAAATGTATTGAAGTGGTCTTTGTAGGGGACTTCTTCTTGCTCTCTTCAATTTGCTTGAGTGAGAATATTTTGTTGAAAGTAACATGGTCTGTAAAATAAAATTAGTTAGATGTTTGTTTATATTAAAGGAAGTCTGAAATAACACTGACAGTAGAGCTTGGAACAATAGCATCTACTTGAAATGCAGTCTGAAAGAAAACTTTAAAATCACACATTTCAGAGTAGGTACTACTTGGGAGGTCAGGTATTTAAGCTCAAAAGTTTATGGAGATGCTGTAGCATCAAGAAAATATTTAATTGTCTGAATGTCTTTGAAACCAGACCCTTGGGTCCAGAACAGTCTTCCCTTTAAAAGGACTGTCTAGCCATCCATGTGCTGGAAGAGTGGAAGGTAAATCTATGTGTTTATTTTTTTGGTGAGGAACCTGATTCTTTCCATGTGCATTAAGCACCGGAGATGTCAGTGTGAGCTCTCCCCCAGCTCCTGTAGGCATTATGTGCAGCTCTGCTGTCTAAGCTGCTCATGTGATTGCCCTCTAATCCATTCAGGCAAAGTGAGCTGGACTTGTTTAAGCTGCAGGTCTTATTTTGACCGAAGGAGGTTAGTGAGCAGTCACAGAAGTGGTTCAAATATTGTGCCTATTGGATCTGTTATCTTCAAGTGTAGCTGTGCCTGGAGAAGAATGTGTCTGCACCGAGGGCACTGTGACCAGCCTGTTGCTCAGGAACCTGGGAAGATGGATTTGGACTTATCTTCTGCAGCACACAGAAAGAACAATCTACTGCATATTTGAAAATTGGAGCGTCACGAACAAATTAATCTCTGCATATTTTCAAAACAAAGTTAATCAAATTTGGAGTATGTGAAATGCTGTATGTTTTTTTCCGGTTTTCTTCACTGATAAATATGCAAATGAAATTCTGAACTGGGTCCAGATCAGTCTGAAACAAGCTTAAGGTGGTAGTTTGAAGCTCCTGCATGGTAGGAAAACCACACTGAGCAGCTAGATAGGCTTGCTCTGGCAAAGTGAGAGCACTGTGGGCGTACAGTGCTACTGCACTATAAACACAGAGCACCAAATCCTCCCTTTGGCTGCCTCTGTGAAACTGAGAGGGGAATCTGGCCCTTCTTGCTGGTCCCAGATGTAAAGGGATGTTTTGCTGTGCAAGGCCAGGGAGGGGGATTCCTTGGGCTGCTGCAGGGCTTCCTGAGACCTGGTGAGGGAGAGGCAGTGTGCCTTCAAACGAGGCAAGGCCTGGGAGACAAGCTCATGCTTTTCAGAAATAATATTAGCGTAAGGCATGTTTTTCAAAGCTATTTGAGTAGCAGCTGAGGTTTCTCTTTCTCCATTTTTACGCTGTTTGTAGGCTGAGATCTGGAGTGGTTGTGAATTGTGGATGTTACTGTTCTGGAGGCAGGATACCCAAAATAAGCATGTGTAGGTAAGCCACGTGTTTCGGAGGAGGCCAGCTCAAATTATTGTGGGGTGTGTGGGGAGATGGTCGCTGTTTTTCTTAATTCTTCAAATTGTATTGTTTGAGGTATTGGGCACGAATGTTCTTTCCCTGTGTCCATTCAGTTGTTGCTTGATGCAGCTGAATGCCTGGTCTGTAGTCAGTATTGGAAGTTGGATGCTTCACTTTTTATGAAGTGGTATTACTGAGCTAGCATCGCACTTTGGAGCAGCACTAATTCATCCTTGCAGATGCAGACACTCAATTTTGAAGATGTTTCCTGTGTAAGCAAAGGTTTAAAGCCAGGTGTGTTCCTCGTCTTGTGTAACGTGAAGTCATTTGGGGATGGAGTTGAGGATTAAGTCACCATCTGCTTGTTTTTCTAATCTTATTTATGCATACGCATGTAGAGACTCCTGCTCTGGAGGTCACCAGCTACGAAATCTGGGAGTGTCTCCTGCAAAGCTGTTGATCTGAGTTCCCTGCAGTTTATTATGCTCTGTTTTGAATGCCTTTGTGTCAAAAAGAAGGCAGTAATGTAGATCGGAGTAAACTTAGGATTTACATACATCACTGAAAAATGCACTGTTGAGAAGTTCTTGCAATACTCAATCCCTAGTGGGTATTGCTGGAGGCTGTCCTGTCCACGTGGGCCAGCCTGACTTTAATCCTTGTTTTGACCTTCTTGAGCCGTGATGCTGAATTTGGACTCAGGAAAAGGCTCTCTCAGCCCCGCCATGCCAACACCACTCTTCTGAAATTGAACTGAGGGGTGGGCACCTTGCCAGAGCTTAACATGTGTAAGGTGCGGTGCAACAGCTATTTGCACGTATGCTCTTTACCTACTGCAAATTCAAGGCTAAATGGATTAGTTTAAACCTGTGTCACTGAGGCTTGAGCTAATGTGCCTTATCTTGAGTTTGCCATTGTGTCCTCAGTGCAGTCACCCAGGCTCAGCTGATACTTGGTAACTCATTAAGCTTGGTGCTCCTTTTCCTGAGCCCTTAATGGGGGGGGAGAAGACCAAAAGGGGGGGTTTTTTTTTTTTTTTTTTTTTTTTTTTTTTCCCCAGTGGTCTTTAACCATTTATGCACCCGCAGCCAGATGAATTTTCATGAGGGAGGAGAACAGCTCTGCTGGCAGTGGCTATGTAGAAGGAAAAGCAGGCTTTGCCTCACAGGGCTTGCTTGTAGGGGAACAGCTCAACCTCTGCCAGTTCCTGAAGCCTGTTGTACCTGTGGCTTCTCCTCTCCTACTAAGCAGATATCAGTGGTGGAGTACGCACTGGGTGTAGGACTGATTTTCAGCAGGGTTGCCTGATATGAAAGGTCAGAGAAGATGAGAAGCTACGTTCACAGATTCAGCTTTATTTAAGCCCATTTTGCAGCAAGAACACAAAGCTTCTTCCTGCTGGGAAACATCCATGTCCTCAAACACAGGCTTTCTTAGTTCTCAGTAATTCCTGCTTGTAGACCACTGTCCAGCTGCCTCAGGCTCTGAAGTAACAAAGCCACCTTGTGTGGGTCTCTGTAGATGGGCTCAGCCTCTGTCAGCTCACGGGGACCTGACTTAGTGTCCGGGAGTTACTCCTTCCTCACTGGAGCCTGTCTTGTGCGAGAAGGTGCGTGAATGTGCTAGGCATCATATCTGCCAGGCTGTTGGAGAGAAACTCCCTATCTCACAGCTTGCCGAGGTTGGAAGCAAAATGAAAATCTTACAGCCAATGTGATAGCAACAACTCCTGAACCCACTCCAGCTCTGCAAGCTAGCAGCGCAAACTCTATATCCTCAGTGGGGAAAACTCCTGCTTTCTGTGTTACTTTTACAGGCTTTCTACATTACTGGCTGCCTTAATAACTTTTCATTAATGTAAGAGGATCCTGGCTGCTATCTCTGACTGGTTTAGAGTTATAAAACAGATCTTGTCAAGGCCCTTTTCTTACAGATTCTGACTTATCAGTTAAATGCTTTGGGGATTAAAGCAGGCCAGTTGGTACAAAGGGCTTCTAGTGCTTCTGTTGGGTTTGCTCTTACATTGATGTTTTGAGAACTAAAGTATTGATCAGTTTCTCTTAAACTGATCAAACCCCTCTGTTTTCCAACAGCATGCAGAGCTTGCTGGCTCCTTGGGGCGGCCTGGGGATGCTTGAAATGTGTTGACTGACATTAATTCATGATTAAGCTTAAAGTGAATGTTACCTTCTCCATAGCACATGGCTGCAATGCAGAGTGCCTTCCTCCACTTCTGTTTATCATTAATTTCAGATTACAATAAAGAACCTCACCCTTGTCTCAAAAAAACACAAGTTGGTCTTTTGGTGTGTATGCAGTCTTGGCATTTCTGAAAAATAAATTTTGCTGGTATGTGAAATCGGGTCAGGACTTAGGCACTTACTGATCAAGGTGCATCACCCCAAAAGTACCACGATGGCTTGCTTCAGCCAGATGACCTGGGGCATCTTTCTGCTTGGATGTGCTGGGCAGGAGAACACCTGCAGGTGCAGCACCATGGGACAGACACAGTGGACAAATCCTGGGGCTGTGGTGAGGGAGCAAAGCCCCCGTGAGATGCCACAGGATAAACTCACAGGTGCGTGTACGCAGGATATGATTTGGCACGGTCAGGCTCTGAATTTCCTGGGCTCTCCTGCAGCATCAAGAACCAATCTTGGCAATCCGTGCTCATAGATGGCTTCTTTAATAGCTGTATGCACTTGGAAAACTGATGTATGAGCAGTAGTTTTGTTTGCCTAAGAATTTATTACGTGAAACAGAATGTGTGTTTTTTCTTAGGGGGCTCAGCTCTCAATCTCTACAAGGCCTCCCAGCTCATTTATTTTGCTGGCAGCTGGTACAACGTGCTGCTAATACACCCTTAGTTTATTAGGCACTAGCAGCTACACATCAGCTGTCTCAAAGCTCTTCGGCAAGCTAAATTAATACCACTTCTAGCACAAAGCAAGCTTCCCCAGTATGCCTCAGCTCAAACCTAGAGGAAGACGGTGAGAGTGTGGCCCTGGGCCTGTCCAAAGGGAGCTGGTGGTGTTGTGCTGAATTTACACTGACATTGGGATTAAGGACTCCGAGACCTCATCTCAGAGCTGTCTGCGTGTGTTGCTTGCAGCGCTTCTGCACCTCAAATAATCTCAAAGGAAAGGCCTTGCCCTGGCAAGTGTCTCTGGTACTCCTGAGCATTCAGCAAATAAAATTAGAAGAGCCTGCAAGGTACCTTGTAACACAAAACGCGTCCTATGATCTCTTCTCTAGCCTCTGCTTTATTTTGTAGACGGCTGATCATCTTTCCTCCAGTGTCCCCTCTTCAAATCAAGCCAAAGAGTGAGCATCACAACACACCCAGCAGCTGGTGCCTCTGCAGAAAGGCAGGAGAAAAGGAGCAATAGTCAAGGGCTGTAGACTTCCCCTCCATCTCCTTCTTCAGCTACTTGTCAGGACCAACGTCCAGAGCAACAGCATTTACTCCTACACATTTCCTGAGTGTACATAACAAGCCTTTAAACTCCTGTTTCCTGGACTCCAGCCTTCCCCAGCAATCAGATGCAACAGAGCAGCATCAACCACTGAAAAGCAATAAACTAAGATAGGGGCTGTGCGTGTCAGGGTGTTCTTGGATCTGATTTCATATTTTCTCTTCTGGCTCATGCAGTCTCCTGTTTTGCCTCTCTGTCTCTGTTCAGTGGGGTGCAGGATTTTCAATTAATGCTCTTCCATGCTGGTGGGGAAAGGTTTAGTTTTACACTTGGCTCTCGTGTTAGAGGGAGGAAGTCCTGGCATGTCCCATTGTGCTCGCTTTGTATAAGGCACGTGACAAAAACATAAGGTTTTGCTGTCACACAACTTTGTGCTGCAGGAATGTACATCCTGGGGCCACTGCGACGTAATTTTTTTTTTTTTTTTTTTTTTTTTGGGTCTTAGAGAAACAATGGCACAAGTTGTCCTTTCTCAATTGCATCCCAAAGCAGGCTGGCTGCTGATGAGGACTCCAGCAAAGAGCAACTTCATCCACTCACCGGAGCTGCTAGAAGAAGAGGAGACCAGCAAATTTTGCTTAAAATTCTCAGTGCCCTCACACATTTCACTTCCACGTGAGTGCAATTGTCCTTGTCTTACTACAACATCTTACAAGAACTGGTACCTTTTCTAAAATAAGAGCTACTTCCAAAAAAAACCCACCTACTTGTTGACAGAAATAATGCTACCTGCTCTCTGTTTTCTGGGGTGAAATGTAACATCATCTCTGTTCAACACCGGCATGTTGCAGTGCTGGATGACAGCATTTACCCTTACTGGGCTTTTTTTTTCCCTTATCCCTTGGGGGAAAAAAAAATCATCAACCTCCAGCAGTATCTTCATCTCAGTCTCCATCTTTGAGAGCCTTTTCTCCCACACCGATTTCCACAACTGATGGCATTGACACCAAGTTATTGGAATTTGCTCTCAGCTACTTCTTTCCTTCGTGATTAAATGGCTCAGATGTACAGGATAGGTCCCACATGTACGGGCTGCCTTATTTATCCCTCTGGGGATGGGGACAAGCAAGCTGGGAACACGCACCAAAAAAGTGGGCAATCTCAACTGGAAAAAATCTTTAAAATGTCAGCTCCATTTTAGTACTTAGTATGTTGTGTCCACAGTCTTTCACATTTCCTTTCTGGAGTCCATCTTGTGCGTAAGGCTAAAAGAAGCTTTTCTGCCAGTGACAGCTGGGCCATCTGCCTTTCTTCCTTAGTCCCCATGGCTGGGTGGCTAAATAAGAAGGAGCTGTTCATCTAACCTCAGCATCTGCCAATTGTGCTTTTTTTTCTCTTGGCCTTTCCAAAAATGGCATTCTTTTTGCCTAAAAATAAAATTTACGCTTCCAAGCCAAAGAGGCAGACCTCCCTGTGCATTTTGAATAACATCTTTGTTTCGAAATGTCTCTTGGATTCCATGTAGTGAAAGCCTGACTTTAAAAAAGGTGTTTTAATTTGGTACTAATATTGGCTGATATTCCAAATACAATAAGACAGCAGAGCCCCTGTGCTATCTTGTGACGTGCTGTCATTAGCACCCCATGAAATGGGTCTGGGGAGGGCAGCAATAAAAAAACACTCAAACGTTTCTTGAAAACTTCCTTTAGCTATTTTTTTATGCAGGGATTTTCACTTTCAGTGTGCCTCTGTGTCAGACCATCTCATTGTAACTACACATCCAGCTTTTGATGAAAAAACCTAATAAAATCATATGATTATTAATGCTTAGGCTTTTTCTCTCTTTCCACCCAGGAGCAAGCAGCTGGTGTGGGGATGGTGGCAACCAAAATGGGAAACAGACTCTGAATAGATCCAGTTCCCGAGGAAAGCCTTGCCTTGTGAGGTCTGACATGCGTGTATGTGCGTGTATGTATACATATAAAAGCTTGGCCTGTAGGTTTGGCACCACGACAATGACAGCCCTTAAAACCAGAGCTGGTAGCAGAGGTGAAGCTGCAGAAGCAGGGAAAAGTTGGGTGGGATTTCAAGGGCACGAGGTTGTGATGGTTTGCTTTCTCATCTCCTGCCATGCCGCAGAGTTTGGTGAAGACATGCCAGGGCTATTGGAGCTGGTGTGTCTTTGCATGCTGTGCCCTGCTTGAAGACTGGAAGCTGGGGAGCCAAAAGCACCATGGATGTGTGAGGGTGTGCATCTCAGCAGGGTGGTGAATGCAAGTTGGGATGCCAGATCTGCTCCTCGCTGGTGGCAGCATGAGGACATCTGTGCCTGCTCCATGATGTGGCTCGCACAGGCATTTCCTCACCAGCTCCACTCTCCCCTGAGCACCACAAAGCTAATTAATGCTTTATACATAAAAGTATAAATATGTTTGCAATATGTGTCTGCTGGATCCCCAGTATTATTTCAGATGGTTTCCTCTACAGTTTGTGGACCATTTCCCAAAGTTAAGCTGGCCCCATTGTATCTTTTGCTTCTCGTAACAAATACTTCCAAGATAAATATTAATTTCTCTTGGCTTTTGTGAGCACTGAGTGGCAAGGGAACAGACCTGTCAGTCTTGCAAATGTAGACTTTTTATCAAGAAGGAACCCTACTAGGTGGTAGCAATAAGAGGTTGCAACCTGACTGTGCTAAAGGGAGCAGGGAGGAAAACTGAGCTGTCCCAGCTTTGCTCAGACAAGGACTATTTGTTGGCGTTTCTCCAACTGCTGTGTTGTCTAACTTTTATTTCCCCCATAATCAGGCTGATATCATAGGGATTTGCTTGGAAACTGATGCCCTCAGCTCATCTCAGTGCCAGAATTACAACAGTCTCTTGTTCCTAATGGAAAAAAGATGTAAAACCTCCAGACATCCCCAGTTCTTGTGGTGTGGGATCAGTTAGCCGACATGCAGAGCCCAGTTTGATGCCTTTATCTAATTTCATGAAAGTGGAGAAGTGGAAAAAAGTACATATTTATAGAGTATGTGCATGTATATGTGTTCATCGGGTCAGTGTTTCCCTGCTGCTTCTGAGTGCAGTCCCCATAGGACCTGGCTTTTGCTGCCTGGGCAATCCCATCCCCTCTGGGGCTCTGTGAAGAACAGCCCCCGGGATGCTCGTTTATCCCTAAAGGGAGCAAAGATGTCTTTGTTTTGGGAACCTGCAGCTCTTTGCTGCTGTGTCAAGCTCCGTGCAGGTTCAAGCAAGCATCTCTGAGTTCTCATTAAGCTGTCAGATAAATTGCCCAGCCCTCCTGGGAATCAGCTTCTTGGGGTAGAGGAAGTTTGACCCCAAAATAAACTCTACCAGCTGAAGTAAACCATTCCTACTCCTTCAGCAGTAGGAAAAGGGAGGTTCAGGAGGTGGTAAGACTGGTAGAATGAATCCCTTAAAAATCTCATGCCCTTGGGCATGGGCAACCTCATTTAGACCCCTCAGGGGAAGTATGGGTCGTGGCTCACATTCAGATGTGCTGTTTTGTATGCAGCACTGCAGAGAAAATGTGCAAAAAAGTAGTGTTAATAACACTGTCACAAACCCAGAGGAAAAAATGAGGGATGCACATTCAGCCTCTTGGACCTTCCGGCACATTTAGCTCCTGGCCAAATTTGGGGGAAAAACACACTGCCTTTAACAGAAGCTTCCCATAACAACAGCTGAATGTTGGCAGGAAGCCGTTGCTGCATGGCAAGTGTGAATCTGCCAGGCATGTCCGCTCGCCCCTTTGGCAAACGAGCACCTGCCCAGTTGTGAGCAGCTCACAACATGACAGTGCTGCTTGATGGGTGCACTTTGGGGCAGCTGAGGCACTGCGCACCCTGCTACAGGCACGTGCACTGGCCAGATGGAGCAATAAACATCAAGACCTACTTTAGCGTAATGTGTAAGCCCCAGCCATTTCAGCTTTTAAAGGCTTGGATGCAGACCATGTTTTCCCCTTTAGCTCACTGCTTGCTTTAGCCAGAGCTGAGCAAGCTGCTGACTGTGTGCTGTGAAACCTCAGTGAGCCCAGCGAGGAGCTGGCGTGATGCAGGGAGCCAGACCAAGGAGGCAGCTCCCCAGCCAGCATTGCACTTATCTGTCATATGGTGATGTTCAAAAGACCACGGGCTCCTATGTGTGACCCCATGTCTCTTCTACTGGCCCCGATCTGCAAGTGAAATCACCCTGTCCCTGGTAGTTTTGGTGAAATGGTGGCAGCTTGAAACACCAGGCAAATGGATCCTTTCCCTGTGCAAGTGAGCTTGAGTGGGTGGTTTCTTCTCTTACATACATGCAGGTCAGTTTTTGTGATAAAACGTAAGAAGCTGTCACGGAATCACAGATGGCTGAGGTTGGAAGGCACCTCTGGAGGTCATCTGGTCCAACTCCTCTGTTCGTGCAGGGCTAGACAGAGCAAGGTGCCCAGGACCACATCCAGAGGGCTTTTGAACATCTCCAAGGAAGGAGGCTCCACAGCCTTTCTGAGCAGCCTGGGCAGTGCTATTTCTCAGATTTCCTTCCTTCCTTCCTTCCTTCCTTCCTTCCTTCCTTCCTTCCTTC